>NC_086109.1:42405203-42733824 GCF_963921235.1 Mobula hypostoma
AATAACTCATCTCCTTCTACCTTAGGCCACGAACTTATCAACTTACCAATCACCCCGATGAGTTATTAACTTCAAACTTTCTGCATAATCACTGAAAGAGTTGAACTGCATGTGCATGTAACAAGAGCTGTACAACTCATCTCCTTCTACCTTAGGCCATGAACTTATCAATCACCCCTGCCGTAGACACTTCCTGGAGGTCCAAGATCCGTATGCTCCACGACCGCTGGACGAAATGAGTAAATGTAGGAGGGGACTATGTTGAAAAATAAATGTACTAGGTTTTCTGAAACTGGCCCTTTTTACCTTAGGCCACAAACTTATCAATCACCCCTGCTGTGGACCATCTGGAGGTCCAAGACGCCGACCTCTTCAAAGAAGGGATCCGTATGCTCCACGACCGCTAGATTAAGTGTGTAAATATAGGAAAAATAAATGTGCTAGGTTTTCTAAAATTGATGCCTTCTACCTCAGGCCACAAACTTATCAATCACCCCTGGTAGATACACCTGGAGGTAATCCGCTCAAGAGGGAGACGTGCTACGTCAGAACGACCTCTGCTGTGCTGCAGAGTACAAGTGGCTGCTGCAAATGGAGAGACTGAACAACCAAACGACCCAACCACTCACCACAGCCACCACTTACTGTTGCCCACACTGCACCAGAATATGTGGATCCTGGATCGGCCTCTGCAGCTACCTGAGGACCCACCAATAGACAACCCCTCAGGAGAACATCGTCCTTAACTCGAGTGATAAATATACTGCATAGTTTTAGTTAGCAATCTCTCTCCATAATGTCATCAATTTTCTGAAGAAGGAGGGACACTCATCTCCAATGCATTCCTTTTATCATTGACGAACATTCTACAATGTAATCTTTGACTTGAAATAAAAAAAGATGTGTTTATATTTCTTCCTGGAGTTATTGTTTCCGATTACCTTCATGCATTCTGATGAAAGATCATTAACCTGAAACATTAACTGCTTCTAGAGATGCTACTTGGCATGCTGAATATATTAAGCATTTTCTAATTATACTTCTCATCCTTTAGATAACAAATCATTTATTTTTTTTCTGCTATATTTCAACTAAAACCTTATCATGAGCTTGAACATTTTGCCTTACTGAATGTTAGACTCCCTAGCAGATAAGGCTGTCTGGCCATTCTTTCCCTCTCTAGCTTATGAAAATTAATGCACACTTCTTGACTGCAATATAACAAAGAATTGCTGGTGATTTGGCAACAATATGTTTATGAGCTTACCTACTTATGGATCGCCCTTGTGTTGGAATTAAATGCAAATCTTTTTATTCAGCTTCAGTCACTTGGAAATTCTGAAACAAGGACTCATCCTTTGAAAATACAAGCTCATTTTTCTACAGAGCATATGGTTGGCGAGTGCAGGAGGTATTGCCAGCAGTGAGGTGTCAGCTGGAAACCACTGGCAGAAGATTAAGTATGAGTTTAATTTTAACTCCAGACTGTGGGAAGTAAATGGCAGATTCCTTCAAGTTCAAGTTCAGTTTATCATCATTCAGCTGTACACATGTATACCGTCAAATGAAACAACGCAACGTTCCTCTGAGCCAAGGTGCACCGACGCAATACCTACAACTCACACACAGAACGCGTAAGGTAATATTACGACACCAGTTAAAAAGTAAACAGTATAATGCCCAGATGCTTCATTTGTGATGAGACCTGGGTGGTAGCAGAGAGCTCAGTAGTCTTCAAGCCTGGGGGAAGAAGCTGTTTCCTATCCTAACAGTTCTTGTCCTAATGCGGCCGTACCTCCTGCCTGAGGGTAGGGATAAAAGAGATTGTTGGATGGATGGGAGGGTTCACTAACAATGCCAAAGGCACTGCATGCACAGTGCTCCTGTTAAATATCTCTGATGATATCAACCTGCACATTCTTGAAGTACACAGTCATCTTTTTGGTCATGTCTCCATTGAGATGCAAGTTGTTGTGCTCACACAGTTCTACCGGCTGCTCTACCTCCTCTCTGACGCCATCATCTTGTCATTGTTGATCTTGATCTAGCAGTGCAGTCATGCGTCAGCAGCGTGAACAGCAGCCCTGGGGAGCGCCAGTGCTCAGCGTGATGGAGCAAGACATCTTCCTGCCAACATGGACTCATGGTAGTGGTTCTGTCAAGAAGTCCAGGATCCAGTTACAGAGAGAGGTGTTAAGACCCAGCAGGGACAGATTGCCATCAGCTTCTGAGGAGTGATCGTGTTAATTGCTGAGCTGAAGTCAGTAAACAGCATCCTGGCATATGAGGCACCGTTTTCCAGGTGGGACAGGATGAAGTGGTTTCCAGAGGATATGGCACCATCAGTGGGCTGATTTGACTGGTAAGCAAACTGGAGAGGGTCCAATGTCAGAATCAGAATCAGAATCAGAATCAGGCTTAATATCACCAGCATATGTTGTGAAATTTGTTAACTTTACAGCAGGAGTACAATGAAATACATGATAAATAAATATAGGGAGAAACCATTTGGAGAGTAGCCCACTTGGAATACTGTGCTCAGTCCTGGTCACCTCACTATAGGAAGGATGTGGAAACCATAGAAAAGGTGCAAGGGAGATTTACAAGGATGTTGCCTGGATTGGGGAGCATGCCTTATAAAAACAGGTTCAGTGAACTCGGCCTTTTCTCCTTGGAGGACGGAGGATGAGAGGTGACCTAATAGAGGTGTACAGGATGATAAGAGGCATTGATCGTGTGGATAATCAGATGCTTTTCCCCAGGGCTGAAATGGCTAGCACGAGAGGGCACAGTTTTAAGGTGCTTGGAAGTAGGTACAGAGGAGATGTCAAGGGTAATTTTTATTTACACAGAGAGTGGTGAGTGCGTGGAATGGGCTGCTGGTGATGGTGGTGGAGGCAGATATGATAGGGTCTTTTAAGAGACTTCTGGACAGGTACATGGAGCTTAGTAAAATAAAGGGCTATGGGTAATCCTAGGTAATTTGTAAGGTAAGGACATGTTTGACACAGCTTTGTGGGCTGAAGGGCCTGTATTGTGCTGTAGGTTTTCTATGTTTCTATGTTCTAAAAAACTGAGTTACAGTAAGTATATTTTAAATATTTAAGTTAAAATAACCAGTGCAAAAAATAGAACTAAAAAAATAGTGATATAGTGTTCATGGGTTCAATGTCCAATTAGAAAGTGGATGACAGAGGGGAAGAAGCTGTTCTTGAATTGCTGAGGGTGTGCCTGTAGGTTTCTGTTCCTCCTTCCCACATATCACATTGAGAAAAGGGTGGAGGGGCGTCTGTAATGATGGACATCACCTTCCTAAGGCACAACTCCTTGAAGATGCCTTGGGTACTACAGAGGCTAGTACCCATGATGGAGCTGACTAATCTTACAAGGTTTTGCAACTTATTTTGATCTTGTGTATTCGTCCCCTCATCTCAGATGGTGATACAGCCAGTCAGATGCTTTCAATGGTACATTTGTAGAAGTTTTCAAGTGCTTCAGTTGACAAACCAAATCTCAAATATCTAATGAAATATAGCTGCTGTCTTGCATTCTTTATAGTTGCATCATTATGTTGGGTCCAGGTTAGGCCCTTAGAGATATTGACTCCCCGGATCTTGAAATTACTCACGCTCTCCGCTTCTGATCCATCTATGAGGATTGGTTTGTGTTCCCTTATCTTACCAGTTTCACTGATCCTTAAACATCATTCAAATTCATAGTAAAAGGTTTCTCGGAACTGTCTGTAATCTGATTCTGTGCAGTATATTTTATTAATGAAGAATAGGTTGTTAAATCCTTTGACATTAGTGATCAAATTGAAAAGATAATTAAGTACTTAACTATGGCTTTTTGCAGCAGGCTCTTAAGTTATCTGTGTGTTGTTAACATGGCCCATTATCTGATTACACTAGGTGCATTTTTGTTTGGCTGAACCAGAACTTTAAACCTTCTACGCCCACTCTAGCAGCAAGCACATATAGGCCCCGGCATCTATGGGAAGAAGAAGGGTTCATGGAATTCTGTAAAGAAGCAAAAACCTGCAGGGTTGGGAAAGCAGAAATCCTGTCAGATCCATGGGCCTCCATTGATCAGTTTTCCTCTTGCTGCTCTCATCATCAAGCTAAATTAAGGACCTGACTGGTGACTGGGAGGGTGAACTAGCGGCAGGAGCCCACAGCTAGGATCCACTGGAAAGAGACAGTTGGAAGTCAGAGAAGGTTATGATCAAGAGAAAGGCAATGGGAACAAGAGAGTCAGGAAAGATCATCAAACATGGCAGCACTGAGAAAAGGCATCAAGGGGGTGGATTAAGATGTTATAATCAGTGACAATACTGAGAGAATGTTGACCTGACAAAGCTAAGGTTTAGGGGCCTGGAAATTCTACGCCATAGCACAACAATTTTAAGCACTAAAGGATTATCAAAATCCTTCATGCAAGCAGACTAATCTCCATATTTCAGTTAGGGTCTCCTCTGCCTTTGTGTTCTGTGGATGGAGTTTGCTGAGCCACAACAGTAACACCAATGAATAATGGCCCATAAGTGGTCAATATGTAAAATTCTACTATGCATTCAAAACCCATGAATAGAGAGGCTCTTGAGCACTGAAGAAGGGACCAACCTTCAGTGAGTAATTGCCTGGACTCATATCTCTATGTAAATCATTTGCTTAAGTTTCTGTTGTTGCTTTATGTCACTAACTGCTCCCTTTCATCCCAATTTCAATGAACCAAGGTTGATGCCAGAGATTGAGGCCCAAGTGTTGGATCAGAAGTCAAAGTCCTTTGGCCAGAGCCCCACGTCTGCGAATCCCCGTGAGTCTGCTGTCGTAGTAAAGGCCCGACGTCTGCCTGTCCGAATCCGAATCAGAGTCAACATCCAAGTCTGCTGGAAGGGGGAGGTTTGAGAAGATGGACTTTCTTAGGGTTAGAGGACTGTGTATGGGAGGGAGGAATAGGCCTTGTTTTGCTGTTGTTGTTTTGTTGCTTGTTGTGTTCTGTATTGTTCTGCTGAGCATTATAGGCATGCTATGTTGGTGCCAGAATGTGTGGCGGGTGTGTTGGATGCAAACAACACATTTCACCATATGTTTCAATGTACCTATGATAAATAAAAATTGAATCTTTAATCTTGAAGCTCCTCACTCCAATTCCTCAGAATCCACTGTAATCATCTCTCTCACTCTTTACCCGAATTATTTCCCCTGTCCACTCTCCAGATCTTTTCCTTAATCTCCCCAGTCTTAACCCCCTTCAACAAATCTCACCCATCCCAGCAGCTATTTGTGGATCTCAGACACCCTCTTGTCTTCCTTTAGACCAGGGGTTTTCAAGCTTCCTGATGCCATGGACCCACACAGAGACTATTAACCAAGGGGTACATGAACCCCAGGTTAGGAACCCCTGCTTTAGACCCTTCCTGTCTCTTTCTTTTTAAATCTTTATATTGAATAAGTATACAAAGGGTAAACCATAAAGGCACTAATACACTGTTAGAAATTACAGGAGATATTAATACAGAAGAAAAAATTGATACAAACAGTGCAATTTAAACATAAAATAATATGGTAAAATAATAGTATACTAATTTATATATATATATATATATATATCAATAGAGAAAAGGAAAAAAAAAACAAAAATGGACCCCCCAAAAAAACCCACCGTGCAACTAAACTAAAAGCAAAGCAAAGCAATGGGCTAACTTGGAAACAGGTAGAGTTAAAGAACTTAAAATCACGTCCTCAAACCCGACCTCCATTAAAAACAGTTAAAAAAAAAAGGCAAGAAGGGAATATAAATATGGAACAAAAGAGAAAAAAAATTACATTAAATGAAAATATTGAATAAAAGATCTCCAGGTCTGTTCAAATTTAAGTGAGGAATCATAAAGATTGCTTCTAATTTTCTCCAAATTTAAGCATAATATCATCTGGGAAAACCAAAAAAAGGTAGTTGGAGCATTAAGCTCTTTCCAATGTTGTAAGATACATCTTTTCACCATTAAAGTAAGAAATGCAATCATTCTATGGGCTGAAGGGGAAAGATTACTGGAAATTTTAGGTAATTCAAAGATAGCAGTAATAGGATGAGGAGAAATATCTATATTCAATACCTTTGAGATAATATTAAAAATGTCTCTCCAAAAAGTTTCCAGAGTAGGACAAGACCAAAACATATGAGTTAAAGAGGCTATCTACCCCGGACATCTATCACAAAAAGGATTAATATGAGAATAGAAACGAGCTAATTTATCTTTGGACATATGTGCTCTATGAACAGCTTTAAATTGAATTAGGGAATGTTTAGCACAGATAGAAGAAGTATTGACTAATTGTAAAATCTGCCCCCAGTCATCAACGGAAATAATAGAACCCAATTCTCGTTCCCAATCTGACCTAATCTTATCAAATGGAGCTTTCCTAAGTTTCATAATAATATTATAAATAATAGCCGTTACACCTTTCTGACATGGATTAAGGTTAATTATAGTATCTAAAATATATGTAGGAGGTAGCGTCGGAAAGGAAGAGAGTATAGTACTTAGGAAATTTCTAACTTGGAGATATCTAAAAAAATGTATTCTTGGTAAATTATATTTATTAGATAATTGTTCAAAAGACATAAGGGAACCATCTAAAAAAAAATCCAAAAACCATGAAATACCCTTAGTCTTCCAAATTTGAAACGCACGATCCGTGAAAGAGGGAGGAAAAAATATGTTACCTAAAATAGGGATCGCTAGCCCAAATTGGTTGAGATCAAAAAATTTTCTGAATTGAAACCAAATACGCAAGGTATACTTAACTATCGGGTTAGAGACCAGTTTGAGGCGTTTCAAATCAAAAGGAAGAGAGGAACCTAAAATAGAGCCAAGTGCATAGCCCTGAGCAGATTGTAATTCCAATACTACCCATTTAGGAATGGATAGTGTATCTTGGTCAAGTAACCAAAATTTCATATGTCGAATATTAATTGCCCAATAATAGAATCTAAAGTTAGGTAATGCTAGACCTTCATCTCTCTTGGCTTTCTGTAAATGTATTTTACCCAATCTCGGGTTTTTATTTTGCCAAATAAATGAAGAAATTTTAGAGTCAACTTTATCAAAAAAAGATTTTGGAACAAAAATCGGTAATGCCTGAAATATATATAAAAATTTTGGCAGAATAAACATCTTAACTGCATTAATACGACCAATCAAAGTTAAATATAATGGAAACCATTTAGATGAAAGTTGAGTAATATGATCAATTAAGGGTAAAAAATTAGTCTTAAATAAATCTTTGTATTTACAAGTAATTTTAATCCCAAAATATGAGAAATAATTATTAATCAATTTAAACAGAAAGTTATGATACAAGGGAAGTTGTTTATTAATCGGAAAAAGTTCACTCTTACTAAGGTTTAACTTATAACCTGAAAAAAGACTAAATTTTGCTAATAAATCTAAAGCAGCAGGGATAGATTTTTGAGGATTAGAAATATATAAAAGTAAGTCATCAGCATAGAGTGATATTTTATGGGATGACCCTTCCTGTCTCAAGGATGAAAAAGCCTTTGAAGAATGTCTTCAGTCAGAAAATGGGAGGTAGCAATGTATCAGCTGCCATTCTCGTAGGATCACTGACAGATTAGACTCATGAAGACAAATTTCCTACAGTTGCCCTACAGTTGGAGTGGGAGGAGCTAAAGATGGCACCCGAGGTCTTTGCAGACTTGGGTAACTTCTTCCAGTCCATCCATGAAACTGTTTAAATCTCCTGGTCTCCTGTCTATTATTTTCCCTTTTCAAGGTGGCTGGGATCCCATCAGAGTCTGTGATCTACAGCTGCTCTCAAACTACATTTCTCATGGGCAGTTGGGTTTTCATTTTTGGAACTCTCTGAGTGGCCTGGACGATGTGGGCCTTCAGGGTGTGGCCCTGTGCACGACCTGATTCTTCGCTGATGTTGCTGACTGAAACATTGCTGGAGATTGAAACAAAAAGACAGCAGACGCAGCTGTCAGGAGAACTTGAATAAGCGATACTGCAGAATGTAACATCAAAAAAGTGACCTGTTGCCCCGCCCCACACCCTCACTGTGGTAGGAGCGATATCTCTCTCTCCCTCAATGGTGAGATAGAGGGCCTGTTGAGATGTCCAAGTGTTGGGATGGACGACAGTTTTTGATGGACTCTACATCATGGTCGCTGCAGACTTGCTATTACTTGCGCGGTGGGTGGTGGGGGTGGGGTTGCTGCTTTGCTGCAGCAAGTTGGGGAGAAGGAGGGTTGACATCTTTGGCTGCTTCTTCTGTGTGTGGGGGATGGGGTCTTTTGGGTTCTAACTTTATTTGCCATTCATTCTTTGGGTTTTTTTTCTCTGTTTCGTGAATGCCTGCAAAGAGTAAGAATTTCAAATTGTATACTGTATACAATGATATTCAATTCAACTATAGAAGTACTGAAGTATAGGAGTTGTATATTTAATTATTTAACTTAATCTGTTTATAATTATTAAAAATATACTGTAAGCAGCACCTTAAGAGATACATGACTAATCTTACAAACATTTCCTCTCTTGCTCGTAATGCTACACACAGGATAGAACAATGACACTGTCTCATACCAAGACTCCAAAGTCCAGTGTCACTTAACAAAATAGAATAAATTTAACATATAGCTCATACAAGTTGGCCGACCACACCATTGTTGTTGGACAAATCACAGGTGGTGACGAGCCAGCATACGGGAGCATGGTAGGACACCTGGTAGAGTTATGCTGCAACAACCTCTTGCTCAAAGCCAGTAAAATGAGAGCTGATCAGTGACTTTAGGAAGGTGAAGGTATGCGAACATGTGCCAGTCTACACTAGTGAAATGGTAGTGGAGCAGACAACAGCTTTAAATTCCTGGGATTTAACTTTTCTGATGACCAGACCTGGGCCCAGTATACAGTAACAATCCCAGAGAGAGTGCACCGATGCCTTTACTTTCTTGGAAGGTTAAGGAGGTTCAGCATGTCACTGAAAACAACTCTCAAATTTCTACAGATGCACGATTGAAAGACTCTTCATTGTCTGGTATAGCAATTCAAATTCACAGGAATGTAAAAAGCTGCTGAAAGTAGCAACTCAGCCTAATCCACCACGGATTTGTCTCTCCCCACCACTGCTAGTACCTGCATGAGATGTTGCCTCAAGAAGGCAACATGAACCATAATAGATCTTCACCAGCCATTTACTCACTACCACCAAAGAGCCATAGGTCCCAAAACCTCAGATTCAAAGAGAGATACTCACCGTCAACCTGTTGGTTCCTGAACAAAACCATATAATATACAGCAATACAACAATCACTTCGATCACTTTGCACTATAAAGGACTAAGTTCTTTTTTGTTCTAATTGTGTTCTTTTTTGTAAAAATTATGTATAATTTATATTTGATTTATGATTTTCTTGTGAATGTTGCTTAGCTGATGTTATGTGCCTGAAATGACAATGCAATAAGTTTTTCATTGCACCTGTGCATATGACAAATAATTTCACTTCGACTCTTGGCCTGTAAGGATATGGTGCTGCACATGAGGCTGCTTAACAAGATAAGAGCTCATGGTATTACTCAAAAGATACTAGCATGGACAGAGCATTGGCTTGTTGGCAGGAGCCGAAGAGTGGAAATAAAGGGGGCCTTTTCTGATTGGCTGCCATTAACTAGTGGTGTTCCATAGAAGTCGGAATTAGAACCATTTCTTTTATATTGTATGCCAATGATTTGGATGACTGAATTGATGGCTTTTTGGGGTTTGTGGATGATAGAAAGATAGATGGAGGGGCAGATAGTGTTGAGGAAGTAGGGAGGAAGCAGAAGGATTTAGATAGATTAGGAGAATGGACAAGAAGTACAGATGGAATACAGTGTCGGGAAATGTTTAGTCATGAACTTTGATAGAGGGAATAAAAGCATAGAGTATTTTCTAAATGCGGATAAAATTCAAAATCCAAGGTGCAAAGGGACTTGGGAGTCCTTGTACAGGATTCCCTAATGGCTAATTTGCAGGTTGAGTCAGTGGTGAGGAAGGCAAATGCAATGTTCACACTCATTTCAAGAGGACTAGAATATAAAAACAAAGATGCTGAGACTTTATAAGGCACTGGTGAGACCTCACCTGGAGTATTGAGAGCAGATTTTGGCCCCTTACTGAAGAAGGGATGTGCTGACATTGTTGAGGGTACAGAGCAGGTTCACAAGAATGATTCTAGGAATGAAAGGCTTATCGTATGAGGAGCAATTGATGGTTCTTGTCTTTATTCACTGGAATTTAGAAGAATGAGTGGGCAGGGGGTGGCGGATCTCATTGAAACCTATTGAATGTTGAAAGGCCTAGATAGACTGGTTCTGAAGAGAATGTTTCCAGTGGTGGGGAGTCTGGACCCAGAGGACACTGCCTCAAAACAAAGGGATGTCCAGTCAGAACAAAGATGAGGAGGAATTTCTTTAGCCAGAGGGCGGTGAATCTGTGGAATTCATTGGGTGTATTTAAGGTGGAGGCTGATAGGTTCTCGATTAGCTAGGGCATGGAAGGTTATGGGGAGAAGGCAGGAGAATGGGGTTGAGAGGAAACTGGATCAGCCATGATGAAAGAGAGGACTCAATGGCCCAATGACTTAATTCTGCTCCTGTGTTGTGGCGTTATTGACAGCAGTGCAGAGGTCAGTAAATGGTGAGTAATTGTGTTCCTCATACATAAACCACTAATATTTAAAATCAAGATACATTGAGAAATTAGGAAGTTAAATGACTCATTGGCTCTTATGGCCATCATCGTGGCTATCCCTCGAGGTCGAGGATGATGGTCTTCGTTCTGAAGAAGTGGCTCACAGAGTGAAGACGCCTGTGCTTGTATTTGTTTAATGTGTACTCGATGTTGCACTCCAAGAAGCACACGATACTTCACAAATCAAACAACTGATTTCAGTGGCATGGAAACCACGACGATTGGAGCTGATGGATATGTTGCAGCCTTCATCCGCCTTCACAGCCGTTGAGTTCGAAGTAACTTCATCCGCCTGTTCCACCGTTGAAGTCTTGGTTGGATTGTTCTTCGTCAGGGACCTCACCCTCGACCTTACCGCCATGGGTGACCCTACCAGGAGCATAGCTCCAGATGGCATTGCTCTCGGGATCACAAGGACCACACAAGCTTCTCCACCACGACAAGGTGACAATCCACGGAGAAGATATTGACCATAAGAGTGAAAATGACTTACGACATTTACATGGGACCCTACAAGGCCACAATTTGAATATTATATATGTCTGATACACAAGATATTCTTACAATATCGAGGTTCACCTGTTGATTCCTCAGATTCAGAAATTGTTCCCTGAAGAGCGATGAAGCAGCTTGGGTCTACACTACCTGGAATTCAATAAATCATATAAAGTTCTTACAGGGTAGATTCAGAGGGGATGTTTTCCTTTGTGGGCTCTAGAACTAAAAGCTACAGTCTCAAAGTAAAGAGTTGAGAAAATAAGAAATACTTTCACTCAGAAACCTGTGAAGCCCCAGTTGCTGTCTATTGAAGATAGCAATGGGTAGAGTTTTGGATATTATGAGAATCAAGGAATGTACTGTTGTAAAGGACATACATTAGTATTGAGGAAAAATATTAGCCATGATCTTATTGAGTGGTGAAGCAATCATGAGAAGCTGAATGGCCTCATGCTGCTTCTAATATCTTAGCTCGGTGACTCAGTCATCGGATTATCTCACACTACAAGAAGCTGACTGATCAACATCACTGGTTCAGATCTTCTAGCAACAGCCAGCTCCTCACACACTACGCAGTTAATCACTGTTTGTACTGAAGTGTGTGACTGTCCGTAATAATGTACACAGTAGTGGTAGGTTTCCAGATAATCAAAGAGCTGCAGATTGGTAGCCAACATAAACTTGGTTTTAACATTAAAATACAGTTTAAAGTAAGAGAGCACATCTTACCCCCAGTTAATAGAGTATTCCTGTGGTGATAGTGCAGGCCCTGATGAGTATTGCTGAGATCATCATACGCTAAGCATTCAATGTGTTGTGGAAAACCGATTTTGCATGTTTGCTGGCATTACTGAAGTGATGCCTTCCCCGATAAGGAAGACGATGTGCTCAGAGGACTGTGCGGAATAAGGGCTGAAAAAGAGGCAGGGCTGCCACCTGCCAATTCAGCACTGTGTTTTTAGGAACATAGAAACATAGAAAACCTACAGGCCCTACGGCCCACAGAGTTGTGCCGAACATATTCCTACCTTAGAAATTACTAGGCTTACCCATAGCCCTCTATTTTTCTAAGCTCCATGTACTTATCCAAAAGTCTCTTAAAAGACCCTATCGTATGCGCCTCCACCACCGTTGCCGGCAGCCCACTCACCATTCTCTGAGTAAAATACTTACCCTGACATCTCCTCTGTACCTATTCCCCAGCACCTTAAAACTGTGCCCTCTCATGCTAGCCATTTCAGCCCCGGGAAGAAGCCTCTGTCTATCCACACAATCAAAGCCTCTCATCATCGTATACACCTTTATCAGGTCACCTCTCATTCTCAGTTGCTCCAAGGAGAAAAGGCTGAGTTCACTCAAACTGTTTTCATAAGTCAAGCTCCCCAATCCAGGCAACATCCTTGTAAATCTCCTCTGCACCATTTCTATGGTTTCCACATCTTTTCTGTAGTGAGGCAACCAGAACTGAGCACAGTACTCCAAGTGCGGTCTGACCAGGGTCCTATATAGCTGCAACATTACCTCTCGGCTCCTAAATTCAATTCCAAGATTGATGAAGGCCAATACACCGTATGCCTTCTTAACCACAGAGTCAACCTGCGCAGCTGCTTTGAGCGTCCTATGGACTCGGACCCCAAGATCCCTCTGATCCTCCACACTGCCAAGAGTCTTACCATTAATACTATATTCTGCCATCATATTTGACCTACCAAAATTAACACTTCACATTTATCTGGGTTGAACTCTATCTGCCTCTTCTCAGATCAGTTTTGCATCCTATTAATGTCCCGCTGTAACCTCTGACAGCCCTCCACACTGTCCACAACACCTCCAACCTTTGTGTCATCAGCAAACTTACTAACCCATCTCTCCACTTCCTCATCCAGGTCATTTATAAAAATCACAAAGAGTAAAAGTCCTGGTACAGATCCCTGAGGCACACCACTGGTCACCGACCTCCAAGCAGAAAATGACCCGTCTACAACCAATCTTTGCCTTCTGTGGGCAAGCCAGTTCTGGATCCACAAAGAAATGTCCCCTTGAATCCCAAGCCTCCTTACTTTCTCAATAAGCCTTGCATGAGGTACCTTATCAAATGCCTTGATGAAATCCATATACACTACCTCTACTGCTCTTCCTTCATCAATGTGTTTAGTCACATCCTCAAAAAATTCAATCAGGCTCGTAAGGCACGACCTGCCTTTGACAAAGCCATGCTGACTATTCCTAATCATATTATACCTCTCCAAATGTTCATAAATCCTGCCTCTCAGGATCTTCTCCAACAACTTACCAACGACTGAAGTAAGTCTCACTGGTCTATAATTTCCTGGGCTATCTCTACTCCCTTTCTTGAATAAAGGAACAACATCCGCAACCTTCTAATCCTCTGGAACCTCTCCTGTCCCCACTGATGATTCAAAGATCATCACCAGAGGCTCAGCAATCTCCTCCCTCGCTTCCCACAGTAGCCTGGGGTAAATCTCATCCGGTCTCAGCGACTTATCCAACTTGATGCTTTCCAAAAGCTCCAACACATCCTCTTTCTTAATATCTACATGCTCAAGCTTTTCAGTCTGCTGTAAGCCATCCCTACAGTCACCAAGATCCTTTTCCATAGTGAATACTAAAGTAAAGTATTCATTAAGTACCTCTGTTATTTCCTCCGGTTCCATACACACTTACCAACTGTCATACTTGATAGGTCCTATTCTTTTACGTCTTATCCTCTTGCTTTTCACATACTTGTATAGCGCCTTGGGGTTTTCCTTAATCCTGCCCACCAAGGCCTTCTCATGCCCCCTTCTGGCTCTCCTAATTTCCTTTTTAAGATCCTTCCTGTTAGCCTTATAATCTTCTAGATCTCTAACATTATCTAGCTCCCTGAACCTTTTGTAAGCTTTTCTTTTCTTCTTGACTAGATTTATTACAACTTTTGCACACCACGGTTCCTGTATCCTACCATAGCCTCCCTGTCTCATTGGAACGTACCTATGCAGAACTCCACACAAATATCTCCTGAACATTTGCCACATTTCTCCTGTACTTTTCCCTGAGGACACCTGTTTCCTAATTTAAGCTTCCAATTTCCTGTCTGATAGCCTCATAATTCCCCTTACTCCAATTAAATGTTTTTCTAACTTCCTGAACACACCTAACAAACTCCACCTCATCTAAACCCCTTGCTCTAGGGAGATGCCAATCGATATTTGGAAAATTAAAATTTCCCATCATGACCACTCTGTTAATATTACACCTTTCCTTTTTTTCATTCCTTCAGTTGCGGAATTAGATCACTTTGCAATGTTTTGCTAGTGAGAGACAAGTCATACAATAATAAAAATGATATTCCAACCTCAGAAACTACTTGCTCCCAATTCACCAGTCTGATAAACTGAATTATCCTGTTGGCAGTTTGTGCACTGGCTCTAGCATGTTACAAACTGACAGGCAACTTTATAGCTTGGATATATGAACTACTCCATGACGATGTTGATCCTAATCAACCGGATGGTATTCCTAAGTCTGCATTGGGCAAGGTTTGACTTTGACATTGATTTAGTACTACTGATTAACAGAATTTCCTTTATACCTGAAACTTTGAATTCAGTTTCACTCCTTGCTACAGTAGTGTGCAAAAATCTTAGGCACATTATATAGCTAGAGTGCCAAAGGCTTTTTCCACAGTACTGCAGTAATGTTCTGTATTGCACTACACTGCTGCAGAAAAAAATCAAATTTCAGGACCTATATGAGAGATGATAAAACTGATTCTGATATGGGTCGCTGTTGTGAACTGAGAGCCAGAAGGAGGCAGGGAGAAGGGAATCATGGTTGGGAAAAGAGGAAGGGAGAGGGGAAGGAGTGGGAAGCACCAGAGAGACATTCTGTTATGATCAATACACCAATCATTTGGAATCAAGTGACCTTTCTCGGTGTCTCAAGCTTGGTTGTTCCTGCATCCACACCACCTCCCACCCCACCCCTGACACTCCTTCTCTGCCACCCATCTCACACCCCTCCCATGGTGCTCTACCCTTGCCATTCCCAACATTCTTTGCTCCTGCCAGATTTACAAACTCGCTCTCCGCCCCACATGGACAAATACAGAACTGTGCAAAGGTTTCACCACCCAAGCTATAAATATGTGACGAAAATTTTTGCACAGTACTATATGTGTTGGAAACTGGTGGAGAAAGGCAGTTGTTTCAATGATTCTAAATGTGAGGAGATGAGTGCAACAGGATCATCAAGTTAATTTCCAATTGTGTTCAGCCACGATAGAATGGCGAAGCAGACTTGATGGCCAAATGGCCAATTCTGCTGCTACATTTTATGGTCTTATGCTGTTGATCCAAAGGATTAGTGCAGGAAAATTCTGAACTATGTTTAGAAATACATTAACATGGACTAAATTGCATATGCCAGGATCAAATACAATTTAAAATGCTAGAGAATAGGGTAGAGCCTATGTTTGAATCAGGTTTGAATGATTGAGGAATAAACTCAACATGAAACAGAACAGGAAATAATACCAGCAACTGCAGATTTTCTCTTGCTTAGGAAATAATACCTCCTGAACTTGAATCTTTTCGCATAAAATGTAGCTCTCTGAAATTGTCCTTGAGACGTGTTGTGTATTGAATTTCAGTAATATGTGGGTCATATTGTAAATATAGTGTAGATTAAGTATTCCTTGTTGTTTATATACTGTATTGCAGGTTTTTTATAGAAGTATGTAAATGGCATATGTCAGCACACCAACACGTGATGTGTGTGCACCTTGCTTAAAGTAAAAATGAAGATAGACTCGCATTCTGGACTCTGTATTCCTTTCAAATCATTTTGATGTTTTGGAGTTACAAAACATAACAGTTGTGCTGAGGAAGTTTTAAACAAACCTGAGATGACTGCCTACCTGTTGCAGGGCAATGAGATTTTCCAGTTTCAAATAAGCACAGCAGGAAATGTTTGAGTAAAAAAAACAGCAGAGCACATGATTCTTCAGAAAAAGAGAAGACATTTGAGTTTATAAAAGGCAGAAAACAGACATATCACGGTCAACCTCGACGTTTTGCAATTCACCTACCGGAGCAACAGGTCAACGGCAGATGCCATCTCTCTGGCCCTACATTCCTCCTTAGAACACCTGGAGAATAAAGACACATACGTAAGGCTCCTTTTCATTGACTACAGCTCTGCCTTAAAAACCATCATTCCAAATAAACTGATTCCTAAGCTCCGGAACCTGGGCCTTAGCATTCAGATCTGCAGCTGGATCTTCAACTTCCTTACAGACAGGACCCAGGCTGTAAAAATAGGGGACAAGCTGTCCTCTACAATCACTCTGAGCACCGGTGCCCCACAAGGCTGTGTACTCAGCCCCCTGCTGTACTCACTGTACACCCATGATTGTGTAGCCAAGTTTCCATCAAACTCAATATATAAGTTTGCTGATGACACAACAGTTGTAGGCCGTATCTCGGGTAATGATGAGTTTGAGTACAGAGAGGAAATTAAGAACCTAGTGGCATGGTGCGAAGACAATAACCTATCCCTCAACGTCAGCAAGACGAAGGAATTGGTTGTTGACTTCAGAAGGAGTAGCGGACCGCATGACCCTATTTACATCGGTGGTGCGCAAGTGGAACAGGTCAAAAGCTTTAAGTTCCTCAGGGTGAATATCACAAATGACCTGACTTGGTCCAACCAAGCAAAGTTCACTGCCAAGAAGGCCCACCAGTGCCCTTACTTCCTGAGAAAACTGAAGAAATTTGGCCTGTCCCCAAAACCCTCACTAATTTTTTATAGATGCACTGTAGAAAGCATTCTTCTAGGGTGCATCACAACCTGGTATGGAAGTTGTCCTGTCCAAGACCGAAAGAAGCTGCAGAAGATCGTGAACATGGCGCAGCACATCACACAAACCAATCTTCCGTCCGTGGACTCACCTTGCACTGCACGCTGTCGGAGCAGTGCTGCCAGGATAATCAAGGACATGGCCCACCCAGCCAACACACTTTTCGTCCCTCTTCCCTCTGGGAGAAGGTTCAGGAGCTTGAAGACTCATACAGCCAGATGTGGGAACAGCTTCTTTCCAACTGTGATAAGACTGCTGAACGGATCCTGACCTGGATCTGGGCCGTACTCTCCAAATATCCGGACCTGCCTCTCGGTTTTTTTTGCACTACCTTACTTCCCATTTTTCTTTTTTCTATTTTCTAATTATGATTTATAATTTAAATTTTTAATATCTACTAATTTTAACTATTTTTAATATTTTTAATATTTAATATTTGTAATCCAGGGAAGGTGAAGCGCAGAATCAAATATCGCTGTGATGATTGTACATTCTAGTACCAATTGTTTGGCGACAATAAAGTATAAAGTATTGAGTTAATTAAGCAGTATTTTAAAGTGAATGAAGTAATTAATGAGAAGTGAGTGCCAGTTTTGCTGAGTGCATTGGGTTTAAAGGCAGACAGTTTGTTTAGAAATTTAACTGCTCCAATCAGACTAGCCGGAATGAGCTTTGCCGATATCATGAAAGAAATAATTTAGAACTGAAACCATTGTTGAATGGAAAATCCTTTTGATTCATCTTATGAACCCTTAAGTAAGGGGAATTCTTTTCAGCGTACATGGCTGAATTCGAGAGATTGTCTGAGCATTGTCAGTTCAGTAATGGATCTACTGAGAGATTATTTAGCTTTTGGAAGTTCACAAAGCATTCAAAAATGTTTCCTAATTGAAGCACAATTTACATTTAAAAGAGCAGTTGAAATAGTTGTATCAATGGAAACAGCAGACAGGAATGAAAGTGAGCGTGAGCAAAATTGCAATGTCTAAACAGAAACCAGGTTACTACCGTGACAGAGGCTCACATACACCATGGCTATTTCAGTCATTCTACAAAATCAATTTGAACTGCATTTCAAAGATTTTAAACTGAAGCCTGTACATATGCAACTAAGAAGATGGAGAAAAGATAACTCCTTTGGGAATGACATTTGAAATGGAGAAACACAATAATCAACAAGCCACATTGGGCTGGCATGTGGTAAAAACAGAAGGGCCAGCATTGAGGGTTTGTTAATGGCTGAGGCAAATATAACTTGATCAGAGATTCATCCACAATTTTGATACCACATCCCCTGCAAACGAGTCAACTGAAAGTGAATTAAGAAAGATACTAGATGATGCCAGCGCAGTGTTCATGAATGAGATAAAGATATCAAGATATCAATTACGTTAAATAATAATGCCACACCCAAGTCTGATAAAGCCCATCTAGTTCCTTATACCATCTATGATGAAGTAGCCAGTGAGCTAGATCTCATGGCGGTTGAAGGAATAATTTCCTTTTTTTCTTTTTAAATCTTTTTATTAATTTTCCAAAATTATAAACAGAATAATAATATTGATACAAAGAAATTGGAATAATCTTACTGTTGATAAGCATGTACAAAGAAGATTTCAAATAATACAGGTATAATAGACTTCCAAACTCTTACTATAATTAATCATAGAGAAAAAAGAAATAAAAAGAAAAAAAAATACAAAGAAAAACCTCAAAAAAAAAACAAAAAAAGAAACTAAATACAAAACCCAAAAAAGAAAGCAAACGGAACAAAACAAGGCTAGACCATTATCTTAAATCGAACACGTACAGTAATGTCGTCAACTCCACTCCTCTATTCATATATTTTAAGTTAATAAGAAGGATTCGGAAAGGTCGAAGGAATAATTTCCAGTGTGGACTGGAGCCTATGGACAATGCCAGTGGTCCTAGTAGCCAAGAAGAATGGGTCTCCCAGAATCTGCAGTGATTTTAAATCTTGTAACATCTGGCCCATAGCTCTTTGTCAGAGTGTAGGTGCAGATGTCACTCCAAAAATAAGCTTATTAAAGGGGTAAAGCCCCTTGTGGGTGTTTCTGGTGAGTGTTTACTTTCAAGGTAGATCAATACCCTCTGCCCAGGATAGAAGATGTCTTTGTAAACCTTTCTGGAGGGAAACATTTTAGCAAAGTAGACAACTAAGGCCTACCTAGAGATGGACATGGAAGAAGAGTCCAAAGTGTTTCTCATCGTAAATACTCAAAGGGTTGTACCTCTTTAATAAGTTTATTTTTGGAAAAATATCTGCACCTGCACTCTGGCAGAGAGCTATGGGCCAGATGTTGCAAGGCTACACTGGCGTTCAGTGTCCTCGATGACATCGTTGTTACTGGTGAAGATGACATGGAACATCTCCAAGATCTCAAGACAGTGTTAGAAAGATTAGATGATTATGGGCTCAGAGCACAACGCAACAGGTGTGAATTCTTTAAACCGAGCATCACTTACTGTGGTCACACCACTGATGCACAACCATTGCATGCATGTGCTGAGAAATTCAAGCAGTGGTGTATGGTGTAAGGCCAAAGCATATGCCTCAGTTGTGGTCCTTTTTAGGATTTGTCAACTATTATAACAGGTTCTTGCCAAGCATGCCCTAGTGTGCTGCACCTGTTGAACTCGTCACTACAGATTGGGAAGAAATGGCAATGGACAAAGCAGTGTGAGGTGGCTTTCCGAAAGGAAGAGAAAATGGTGGCATCAGACTCTGCACTCACACATTATGATCCATGCATCCAGAAGGAAGGTATTCAGACCTGTCAGAATCACTTCCTGCAGTCCCATTCCTACAACCTCCATGGAGGATTTCTCCAAAACCTGAGATTGGTTCACAATCACAAGTCTCTCCTGACAAGCAGAGTGAGCTCCTTTTCAGCAAAGATGTTATCCCAAAGGAGTACGAATTCCTCCACATCAATTAAATGGGACAATTTAAAACGTACTAGCTGTGGATGTCTGCATGGTAGTTTTAATATATTGTATACTGCGTGTATCGTTGAGATGCATTCCTGAGTGAGTTGTACATAAGAGTACAAGAAATAGGAGCAGGAGTAGGCCATCTAGCCCATTGAGCCTGCTCCACCATTCAGTAAGATTGTGGCTGATCAGACCATGGAGTCATCTCCACCTACCTGCCTTTTCCCCATAACCCTTAATTCCCCTACTATGCAAAAATCTATCCAACCTTGTCTTAAATATATTTACTGAGGTAGGTCCACTGCTTGATTGGGCAGAGAATCCCACTGATTCACCACTCTCTGGGAAAAGCAGTTCCTCCTCAATTCTGTCCTAAATTTACTCCCCCAACTCTTGAGGCTGTGTCTCACCTACCCGTGGAAACAACTTTGCTGCCTCTATCTTATCCATCCTTTTCATAATTTTATATGTTTCCATAAGATCTCCTCTTATCCTTCTGAATTCCAGTGAGTACAGTCCCAGGTGACTCAATCTCTTCTCATAGACTAACCCCCTCAACTCAAGAATCAACCTGGTGAACCTCCTCTGCACCACCTCCAAAGCCAATATATACTTCCTCAAGTAAGGAGACCAGAACTGCACTCCACGTGCAGCCTCACCAGTACCCTGTACAGTTGCAGCATAACCTCCCTGCTCTTAAATTCAATCCCTCTAGCAATGAAGGCTTCTTGTTAGCCTGATGCACCTGCAAACTAACCTTTTGCAGTTCAAACACAAGCACATCCAAGTCCTTCTGCACAGTAGCACGCTGCAATCTTTCACCATTTAAGTAATAATCTGATCTTCCATTGTAGTTTATAGCTAAACAAGGAGTGGTGTAGTGTATTTAATATTTCAGTAATAATTGAGTAATATTCCAAATATATTGTTTCATTAAGTATTTTTAATGTTTTTATAATGCATCGTGGGTTATCAGTAAAAGTACACAAACAGCTTACCTCATCACACCACCGCATGATACTCGCGCGCCTTGCTTAAAGTAAAAACAAATTTAGATTTATATTCTGTCCTCTCCGTATTTACCTTTCAATTAGTTTTATGTTTTGGAGTTACAAAACATAGCTGCATGTTGGCACCGTATAAACATATTATATGCTGTTGTGGTTTTCATGATGTCTGGAGTTCCTGGTTAAAACATCCTAGTATCAACTATTCTTGAAAATGCATCTTTATATTTTTCTATTAAATGTACCGACCATAGTATTCAATGCAAATATACTTGATTTTTAGCTCTATTGCGATATTCCACTGTGTTGGAATTGAAAACTTGAACTGGGCACTGAAAAATGTAGAATGCACTGCCTCTGTGAAACATGGTAACAAAAGTTCTCCTGAAAGCAAGAAAATGGGAATTTTTCCTCTGAATGGTGATGGGAACAAAAAAGAAGCCATTGAAGGAATTGAGGGCGAGGCAGCATCTGTAGCGTTTCGGGTCCAGGCCCTCATCTGGACTTCATACTGTGGTGGAAGATTTTTTTCAGTAAAATTGTTTTCAAAGTTCAAAGTAGAAGCATATATGTCACCGTATACAACCCTGAGATTAAGTAAATTTGAGAGAGAAAATTAATTCTCCCTGAAGAAGTGTCCATGTGATGTTAAATGACTTCATGTTTCATTTTCTTTTCTAATGATGATCTCAGAACTCAAATAAAAGATACTATATTGTACTAGAATTTTCCTTCCATATGAAAGGTCTCAACCTGAAATGTCAACTGCCCAGTTTTCTCCACGGATGCTGCCTGACTTGCTAAGTTCCTCCAGCAGTTTGTTTTTGTTTTGCTCCAGATTCCAGCGTTTGCGGTTTCTTGTGCCCGTAGTATTTTCAGAAGTTGGAGACAATAGCTTAATACACCATGGTTGCAGGGTGGTGCCTGCACAATTAACTGCATTGCTTCATGCCTGTTTTATTTAACCACTCCTGTTGAAGTCATTTATGAGAACATTCCACTGACTGGTTTTGTAACACATTAACAAAAATACAGAGAGCTAATAAGCTGATTCAATAGGCCCCAAAAGAGAAAGAAAATCTTGAATAAAAGTATTTATTAAACAAATAATAGCTAGTTCTGAGGAAAAGAAATGCACACTAACAGCTGTTTCATTCAAGCCAGTGCTTGAAACATGCACAGAAATTCATATTTTGTCCAAAGGTTACTAGAAGACTGGGATCAGAGAGGATAACAGGAGAGAGAACATTTCTCAATAGTACATCATTGAAGTACCCGTTCCACTCTAGTTTCAATTTTCTAAGCCAGTACTTTTTACATAGTGTTGGTCAATTAACAGAATCAGTGACAACCATTGGGAGTTCTATTTGCAAATTGCTATCACACATTGAAATTTTCATCAGGCTGCAAGTCTCCAATACTTTGTCTGTACATGTTTACAAGTTCACTAAGCTCTTCATTGACCATTCTTGACCAATAGTTCTAAGGTTTTTAATCTGAGATTTTTATTTGCTGCAGTATTGATTCTAAAGTGGTCACAGTCAGCACTGAACTGTACTTTTGACTTGAAGTCATTCTGCCTTTCACCATTGCTACTCGAAGAGTCAATGCTCTAGGTGTTCGGAGAAGTAATCAATCGCTTTTACTGACATTATGATATTGAACTTTGTTACAAATATTGGCTCCTACAATACTGGAATTGCAGGACTACTTGCTTCCATTATTAAGTTAGTTATCTGTGGGGTGGGCCAGGATTCTTTAAATGGCATTAAGCAGTAATTTTCTGAGTACACATGGCCACATGCCTACTGTCACAGTGACACATGCTGAAGTCCAGATGGATGAAATTGGCCAGATTGTCTGATAAAGCAATCCCAGCAGTAACATTATCATCACATGCTGAAGAACATGTTTATATAGGCAGATGATGTCAGGTGTTGGGTTAATCTAGAAGTCTGTTCAGTAGAATCCGAAGCAGAATCTGGTTCACGATCAATTTCATTATCATTAACATATATGACAGGAAATCTGTGGTTTTGTGGCAGCAGTACAGAGAAAAACATAAAAATTATAATAAATTACAGAAGTAGATAGTACAAAAGAAAGGAATAAGGAGGTAGTGTTCATTGCTTCATGAAATCTGATGGTGGAGGGGAAGAGGCTATTGTTTGTTTAATATTTCAGTAATGCTTGAATAATATTGTAATCATATTGTTTGACTAAGCATTCTTTGTTGACATAATGCATTGTGAGTTGACATAAAATATGTAAATGTTGCACGTCACCATGTCATATGTACGCACCTCACTTAAAGCTCCATATTTTCTATTAGTTTAAAGTTTTGGATTTAAAAAACATAACAGCGGCGATGCGGAAGTTTTAAACGAACCCAAGATAACTACCTACCTGTTAAAATGCAGTGAGACATTCAAGTTAAAAAAACCACAGCGAGAAATGGCCGAGTAAAAAAAAAGCACAGCACGTGCTTCTTTGGAAAAGGCGACATTCAATTTTTTAAAAAGGCAGAAAATAGACAAATTCATGGGTTCATAAACAATGAGTACGGAGTGATAATAACAATAAATTTTTAAAAAGCAGAGTGGTTGTCTACATCAGAAAGATAGAAGCATTCGATTGCACAACAGATAACTTGATATTGTACACTGAGCAAATTGAGCAGTATTTTAAAGCAAATGGAGTAGCCAATGAGAAACAAGTACCAGTTTTACCGAGTGCATTTCGTGGAAAAGCATATAGTTTGCTTAGGAGTTAGACTGCTCCAACCAAACCAGCTGAAATTAACTATGCTGATATTGTGAAAGTAATTCAGGAACATTTAGAGCTGAATTTATTGTTAATTGCAGAATGCTTTAGGTTTCATAAGAATAATCTAAAGGAAGAGGAGTCCATTCCAGTGTACATGGACAAAACAAAGAGCTTGTTTGAGCATTGTCAGTGGATAGAGTGGATGTGAAGAGAATCTTTTCAGTGGTGGGAGAGTCTAAGACCAGAGGACACAGAATAGAGGGATGTCCTTTTAGAATGGAGATAAGGAAGAATTTCTGAAGCCAGGGAGTGGTGAATCTGTGGTATTCTTTTCCACAGCCAGCTGTGGAGGCCAGGTCTTTATGTGTATTTAAGGCAGAAGTTGATAGATTTTTGATTGTTCAGGGCATGAAGGGATATGGGAGAGAAGGTAGGAGATTGGGGCTGAGAGGAAAATTAAATCAACCATGATGAAATGGCAGAATAGTCTCGATGGGCCGAATAGCCTAATTCTGCTACTGTGCATCTAAATTTAAAGAAGCGCTACGGGATGAAAGTTATGAGTGAGATTAGAACTCTCGTCTTGGACACCGGTATAAATGAAGCCTGCCTGAAGTGGGTGCTGAAGCAAGAGTTTACAGGTCTCAGTGAAAACTCCAGCCAGTAGATCAGCACAGGTCTTTGCTACTCGACCAGGCTCCCTTACCAGGGCAGATGATTTTTGTGAGTTTACCCTTCTGAAGGCTCCTCACATGTCAGCCTGAGAAATCACAGGAGGAAGACGCCAGAATAAAATGTTGGGTGAAGGGGAAGGAAGATAGCTAGAAGGTGATAGATGAAGTTGTGTGGGTAGAAAAGATAAGGGGCTGGAAAAGAAGAAATCTTATAGGAGGGGAAGGGGAAAAGGAAGGAAAAGGGGACGCAGTGGGAGGTGATAGGCAGGTAGGAAGAAGTAAGAGGCCAGACTGGGGAATAGAAGAAGAGGGGAGGGGGAGGGAAAAATATTTTTACCAGAAGGAAAAATCGATATTCATGCCATCAAGTTGGAGGCTACCCGGACAGATTATACGGTGATATCACAATATTGTGGCATTCCAGAGCAGTGATCGACACCTTGCCCAGCATTCCTAGTGGTCAGCACAACTTATTGTTCTTGTTTTAAAATGCATTCATGGTGCTGCACATGTTCAATGGAATTATAGTGAGATGGTCAAGTTTATTTATTGTTACAGTTTAGCTTGGCCCAGAGGGAGAACGTAGGAACTGAGCATTGTGCCTTCTCAGGGAGCCCTGATGGTGGTGAGCATGTCCAGGCTCCCTGACCCAGGGTGCACGGCAGAGTGCGTCACCCACCTCCCTCGCGGCCCTCACCAGTGAACCCTAGACATCACAACCATGGGAGGATGGGCAATGAGGCAGGCACCACCAACGTGCTGGAGAAAGAGGACGACCAATGGGCCCCAGCTATTATCGCCACAAGGTCCAACCTGAAGCTCCCCAGACACAATGGTACCAGCCGCCTGGAGTCTTACCTGGCGCAAGTCAAACTGGCTGCTTGGCACAATGGCAGAGCCCCACTCAGATGGTGGTGCACCTTGCCCTGGCGTTCGGCTACGCGTTCGCCTGACATCACCGTCGTTGCTGGCCAAGGTGCTGGCAGAGGTTTAGAGGGCAGAAGCAATTTTGGCCGTCCAAGGTGTTCCGGCGTCGCCCTGTATGCCGCGAGCCCTGGCTTGTGTCACCGAGGCGGAGGAGAAGCCTGTGAGACAGGTCAGACAAGTGCCACACTGGCCCCGCTGTGACCCACCGAGCACTCAATGCTGCCGGTGTGGCGAGGCAGCCCACATGGCCTGCAACTGCCCCACATCAGCAGCACGCCACAGGCCAATGCAACCGTCAGGAAACGCCAAGCAGGAGGGAAGTGCTGCCCGACACCTCCAGCACAATCCCTCCATTATTTCCTCTCCGAGTGGGCCATTCGGGTGAAGAACAAAGCTTATACGTGGACTGCATGGTGGAGGGTATCAGATGCCGTGCGTTGGTGAACACTGGGTCATCTATCCCCATCATCTGCCCGGGCGTCCTCCCCAACATGGGCCAGCCATCCCCACCTGGGTGGACGACAATGGCGGTCCAGCTGGCTACGGTCACCGGTAACTGTGTGGCGATGAGAGGGAAGAGGTGGCTGTGCTTTGCAGTGGGGAAAAACACAGTGGAGCACGAGATGTGGCGCGCCAACATCCGGGAGTCCTGCATTGTTGGTCTGGACGTGTTGTCCTGCTGGGGGGCCAGTGTGGATGTGTGGGAGGCTGCGCTCTGCCTCACTGCTGAAGCCGTGGCTCTCCGGCGGGGCAGCTCCGGGAAGCAGGCCAGGCGGGCGCAGCAACAGCCACCACTGGTCTGGCAGCTGCCCCGCCGCAGCCCAACACAACGCAGTGCAGCATGCTGACACCTGCAACAGGGAGACGCACACTGTCACTGGCCACCCCCCGTGCAGCTCACTGTGGCCCTGTCACCAGCATGGCACCACTACATCAGCAGCACTGCTGCGGCGCCCACCAACGAGACCGTCCAGGCAGTGCAGGAGCAGCGAAAGGCTTGGATCAGGACCGGGAGCAGGGGCTGAAAGACCTTCTGCACCAGCAGCTCGACACCTTCACAGCCAGGGACAAGGGCTGCAGCTGCATGGGACTAATCCAGCACCACATTAACCCCAGTGCTGTTGATCAGGAAAAAAGATGGGTCGTGCCGGTTCTGTATAGACTACCGCTGTCTCAAATCTGTGACCCAGAAGGACTCCTACCCTGTGCCCCAAATTAATGATGCCCTGGACTGTATCATGGTTTGGACCTGGTTCAGCTCTCTCCAGCTCCACAGTGGCTTCTGGCAGTTTGAACCCGCCCCAGAGGCCCGGCTCAAGACTGCCTTCACATTCAAGGGCTGCGGCACTTCTGGGTACTGTTCTTTGGCCACATTTGAGGGACCGATGGAGAGAGTGCTGGCTCACATTCCGCAGAGCCGCTGTGCCTTCTCTTTGGATGATCTCCTGGTGCACGCTTCCTGGGGCTGGCATCATACTACCGCCGGTTGATTAAGGATCTTGGCACAATCGCCAATTCCCTGCACCAGCTCACCAAGAAGGGGAAGCCCTTCACCTGGACTGATGCCTTTGATCAGCTCCAAGCTGCTCTCGCCCAGGCCTTTGACCCAGCATGTCCCTTCACTGTTAGCACAGATGCCAGCAATGAAAGGGCTTGCGCAATGCCAGAACAGGAGTGGGAGATCAGGGAGAATGTGTTGTAGAGTACTTCAGCTTCACGAGCCACCCTGAAAGGAACTATGGTGTCACCCTCTTTAATCAACAAAATTGCCGAGAGATGTGGTCTATCATAGGCTCATGCCCCACCTCCTGACATCCTGGCCTCCAGGCCACATCCTTTGCTTGCAGCTTTGTGGAAGTCTTATGGAGACACCCGATCGGCCCAAAATATTTTTCTAAGGTTTGGAAAATTACACATGTCATTTCACTCTTTAAAAAGGGAGGAAAGTAGAAAAAAGGCATTTATAGGTCAGCTAGCCTGACTTCGGATGTTGGAGTCTATTATTAAGAAATAGTGTTTTATGTATAAGGTACAAAAAAAGACATCATTTATGAGACAATGTAGATTTCCATTGGCCAGGGAAATTCAGCCAGGGAGGGTGGATTTTGCTGGGGGAGGTGGGAAGAATAGCTCATGTCCACAGTCCTCGTCTGACAAGTGTGTCCGTGGAGCCATGCCCAAGCCTCCAGCGTTCCCTGCATGAATATGTCTTAGGACTGAAGTTTTTTCAGGAAGACACATGTGACTTTTGCAAGCAAGTGCTACAGTCATGTAGTTATGCCTGCACTACTCAAAGAGGTGAAAGCCATTGTAACACTGCTGTCGGGACACTGGATGCGGAGACATCTCACAATGACTGTCAGGCTCCTCTGAGGAGAGGTCGCAGATGCCCTCTCTACAAGATAGCAAAGGACTTGTTTATTGCTCCCTGGGAATACTTCCCAGGTGAAGCGGGAACACATTGAACTTTGGTGGCTCCCCAATTTTCAGGGAGTAACACACTGCACTTCAGCAGCATTTGCTGTATTCCTTAAGAGTGCAGATTCTGCATGAATTGGAATGGCTACCACTTCTTAATTTGCTGTTTACCAAGTAAAGACATTTCTGTGGTTTATGTCATAACATTTCGTAAGTCCTTATTGCAGGCACTTTAAGCCATCTGTGACAGGTAGCAAATTTCAACAGCCTTACTTCCCTTGGGATGGGATCATGGAGAATAAGGAATATCTTCTCCTTCCTAGGGCTTTGAATCCTTTCTGTACTATATCCACAGGACAACATGGAGCCTGGTGTTGAATGTCATTGGGATTTTCAAGATGCAGATGGTGCTGTTGGTGCCCTTCGGTCCTGCTTGTTTTGCCTGCAGCTCCTTGCGTATTTCTGCTGAAGGGAATTCTCTCACTCATTTCCATGCAGGAAGATTGCTTAAGTCAGATTGGACACTTCAACTGCAGTAGATGTCACATTATCATTTGTGTGGGCCTTAATCCTTCAATTGGTCAGTATTTTTCACAGTAGTGCAGTAAGAAGTGGAAATATCTCTGTGTAAATCACAAAATAATGAGGCTTCACTTCCAAATCATTCTGTACAGAGTCATACAATCATTGAATGCCAGAGCACAAAAACAGGCCCTTCAGCTAATCTAGTCCATGCCAACCTGATGATGCTTCAGAACCACAGAGGTTCAACAGATAATGCTTTTGATTAGCAGCTAACAAACAAGGTTTTACGCACATACCAGATTACAATCTCCACATTCCAATCACTGAGAAAGTTCTGCACAGATGGGTGGTTATTAGCAATATAGTGCACTTCTAAAATTGACTTCCTTGGAACACAGTGTACTCTTCATACTAATGAGAAGGGAGAATTTTCTCTTCTGTGGAACCTTGCCGCCGGGCTTTGGAGAGTTGGAATGGGGTGACTAAGCAGCAATTGGAAAGAAAGTGCATCCTCATGGTTAATAAATGAGAGTGTTAGGTGGAATAGCCATGCAGGTATAAAAAGGCAGAATTTTCAATGGTGTAAGGGAAGGAAGTAGTTTCTGTAGATACTTCCATGCTACAACTATACTAAAGGATTGATTGACTATGGACTTGAGATAGATCTAGTGCCATTCCTGTTGACCACTCAGGGAAAAATGCCAAAATATTACAATGAAAGGATTGTGACCTTCTTTCACCCTAAAAGTGAAAACATTGGTGAGGCCTGATAAGTACCGCAAAGCAAAACAAGTTACTTCAGGCAATGTAAACGTAATTGTAACTCCTGGGTTTGGATAGCAGCTTCATCTAAGGGAAGGCAGCCCTTGGCCCGGTCAAACTTAAGAAATCTTGTTTGGGTGGATGCTGTGTGGTGTTACAAATCAGTACACGAAATAACTAACAGTACGCAATATGAGATTAAATGATTGAGGTTTTTAATTCTTAATTTGACTATAGGGTTAGTAAAGAAACAAAAAAAGAAAAGGACTCATTCTCATGAAACAGTCTAATGTGCAACATTGGAGCTCACAGTTCAGTCCACTGGTTCCCCGTCATCCTCCTCCAAGCGTAGCCGACCCTCGGACCCTCCGTCTGGCGGTCCACCAATTCTTGCCGTTTGCATCTTTTCTCTTCATCTCTCCCCAGCAAAAGACCACAAAATCCCTGTTCCAGATCCACAAGAAAGAACAACATCCCTCTCATTGGCTAACATACATTATCTCTAGTCATAACCCAAGCGTTGCTGCTACAGAGAAACCATTACATTAACAGTGAAACCTTACAGCACGTTGCATAATGGCTTTATTATAATGTGTCAAATTAATCAGAAGAAGTGGTTTCAGTCTCTGTCTGAGTCTGTTCAAATGATTAATAATGAAAGCCACTGGTTTGCTGCATAAAGCCGCCAGGAGAAATCTAACTTATTGACATAATTGGGAGAAAATACATTGGTTATTAAAGAATCAGTTTCACTGAATAATCAGAATCACAATCGGGACTGTTATCACTGTCATACTCTATCTTGTGAAATTTGCCGTTTTGCAGCAGCAGTGCAGGACAAGATAGAAAACAAATTTCTATAGGTTACAATAAGAATGTTACAAAAATAAACAAGTACTGCAGAAAGAGAGCAAAAAGTGAAGTAGTGTTTTGTTGTCCATTCAGAAACTTAATGGTGGAGGGAAGGAGACATGAAGATAGTGTGATTCAGTGACATACCAAATCTGCTCAAACTCCTTTGTAATTGCATCAGCATGTAGGGCCCAGAATAACATGATAACAGTGGTAAAATGTGTGCTGCAAAGAAATTTTAATCATTGTGAGGTGCAGTCACAGTGAAGTGAGTTTACTTAAAACATAGAACATAGAAAAGCACAGCACAGGAACAGAACTTCAGCCTACAATGTTATACCGAATCAATTGAATATAATCAAATGGACAATGAAACTTATCTCTTCTGTCTGCGATGACCATACCGTTGCATTTTCCTCACATTCATCTGCCTATGTTGGGCACGTGGCCAAGTGGTTAAGGCGTTCGTCTAGTGATCTGAAGGTCGCTAGTTCGAGCCTCAGCTGTGGCAGCGTGTTTGTGTCCTTGAGCAAGACACTTAACCACACATTGCTCTAGTGTCTGTGTGAGGAGTGGCGCCCCACACAGACTTCCAATCTGCGTCTTGTAAGGCATGAAAATGCCCAACGCAGGCCTCTCATGGTCTGAGTCGATGTTCCCTCCCCCCCTCCCCCCTCCCTCTGCCTATCTGAACATCTCTTAGAAGTTTCTAATTATCTGCCTCTACCAGCACCCCAAGTAGTGTATTCCAGGTACCCACCTACCCTTCACACCTCCTTTGCAATTATCTCCCCTCACCTTATATGAACACTTTCTGGTCATAGACATTTCAACCCTTGGAAAACAATACTACTCTACTCTGTCTACTCTGTCTGTGCCTCTCATAATCTTATAAACCTCTCTCAGATCTCCTTTCAGCATCTGGCACTCCAGAGAAAACAACCCAAGTTTTTCCAACCTCTCATTATAGCACATGCCCTCTAATGTAGGCAACATCCTTGTAAACCTCTTTTGCACCCTCTCCAAAGCTTTGACATCCTTCCTATAATAGGGTCAACCAGAACTGTTTGCAATACTCCAGATGCAACCTAACTAGAGTTTTACAAACCTGTAACGTAGCTTCCTGACTTTTGAACCCATTGCCTTGACTAATAAAGGTAAGCATGCCATGTACCTTTCTAGCCACCCTATCAACCTATATATCCACTTTCTGGGAGCTGTGAACTTGGTTCTCATGACTACTGTGTTCAGCAACACTGACAAGGTCTCGCCTTTAACAGCATACTTTCTCTTTACATTTGACCTTCCAAGGTGCAACACTTCACATTTGGCTGGGTTAAACTCCAGCTGCCATTCCTCTTCCCATATTGGCAACTGTTCTACATCCTGCTGTATTTTTTTTGTCAGTCTTTTGCGCTATCCACAACACCACCAATCTTTGCATCTTCTGCTAACTTACTAATTCACTCATCCACTTGTTCATCCAGGTCATTTATTTACATCTCAACTGGTAGAGGTCCCTGTACAGATCCCTGTGGAATACCGCTAATCTCAGACCTCCAGCAGGAGCAAGTCCTTTCAACAACTACCCTCTATTTTCTATGGGCAAGCCAGTTCTGAATCCAAATGGCTAACTCACCATGGATCCCATGTATTTTAATCTTGTTGATGAGTCTCCCATGAGGGACTTTGTCAAATGCCTTACTAAAATCCATGTAGACAACAACCACAGCTCCACCTTCCCAAATCACCCTCATCACCTTGTCAAAAATCTCAATCGAGCTGGGTGACACCCAACTTGCCCCATACAATTGAGCCATGGTTTTCTAAATGCTCATCATCCCATCCCCACGAATTCTGTCCAGTAACTTTCCAACAAACCACTGATGTGAGACTCCCTGGTCTACACAAAATAAAATATGACAGAGGTATTTGTGTTTCAGTATGATTATCCTCACTGAGATCTTCCACCCAGCTGGAGCACAAATGTGGTCTCACTGCAGGGCAGGGACTGCACTGCCAGTGGCTGGCAGAGTTATGCGACCATTTACATTTAACAATCAGGCTTCTTCCGGGCAGATTCATGATTTGCCATTCACTATTGCATAAAGAACTAATTGAAGCTCAATATTCTGAAAGAGATACCTACTGTTCTGGCCTCTAGAGGTGCATGTCATTTTGTATGTAGCTGTTTTTGTAAGTAAACTGTGTTTCATATCATTTCATGCGTGGGTTAACTTGGATTCAATTTGAAGCACACACTGGAAAGACATCCATCCCCACCCTTTTTTCATTTGCCATTGATACAGCAATATCTTTCACAAGTAAGATGTCATTAAAAACCTTGAAGGAAGCTTGTATTTCGGGTGATTTTTGAGAAGGTGTTTAACTTACTGCATAGCTTTGAATATAGGCACTGCAAAGGCTGTAAAGTGGAAAGATAGTTCGTCTTCAAAGGCATTGTCTGCGGACCGGAGACACAGCTGAATGCTGTATGCAACAATGTCAGCTTCCACCCAAGCAATGTCAATTAACAAGACCTGGGAGTCAGGCCAGAATGTGGTGTATTAAACATGCGATTGTGATGCTTGAATGAATCCACAATTAGCATAGCTGCAGCACGAGCTCGCACTAGAGCTGAAGAGGCAAGAAGATGAAGCTGTAGCTACCTCAGCAGAGAGAGGCAAAGTATATGAAGCAGCAATTGACCTGGACGGTGGTGAGTCTATATTCAGAATCAGCCAGGATTTGCTGTCACAACAGCCCATGCAGCTTACTGCAGAATATATCCAAACTCATTTTGGCTATTAAAAAACAGTGCCCAGCTGTACAAGGAGATTCTGTCCACACCACACAGTTAACATGTCTTTCACATCGTCCAAGTGTTGACAGTCAAGTTCTACAGCAGCAAAGATCCACAACATCCCTGCCTGCAGTTTCATCACAGCAAGAACATCAATCAAGAGTTGCTATTGATACCTAACCCAGTCCTATTTATAAGAAACCTCACCCCTTATGGGAAATGCAGAAAATTCGGAGAAAAACTACTTGCACAATCAGAGATATTTTAAAAATATGCTCAATATGTTTCAAGTGTTGTGCTTCAACAGCATGCCAAGTAACAGACTGTTATGCTAACATACTCTGCACAACAGTGACCAGCACATATCAGTACTTCATTCAGGGTCCGCACCTTGGGCTGCTACTGGTTCCAGCACACCCGCAGTAGAGCACGGCAGGGGGGCAGCTCAGCATCCATCAGATTATTTTATCATGCACAGAGGTATGTAGCAAAGGCTTCCAAGGCAAATCCTGCTCTAAAATATATCTAGTCAGTGTCTACCTGCAAGGACATGGAGCAAAAAAAAATGTGATAATGGATGATCAGAGCAGTGTGTCATTGGCGAAATCAACATTCTTTACCACGTTCGGTCTTAAAGGTTTTGGTTCCCCATAGACACTAAAGGCATGTTCTGGAACATCAGAAGACATTTGGATGAAAGAAAAACCAGTGGGTTTGTCATGAAGCCAATAGGAGGGGAAATCTGCTTATTCCTGCCAATCCTCTTTCAGTGCAACCATAATCCCAACTCCTGAAGCTGCATGCAGTCATTCATACCTTAAAGGCATAGCTAACAAGATTCCCCCACTTAACTCTTCTGCTGAGATTCTCCTGTTGCTTGGCAGAGACACCATCTGTGCACATAAGTTATGTGAACTGTGAAGTGGTCAACACAATGCACCTTGTGCCCAATGACTGGAACTGGATTGGGTCATAGTTAGTGAAGTCTGCCTCAGTGGTGCTCATCGGCCAGTTGTCAGCACACGTAAGACTAATGCCCTGGAGAACAGGTGCCCCAGTCACTTCAGACCCTGTGAGAGTAGAACTTGTATAAAAGAGAAGATTATAGGGAAACAAACCAAGCACCCTGACATTCTTATCTTTGCTCAACCAGACTTAGGCAGGCTGGTCTTCTGTCACTCAGAAGATGATTATAAACTGGCACCTTCCATCGAAGCTAAGGCCTTCCTTCAAATCATGAACAAAGGGTTCAGCAAGGATGAGTCAAACAGCTGAGCAGCTCCCATTCCGTTTTGTTGTCCATGACAGCTCCTACTAAATGACAGAGAGCAGACCCTCCTTTGACTTATGTCCCTCAGTTGCACATGGAAAAGGAAACCCAAAAGGTCATTGCACTGAGTTCGTGGAGAGACTCTACAGAGACAATTGTGCAGAGTTAGTGCCTCCACTGGATCCCAACAAAGAAAACCGGTATTTGCTCAACTTCAGTGTTTACTACCCCAAGAAACCTGCATAAGTATGACGCAAACAACAGGAATTCTGCAGATGCTGGAAATTCAAGCTCGGCCTGAAATGTCGACTGTACCTCTTCCTAGAGATGCTGCCTGGCCTGCTGCGTTCACCAGCAACTTTGATGTGTGTTGCATAAGTATGAATTGTCTTTGACTCAAGTGCACAGTTCAAAGGCATATTTAGATTAGATTATGAGGACACGCAGTCCTCTTTTATTGTCATTTAGTAATGCATGCATTAAGAAACAATACAATATTTCCTCTGGTGTGATATCACAAAACACAGGACAGACCAAGACTGAAAAAAACTATCAAAACCACATAATTATAACATATAGTTACAACAGTGCGACAATACCATAACTTGATGAAGAAGTCCATGAGCACAGTAAAAGTTCAAAGTCTCTCAAATGTCCCACATCTCATGTAGATAAGAGAAGGAAGAAAAACTCTCCCTGCCATACCCGACCACGGTCCGACTCTGAGTCATCCGAAAACTTCGAGCTCTGATCAGCTGTCCGACACCAAGCACTGAGCTCCATCTCTATCCGAACGATTCAACCTCCATCTTGGTCGACAACAGCAGGCAAAGCCGGGGATTTTGAGGCCTTCCTTCTGAAAGATTCCCGACAGTGCAGTAACGACAGCAGCGAATGAGCGTTTCAAGAATTTTTCCAGATGTTCCTCTGTGCTTTCACATCCGTCTCCATCAAATCAGAATTTTCCATGGCCCCTATTTAATGGATACGATATCATTTTTCACCGGAGGGCTGCGCACGTGCGGCGCGCTTCTCTCTCTCCTCCCGCCATATCACTGAACAACGTGCTCTTGCTGGGCCAGACCTCAGTAATAGTCTACTCGGGGTCTTTATGTGCTTCAGATCTGAGCCCATCACAGTGATGGCAGACATCAAACAAATGTTCCACAGATTCTGAGTGAGAGAGGATCATTGAGACTACCTCAGATTCTTGTGGTTTTGTGACCACCAAATGGACAATGAGTTTCTAATGTACCACATGACAGTTCATGTACTTGGTAACTGTACCTCACCAGCTGTGTTAATCTATGGCTTTAAGAGGACAGCTTGTGAGAAGAAAAGGAATTCAGGACTGAAGCACAGAGGTATGTAGAAAGGCATTTCGGTCTTAAATCGTTCTGTAGTGCAGAAGAAGCAGTCAGTGTGCTGAAAGCAGCGGAAGACATGTTGGCACAGTCTAATCTCAGATTGCATAAGATCACAATGAACAGTTCTGAGGTCATGCAACGCTTCCCATCTGAAGATCTGGCCAAAGGTCTACAGAATTTAATCTTGGGCAGGACCTCCCTCTTGTGCAGCACTCTCTGGGCCTTGGATGAGACTTGTTTCTGACATCCTTACCTTCCAGGTTGTTGATACCAAAAGAAGCTTGACACGTTGTGGCCTGCTATCGACTATTAACAGCCTATCTGATCCTTTTGGATTTGCTGCTCTGGTCAGTATCCAGAGACACTTCATGTTCAGAGAGTTGACCTCAGATACTTGTGGATGGGATGTCCCACTCCCTGAAGGGAAACAGGAGCAGTGGCAATGGGGGGGATTCTTCCCTTCAGGATCATAAATGTTTGAGGATTTCAAGAACCTACACAACAATTCCACTGAAATATTGCGGAATATTGGTAGCTCGGTTTGGCTACTTAGGAAGTTTGGCTGCCGAGCTTGGCAAAATGGTAGCAGATGTTTTGGCTCCAATTGACGAGCCATCATCAGTGCACAGTTGAGGATGTTGTTTCCTCATATTGCTGGCTTATATACTACTTCGGAGTCTGAATGGATATTGATTAGACATTGTGGAATCTTCTACTACTAAACTGTTCACAATGTTTTGAACCAGCCAACCAGTTCTCCATGTCTAATCAATATCCATTTAGACCCCAGAGGAGTATATAAACCAGCATTCTAAGGAGACAACACTCTCAACACTCTCATGTGCATACTGATGATGGCTTCTCAATTGGAGTTGAGACGTCTGCAAATATTTTGCCAAGCTTGAAGATCAACCAACCTTCTGCATCTTCTGTGATGCATCAGCTAAAACTATTGCTGCTGTTGCATACTGGAAGGTCACACATGCTATTGGATATTGTGAAGTTGGATTAATCTTGGGCGAGGCAAAGCTTGTTCCCAAACCAGATCTCACCATACCAAGGCTTTTACTTGGTGCTGCTGTCCTAGCATTTGAGATGGCAGAGATGATAACTAAAGAGTTGGACACAGAAGTCAGTGCTAAGTAATATATTTAATGAAGCAAGAAGATTCTATGTTTATGTACATAATAGGGTCCGATGTATCAAGTGATCAATCCTGAAGAGCAAAGAGAACTATATTCCGACTGATGTCAATCTGGCTGATCATGCTACAAGAGGGCTCCAAGCTATATCAGCCCTTTCCTCATGGTTCGGTGGCTCAGCATTTCTTGCTGATCTCCAGCAGAAACGTCATCAAGTCTAGTATTTTCCACATGAGGATAGTTAAAGACTGTGTAGTAAAATTGTTTTCAAGACCAGTCTCTGAGATTGCCCATCCTTTACCAAAGACTTAATGAAACGGTCATTTGACTTTGCTTCAATAGTTGAGTTTGACATACTATGGATGTCAAGCAGGAAATGTTCTGGCCTCTAGAGCCACAATTCATTTTGTATGAACATTACTTTCTGTACGTACATTGTCTTTTACAATGTTTCCTGAGCAGGTTAATTTGGACTTCAATTTGAAGTGGACATCCATCTCCATCCCCTCTTTGTCTACTCTTGAAACAGCAATATCGTTTCACAAGAAAGATGAAGGAAGCTTCTGTCTTGGGTGATTTTTGAGAAGGTGTTTAACTCACTGCATAGCTTTGTAAATACACAGGGCAAGGGCAAGAGAGTTACACTTCCTCCTTTCTATTCTGTGAACTGCATGTGACTTCACTTGCTTGTATGTCTTTCCCAGTCCAAAAGACATTGGCAATCTAACTCTAATTAACTTTCAATACATATGGTCCCTGCAGGTTAAGTATAATTGAATCAAGAAAGATCATGCATTAGACTTTTCTGCCTCATGAGGGTTGTTCTACCTCAGAGATCTTTTGGCTAGTTCTCCTGTGATAGATATCCCCTTGTGCATTCTCAAGGATCTCATTAAGGCAGAGAACCACATGCATTCTCAAAGTCTAATTAAGTTAGAGACCTCATCCATTTCTGGGACCTCACAGAGGTGGAGAGGTTAAATGGGGATAACCAGGAGATGTTGAAACTAATTAGACCCATAAATATGACATTCTGGCATGGAAAAGCCATAACACTTCCAGAAAAAAATCAAACTGTACATCAAGCTGTAGGATAAGATAAAAAAAAACTCGTTATGATGTTTCAGTGTGTGGATGGAGCATTGGAGAAACAGCAGATAATCACAGTGTATATTGGCTCTTCCACTCTGTCAACACCATCAATGGACCAAACAAGCAAGAATGGAGGAGAGTTTATCAAGAACCGAGAGGTAATCTTCAGACTCGAATCATTCCTTAATGTGTCTGTCTTTGACACCATTCAATGTCACACTACCCAGTTAAACAAGTGGTTGAAGAGATCACAAGCCAATTGAAAAACAGCACAGACTCTCGAGCAGAAGGCATGCCTGCTGAAGGCTTTGATCTTGGTGGAAAGGAACTTTGACTCAAATTCACTGCTTCCCTCACTCAACTGGGAAGAGAACACTAAGGTATGGGACCATAGTGATGCTGTTGTGATGGTAATTTTTCAAGATATCAGATTCTATTCAACACAAACAAAATGCTGGAAGAACTCAGCAAGTCAGATGGCAGCATCTATGGAACTGAATAAACAGTTGACGATTTTGGCGAAGACCCTTCTTTAAGAGTGGAGAGGAAGGGGGAAGAGGCCAAATTAAAAAGCTGTGAGGGGAGGGGAAGGGTAGCTAGAAGGTGTTAGGTGAAGCCTGGTGGGTAGGAAAGATAAGCCCTGGAAAGGAAGGAATTTGATCGGAGAGGAGAGTGGACCAAAGGAGAAAGAGAAGGAGGAGGGGACCCAGAGGGAGGTGATAGGCAGGGGAGAAGAGGTAAGAGGCCACAGTGGGGAATATAAGAAGGGGAAGTGGAGGGATTTTTTTTAATCGGAAGGAAAAATCAATATCTATGTCTTCAGGTTGCTCATTCCCATTCCTGTTCTGACTTGCTGGTCCATGGCAAACATTTTAATTCCCATTCCCATTCCTATTCTGACTTGCTGGTCCATGGCAAACATTTTAATTCCCATTCCCATTCCTATTCTGACTTGCTGGTCCATGGCAAACATTTTAATTCCCATTCCCATTCCTATTCTGACTTGCTGGTCCATGGCCTCCTCTTGTGCCAGGATGATGCCACCCTCAGCGTGGAGGAGCAACACATTATAGAAACATAGAAACATAGAAAATAGGTGCAGGAGTAGGCCATTCGGCCCTTCGAGCCTGCACCGCCATTTATTATGATCATGGCTGATCATCCAACTCAGAACCCAGCCTTCCCTCCATACCCCCTGACCCCTGTAGCCACAAGGGCCATATCTAACTTCCTTTTAAACATAGCTAATGAACTGGCCTCAACAGTTTGCTGTGGCAGAGAATTCCACAGATTCACCACTCTCTGTGTGAAGAAGTTTTTCCTAATCTCGGTCCTAAAAGGCTTCCCCTCTATCCTCAAACTGTGACCCCTCGTTCTGGACCTCCCCAACATCGGGAACAATCTTCCCGCATCTAGCCTGTCCAATCCCTTTAGGATCTTATACGTTTCAATCAGATCCCCCCTCAATCTTCTAAATTCCAACGAGTACAAGCCCAGTTCATCCAGTCTTTCTTCATATGAAAGACCTGCCATCCCAGGAATCAATCTGGTGAACCTTCTTTGTACTCCCTCTATGGCAAAGATGTCTTTCCTCAGATTAGGGGACCAAAACTGCACACAATACTCCAGGTGTGGTCTCACCAAGGCCTTGTACAACTGCAGTAGTACCTCCCTGCTCCTGTACTCGAATCCTCTCGCTATAAATGCCAGCATACCGTTCGCCTTTTTCACCGCCTGCTGTACCTGCATGCCCACTTTCAATGACTGGTGTATAATGACACCCAGGTCTCGTTGCACCTCCCCTTTTCCTAATCGGCCACCATTCAGATAATAATCTGTTTTCCTATTTTTGCCACCAAAGTGGATAACTTCACATTTATCCACATTAAATTGCATCTGCCATGAGTTTGCCCACTCACCCAACCTATCCAAGTCACCCTGCATCCTCTTAGCATCCTCCTCACTGCTAACACTGCCACCCAGCTTCGTGTCATCCGCAAACTTGGAGATGCTGCATTTAATTCCCTCATCCAAGTCATTAATATATATTGTAAACAACTGGGGTCCCAGCACTGAGCCTTGAGGTACCCCACTAATCACCGCCTGCCATTCTGAAAAGGTCCCGTTTATTCCCACTCTTTGCTTCCTGTCTGCTAACCAATTCTCCACCCACACCAATACCTTACCCCCAATACCGTGTGCTTTAAGTTTGCACACTAATCTCCTGTGTGGGACCTTGTCAAAAGCCTTTTGAAAATCCAAATATACCACATCCACTGGTTCTCCCCTATCCACTCTACTAGTTACATCCTCAAAAAATTCTATGAGATTCGTCAGACATGATTTTCCTTTCACAAATCCATGCTGACTTTGTCCAATCATTTCACCGCTTTCCAAATGTGCTGTTATCACATCCTTGATAACTGACTCCAGCAGTTTCCCCACCACCGACGTTAGGCTAACCGGCCTATAATTCCCCGGTTTCTCTCTCCCTCCTTTTTTAAAAAGTGGGGTTACATTAGCCACCCTCCAATCCTCAGGAACTAGTCCAGAATCTAACGAGTTTTGAAAAATTATCACTAATGCATCCACTATTTCTTGGGCTACTTCCTTAAGCACTCTGGGATGCAGACCATCTGGCCCTGGGGATTTATCTGCCTTCAATCCCTTCAATTTACCTAACACCACTTCCCTACTAACATGTATTTCGCTCAGTTCCTCCATCTCACTGGACCCTCTGTCCCTTACTATTTCTGGAAGATTATTTATGTCCTCCTTAGTGAAGACAGAACCAAAGTAATTATTTAATTGGTCTGCCATGTCCTTGCTCCCCATAATCAATTCACCTGTTTCTGTTTGCAGGGGACCTACATTTGTCTTTATCAGTCTTTTCCTTTTTACATATCTATAAAAGCTTTTACAGTCCGTTTTTATGTTCTCTGCCAGTTTTCTCTCATAATCTTTTTTCCCCTTCCTAATTAAGCCCTTTGTCCTCCTCTGCTGAACTCTGAATTTCTCCCAGTCCTCAGGTGAGCCACTTTCTCTGGCTAATTTGTATGCTACTTCTTTGGAATTGATACTATCCCTAATTTCTCTTGTGCACTACCTTCCTTGATTTATTCTTTTGCCAAACTGGGATGAACAATTGTTGTAGTTCATCCATGCAACCTTTAAATGCCTGCCATTGCATATCCACCGTCAATCCTTTAAGTGTCATTTGCCAGTCTATCTTAGCTAATTCACGACTCATACCTTCAAAGTTACCCCTCTTTAAGTTCAGAACCTTTGTTTCTGAATTAACTACGTCACTCTCCATGTTAATGAAGAATTCCACCATATTATGGTCACTCTTACCCAAGGGGCCTCTCACGACAAGATCGCTAATTAACCCTTCCTCATTGCTCAAAACCCAGTCCAGAATAGCCTGCTCTCTAGTCGGTTCCTCGACATGTTGGTTCAAAAAACCATCCCGCATACATTCCAAGAAATCCTCTTCCTCAGCACCTTTACCAATTTGGTTCACCCAGTCTACATGTAGATTGAAGTCACCCATTATAACTGCTGTTCCTTTATTGCACACATTTCTAATTTCCTGTTTAATACCATCTCCGACCTCACTACTACTGTTAGGTGGCCTGTACACAACTCCCACCAGCGTCTTCTGCCCCTTAGTGTTACGCAGCTCTACCCATATCGATTCCACATCTTCCTGGCTTATGTCCTTCCTTTCTATTGCGTTAATCTCTTTTTTAACCAGCAACGCCACCCCACCTCCCCTTCCTTCATGTCTATCCCTCCTGAATATTGAATATCCCTGAACGTTGAGCTCCCATCCCTGGTCACCCTGGAGCCATGTCTCTGTGATCCCAACTATATCATAATCATTAATAACAATCTGCACTTTCAATTCATCCACCTTATTACGAATGCTCCTTGCATTGACACATAAAGCCTTCAGGCGCTCTTTTACAACTCTCTTAGCCCTTTTTAATGCTTGCTCTTTGAAGAAGGAGAACATCTCTGATGTCCTGGAAACCATCTGGTGGGGACCAGATGGCATGGGAATTGAGGAAAAGGGAATAGTATTTTCACAGGAGATAGTGTGGAAAAGGTACAGTCAATACAACTGTGGGAATCAGTAGTTTTATAAAAGATGTCAGTCGACAGTTTGATCGACAGAGAGATCAAGAAAGGGGAGGGAGGTGTCAGAAATGGATCAAGAGAATTTAAGGGGGGGTGTGAAAATAGAGGCAAAGTAGATGAAACTGCCGAGCTCAGCATGGGTGCATGAATCAGCACCAATGCAGTCATTAATGTAGCTGGGTGCCATGCAGGTGCTCATGGCAACCCCTCTAGCCTGGAGAAAATGGGAGGAGCTGAAGGAAAAATTGTTGAGGGTGAGGACCAGGTCTGCCAGATGGAGGAGGGTGGTGGTGTAGGGGAACTGGTTGGTTCTTTCATTGAGAAAGAAACAGAGAGCTTTAAGGCCTTCTTGATGGGGATAGAAATGTAAAGGGACTGGATATCCATGGTGAAAATGAGGCAGTCAGGGCCAGGAGAAATGTCGCAGATGTAGGTGGGTAGGGAGTGAACCAAAGGGAATAGAATGGAGTCGAGCTATTCGGGCATGAACTCAGTGGACAGGAGCAGGCAGAGAGAGTAGGCCCATCTGGCCAGTCAGATTTGTGGAGCTTGGGTAGGAGGTAGGAGCAAGCAGAGTCACTGCAACTCAACTGCCCCCAGCCACTGGTCTCCAAACTGCAGTGTGGATTGTTTCCATCAGCGGGCACAATGGACAAGATAGAGAAACAGGCCACTGTGGATACTGGGATCTGGAACAACAGATGATCTGCTGGAGGAACTCAGTGGGTCAAGGTACACTTGGGGAGGTGAAACTGGCTGTTGTTTTGCAATGAAACCCTGCGTTAAGATTGAGAGTGCAGAGGGGAAACAGTCAGTAACATGATCGGAGGGGGAAATTATGAGTCAGAGCCCCAAGCTGATTGGTCGTCTGAGAGAGGAAAGTATATGGAAAGATACTGGACATGATCTTCACTATGACAACTCCAGCAAAAACATCAACAGTAGCTTCAACCATTGCACATCCCTGTTCTGAATTTGCAAACACACAGGGCTTGCATATCTTTTCAAATTCGGATGTCTCCTGTTTTAAGACTATGTTATAGAAACATAGAAAATAGCTGCAGGAGTAGGCCTTTCCACCCTTCGAGCCTGCACCGCCATTCAGTATGATCATGGCTGATCATCCAACTCAAAACCCTGTACCTGCCTTTTCTCCATATCCCCTGATACCTTTAGCCACAAGGGCCTTATCTAACTCCCTCTTAAATATAGCCAATGAACTAGCCTCAACTGCTTCCTGTGGCAGAGAATTCCACAGATTCACCACTCTCTGTGTGAAGAAGTTTTTCCTCATCTTGGTCCTAAAAGGCTTCCCCTTTATCCTCAAACTGTGACCCCTCGTTCTGGACTTCCCCAACATCGGGAACAATCTTCCTGCATCTAGCCTGTCCAATCCCTTTAGAATTTTATACGTCTCAATCAGATCCCCCTCAATCTTCTAAATTCCAGAGAGCATAAGCCTAGTTGATCCGGTCTTTCATAATATGAAAGTCCTGTCATCCCAGGAATCAATCTGGTGAACCTTCTTTGTACTCCCTCTATGGCAAGGATGTCTTTCCTCAGATTAGGGGACCAAAACTGCACACAATACTCTAGGTGTGGTCTCACCAAGGCCTTGTACAACTGCAGTAGAACCTCCCTGCACTTGTACTCGAATCGTCTTGCTATGAATGCCAGCGTACCATTCGTCTTTTTCACCGCCTGCTGTACCTGCATGCCCACTTTCAATGACTGGCGTACAATGACACCCAGGTCTCGTTGCACCTTCCCTTTTCCTAATTGGCCACCATTCAGATAATAATCTGTTTTCCTGTTCTTGCCACCAAAGTGGATAACCTCACATTTATCCACATTAAATTGCATCTGCCATGAATTTGCCCACTCACCTAACCTATCCAAGTCACCCTGCATCCCCTTAGCATCCTCCTCACAGCTAACACTGCCGCCCAGTTTCATGTCATCCACAAACTTGGAGATGATGCATTTAATTCCCTCGTCTAAGTCATTAATATATATTGTAAACAACTGGGGACCCAGCACTGAGCCTTGCGGTACCCCACTAGTCACTGCCTGCCACTCTGAAAAGGTCCCATTTATTCCCACTCTTTGCTTCCTGTCTGCCAACCAATTCTCTATCCACATCAATCCCATACCCCCAATACTGTGTGCTTTAATACTGTGTGCTTTAAGTTTGCACACTAATCCCCCTGTCTGGGACCTTATCGAAAGCCTTTTCAAAATCCAAATATATCACATCCACTGGTTCTCCCCTATCCACTCTACTAGTTACATCCTCAAAAAATTCTATGAGATTCGTCAGACATGATTTTCCTTTCTCAATTCCATGCTGACTTTGTCCGATTATTTCACTGCTTTCCAAATGTGCTGTTATCACATCTTTGATAACTGACTCTAGCATTTTCCCCACCACCGATGTCAGGCTCACTGGTCTATAATTCCCCAGTTTCTCTCTCCCTCCTTTTTTAAAAAGTGGGGTTACATTAGCCACCCTCCAATCCTCAGGAACTAATCCAGAATCTAAAGAGTTTTGAAAAAATTATCACTAATGCAAGCACTCTGGGATGCAGACCATCTGGCCCTGGGGATTTATCTGCCTTCAATCCCTTCAATTTACCTAACGCCACTTCCCTACTAACATGTATTTCCCTCAGTTCCTCCATCTCACTAGACCCTCGGTCCCCTACTATTTCTGGAAGATTATTTATGTCCTCCTTAGTGAAGGCAGAACCAAAAGTAGTTATTCAATTAGTCAGCAATGTCTTTGTTCCCCATGATCAACTCACCTGTTTCTGACTGTGAGGGACCTACATTTCTCTTAACCAATCTTTTTCTTTTCACATATCTATAAAAGCTTTTACAGTCAGTTTTTATGTTCCCTGCTAGCTTTCTCTCATAATCTGTTTTCCCTTTCCTAATTAAGCCCTTTGTCCTCCTCTGCTGGACCCTGAATTTCTCCCAGTCCTCAGGTGTGCCGCTTTTTCTGGCTAATTTGTATGTTTCTTCTTTGGAATTGATACTATCCCTAATTTCCCTTGTCAGCCACGGGTGCACTACCTTCCCTGGTTTATTCTTTTGCCAAACTGGGATGAACAATTGTTGTAGTTCATCCATGTAACCTTTAAATGCTTGCCATTGCATATCCACCGTCAATCCTTTAAGTGTCATTTGCCAGTCTATCTTAGCTAATTCATGTTTCATACCTTCAAAGTTACCCTTCTTTAAGTTCAGAACCTTCGTTTCTGAATTAACTATATCACTCTCCGTCTTAATGAAGAATTCCACCATATTATGGTCACTCTTACCCAAGGGGCCTCGCACGACAAGATTGCTAACTAACCCTTCCTCATTGCTCAATACCCAGTTCAGAATGGCCTGCTCTCTAGTTGGTTCCTCGACATGTTGGTTCAGGAAACTATCCCACATACATTCCAAGAAATCCTTATCCTCAGTACCCTTACCAATTTGGTCCACCCAATCTATATGTAGATTGAAGTCACCCATTATAACTGCTGTTCCTTTACTGCACGCATTTCTAATTTCCTGTTTAATGCCATCCTCAACCTCACTACTACTGTTAGGTGGCCTGTACACAACTCCCACCAGCATTTTCTGCCCCTCAGTATTATGCATCCCTACCCGTATCGATTCCACATCCTCCCGGCTAATGTCCTTCCTTTCTATTGCGTTAATCTCATCTTTAACCAGCAACGCCACCCCACCTCCTTTTCTTTCATGTCTATCCCTCCTGAATATTGAATATCCCTGAATGTTGAGCTCCCATCCTTGGTCACCCTGGAGCCATGTCTCTGTTTCCCCACTATGATAAGTTGGACTTTTGATGTCAGAACCTACCTTGCTATAACGTTACACTTTATTGTCTACCTGCACTGCATGTTCTCTGTAACTGTAATACTTCATTCTGCATGCTGTCAGGGTTTTACATTGCACTATCTCAACACATTGTAGTATTGAATTGGTTTTTCATTGTATCATGGTATATGTGAGGATAATAAACCAATTTACCTTCCAATTCTGGCATCCAAGCCATGATCCCATCAATGGATTCACTAAAGACTCAATACTAGTGCAGACTAAGGTTGAGCATTTTTTTTCCATTGCTCTATTTTCTTCAATCTTTCTTATATTGTGAAAATAAACTATAGGAATCAACACTTGGTTCACAGTTTTCTGGTATTAAAAACTTTACAAACAAGCATCAAGATAAATGTGTAAAATGTGCCTGTGGCTCTTGAAAGAAAACATGTTCTAAAGTATAAAGAACAATAAAAATATAATAAGCTAGCTTAATTAGAATAAAATTCACACCTGTCAATCTGTCCCTAAAAATGTTGTCTTTCCTACTCCAGTATTCAGTTCTGCCAATAGCAGCCATATCTCCATGTTCCAAACCCTGAGTCTTGAATTCCCTTGCACAATTTCTCTTTGGAATATTTAAAATGGAGGTTGATAGGTTCTTGATTAGTTAGTGTGTCAAAGATTATGGTCTGACAGCAGGATAATGGGATTAGGAGGGATATTAAATCAGCCATGATGGAATGGCAGAGGCAACTCTATAGACCAAATGGCCTAATTCTGCTCCTATGTCTTGTGGTTTATGGAAACATTAATTCTGTTTCTCTTTCAGCCCAATCTACTGAGAGTTTACAGAACTTTCTGCTTTTACTTCAATGGTAAAAATATGCCTAACAGATGGTGGATAATTTGACCACATGACTGTGAAATAATGACCACTTCCAACTAAGTACACCCTGGCCACAGCCCCTTGACATTCATTGCAATGCCTTTGCTAATATGGTACCAAAAATGAGTGATATAATCACACACAAAAAAGTCAAATCTAGAATCCCCATCCTTGATTCCAAGACCTTCAACTCATTGTGGACTTATCCCATGTCATCCCTTTGCTTTATGCCATCCTGAATCATACCTGACACTGCACCTTCTTGTTATCCTTTCCCAGTACAAATCTTGGACTCACTTACCAGCTCTGATGATGAGAACAGCACATGATTTTGCTCCAGTCTGCATTGGCAGGTTATTGTGTCAGACAGCATAAATCTCTCAACTAACCCATGGGTCTGGTGAGCATTCAAATTGTACCATTGCCTGAAAAATGGTGATCGATGGTTGGGGCAGACACCCATGTGCCAGGCCCTTTAAAAGACCCATTGATGATAATGTGAAGAGTGTTATTTTAGTTGTTTATTTGTCATTTTTGTTTAAGTTGGCTGTTAAGTTACGCATTTCTTTCTTGGTACATTCGATAACAGTGAGTTTGGCAGTGGGAAGCCTCTGAACTCCTTTCCTTGGAAAAGGACAATTGTATATAGAAGGGCTGCTGGTAACACGCCCTATGAATTCCTGTGAGCAGCTGTTGATGACAAGTGTGAGGGTATGTTGTCGTATAACAATACTTTGAATTATCATTTTGGAGTTCACTCTCCTGAGTACTATACAATCTGAATCCACCACTATCCTTTTGCCTTTTTTACTCCTTACCAATACTCCTAGACAGAGCTCCTCATGATTAGGCATTCATGAACCTAGAGTCCCTGTGATGGTTTTCCGTGAAGGATCCACTGATATTCCTGTCAATGACTGGTTATGAACAGCAACATCAATTGCCGCATCCTCTTATCAATCTTCTCACCAGTACTCATGTTGATGACCAGCCTCTTTCCCATCATGCTAATGTCTATGTCAACCAAAGAGCCTAACCCCTACTAGTCCCATTTGTCTGCATTTGACCTATATCCTTCCAAACCTTTCACATCCATAGACCTATCCAATTGTCCTCTAAATGTCATTATGTATCTGTCTGGTGGTGGCTATCAACTCATATTCTAGTTATTAACGTGCAACTTTCATCGAAGTATTAACATCCTGGTTAGAACATCAATAATCCATCTATCCCTTTAAAACTATTCCAAGAATTTGCTTCCACTACTCTTTTGAAAGAAAAATCTGAAGAGTCATAACCACCTGAGAGAAGAATATTCTCAGTCCATCTCCATTTTAGGTCACCCTTTCTCTTTCAAGAGCGATGATTCTCCCAAAGGCTGAAAAATCATCTCCACATCAGTCCTGTCTAGATCACTTAGGATCTACATCACTCAATCAAATTTCCTTTCATTCTTCTGAACAACTGGATACCAGCTAACTCTGTCCAACTTTTCTTCATGAAATGGCTTGCCCTTTCCAGATACTTTCTCTGAACTGCTTCTAATGCATTAAACATGAGACCAATGCTGCCTGCACTGCACCAGATGTGGTTTTGCATAACTTCCCCACTTCCATATTCAATTCCCCTATCAATGAACAATAGCAATTGGTTAGCCCCACTAATCGCTTTCTCTGTCTGCACACTATTCTTTCATGAATAAGGTTGCCCCAATCACACAGGCAGCATCTTGGAGTCTAGAACCCTTTGATGTTTAGTTGACATACTTCTTTTTTAATGTAACTACCAAAATTGGTAATTTCACATTTCCCCACAATATATTCAATTTTCCTGATTATTGTCCACTAACTTGACCTATCAATATCTTTTTATAGCAGTCTCATATCTATTTCAAAACTTGTCTTTCTACCTCTATCTGTGTCACCAGCAAATTCAACAATCACACCTTCTCTGCCTTCATCATTAAAAAGAAAACTGAGAAGTACATCAGCTTAAAGAGTCGTCGGCAGGAATCCCTTCTCTCCAATTTCCCTGTGCACAGGCTTCTACTGAGTCTGCAGATGTTGAATATATTTACACTCACTTTATTAGGTACAGGAGCGGAACACTGTGTGGTCCTTTGCTGCTGTTGCTCATCCACTTCAAGGTTTGATGTGTTGTGTGTTCAGAGACATTCGTCTGCACACTGTTGTTGTAATGTGTAGTTATTTGAATTACTGTTCAGCTTAAAACAGTCCAACCATTCTCCTTTGGCCTCTCTCATTAACAAGGCAGTTTTGCCCACAGAACTGCTGTTCACAGGATGATTTTTGTTTGGTGCACCATTCTCTGTAAACTCTAGAGACTGTTGTGCTTGAGCATCCCAGGAGATCTCAATTTCTGATATACTCAAAACACCCCATCTGGCACCAACAGTCATACTCACAGTTAAAGTCACTTAGATCACCTTAGAATCTTCCCCATTCTGAGGTTTGGTCTGAACAATGACTGAAGTTCTTGCCCATGCTGCCATATTATTGGGTGATTAGATATTTGCATTAACGAGCAGGTGTATAGGTGTACCTAATAAAGTGGCCACTATTTAACAGGAAGGTTAATAACAGGAAGATTAGTGGTCTATGTAAATTCACTGAGATGGTTAAATTTCAGTGACTATGCAAACATGACTGTGTTGTGGGTATTCAGAGTATGTCTCTGTCATGCATATATTTTAGGAATATCAAAACTAAATTGGAAATCACAAGTACTTAGCTTATTTATTTCAGTCTTTTCAACCTGATGACCAAAAGATACACATCAGTGATAATTGTAAGTTTGGAGCAAGATGGATGCATAACCATGATGAAAACACAATGCTAATGGATAGTGTGTCTGATTGAGTGGTGTGCTTAATGTCAAAACAATTGCATAGAATTACATAGTATTTACAGTACATAAACTGGGCTTTCAGTTCCATGCTGGTGTTCATTCTCCACCATTCATTAACCCTTTTCAATATTGATATTTTTATTACTGTATCACATTAAATGGCAACACGTTTCACATTCCAGCAATTCTCAGGATGAAGAAATGTTCCCGAATTATCTCTAGAGAAAGATATTCACTTGAATTAGCTCAAAATAACCATTTGTAAGCTGAAAAAGGGTGCAGGAAAAGATTCACAAGATGTTATCAGTCCTAGAGGGCATGGGTCATTAGGAAGGACTGGATGGCTGGGGCTTTTTTTTCCTTGATCATAAGAGGCTGAGGGGTGACCTTATAGGGGTAGATAAAATCACGAGGCGCAAGATAAGATGAATGGCAACAGCCTTTTTCCCACGGTAGGGGAGCCTACAGCCAGAGGCCATAGATTTAAGATGAGAGGGGAGAAATTTAAAAGGGGAAATGAGGGACAACTTCTCCATACAGTGCCTGGTGCGTATGTACAATGAGCTACCAGACAAAATAGTAGAGTTGAGTATGAATATAACATTTAAAAGACAGGTACATGGATAGGAATGATTTAGAGGATGATGGGACAAATATAAGCATATGGGCTTATGGGCTAATACAGGCAGCAGCTTGGTCGGCATGGGCAGTTTGAGTCAAATCATCTGCTTCTGTGCTGTAGAACTCAACTCTACTCTACTCATGACCTCCACTACTGGTTACTCACAGAACTGGGATCATCTCAACACCTCCACCATCCAAAACATTTTGAAATGCTGAATGCCAAAATTCACCCTCAGTTCACACTTTTCTATAGATAAAAGAATGAGCTTGTTCTGGCTTCCATAACTGCCAGTCCTGGTATAACTCTTGTAATTGCTCTTTTGCATTTTCTCTGGATCCTCTATGTATTTTGTATCTTTACTTAATGATATAGAAATCAAAACTGTTCACACAGCTGTTCATCAGTCACAGCTTATATTCAATTCCACAACTATTTTTTCAACATTATGTAATCAAAAATTGTTTTCTCCTGGAGTGACAAATACTGTAGTAATGTGCATTTCTGAACCAATTTGTGTCAGTCGGGAATTTTAATTGGAAACTTCTGACTCTAAGACACTATTTCCATGCCAAAATAAAAATAATTTCTGGAAACATTTTTGATGTATTTATTTTAATGAACTTGGAGTTTATTTACTCACTTATTACAACACAGAAAGGATCATTTAATCAGTGAGTCTCAAAAATAGGAAGGGTGCAATTACTCTGATGGGGTTGTACTACAGACTCGCCAATAACTACTGGGACATTGAGGAACATCATGCAGGCAGATTAAGGAAAGGGATGAAAACAACAGAGTTGTTGTCATGGAGGACATCAACTTCCCTAATATAAACTGCGACCTTCTTAGTGTAAGAAGTATAGATGGGCAGAATTTGTTAGGTGCACCCAGGAGGTTTTCTTAAATCAAAATATAGATAGTCCACCAAGAGGAGGGGCTGTACTGGATCTGGTGTTGGGTAATGAACTTGGCCAGGTGACTGACCTTTCAGTGGGTGAGCCGTTAGGTAACAGTAACCATGATTCCTTATATTTGAAGATAGCAATAGATAAGGATAAGTATGGACTCCTGTGGGACAGCATTAAATTGGGGCAAAGTAAATTACAAAAGCATTAAGCAAGAAAGAGGGACAATTAGCTGGAGAGATTGAGCAGGCAAAAGGCTAGAGTTGTGACTGGAAAATGGCAGCGAGAGAGAACATCAAGGAAAGAGCCAAGCTGTTGAAGGATGTTTTTGGCGAGAGTGGAAGTGAACTAGAGATGAAGGTTGGCGGGAAAGAGGAATGGAATGGAAAGAGGAAGAAAAGAAAGCAGAAGTATGGGATATCAAACTCTGAGGAGTCAGCAGGACAGGACAGAGTCAAAACAGGACAGCAAAACAACGGAAAGAAGATGAGATTAAAGCAATTATAAAACTAAGTGAAGATGGGGTGGCCCTCGGTGATTGGAACCTAATTCATTTGACGAAGATGCTCAACAAAGTTACGGGCGAGATTAAAGGAGTAAAGATTTTATGAAATGGATCACTATTAGTGATTTGTCGGGATAGTTCTCAGCAAAGTAAAGTGATAAGATTATGTAAAATAGACGGCAAAGAAGTACAATGCTCAATACCCAACAATAAATAGTGGACTAGAGGAGTTATTTCAGGGATACCAACAAAAATTACTATGGATGAGATTAAACAGGATATAGAAGGAGCAAAAATTATTGAGGCCAAATGTTTGAAAGTTACAAGAAACGGGAAAAAGCGTGATAGTTTATCGGTAATGATTAACTTTGATGAAGAGAGATTGCCGACTGACGTTTACTTAGGGTATATGTGTTATGTAGTTAGAATATATATACCACCGCCTTTAAGATGCTATAAATGTCAGAAATTCAGGCACATTGCAGCAGTCTGCAGAGGAAAACAAAGATGTGGGAGATGCGCTGGAGAACATGAATATGGGAAATGTGAAGCGGGAGCTAGGCTGAAATGCTGCAATTGTGGCGAGGAACACAGCGCAGCTTATCGAGGGTGCATTTATAGCTGAGATGCAATATATAAAAGTAACTCAAGGAATCAGTTATGCAGAGGCAGTGAAAGAATTTGATGAAAAAAAGGCTGTCAAGCAAACAAATACAGGGAATAAATAAACTGGTGAATTGTGAGAACTGTAACATGAAAAATGAGGATACATTATTAGTGCGTAGAAAGGATTTTGTGCTTTTTATGGTGGATGCAATTAATTGTTCAGTGCAAACAAGCAAAAGAACTGATCGTCAAGTCTGCAGAAAAGTATCTTGGTATTAAAGGGATTAGGTGGGAAGAAGTGAAAGAAACGCTGAATGGAGGATCCAACAGTTCACAGGCAGGGGAGATGGAATCTTAATGGCAGTATATTTATCGCAAATGGTCAAGAATTTAAGAAATGTTTCAGAAATTAAGGAAATTCCTCAGACTTTATGGTTGAAGCCCAGGGTAAATGTGCAGAACTCCAACAACAAATAGAAGTACCCGACAAGAACAACAGTGAGTTGGAAAGAAATTGGAAAATGGAGGACATTATTACAAGGATACAAAAAGAAAAGGAATTTGTTGCAAAGAGAATTATCTACATTCAGATTATAAAATGAAAACATGGAAGCAAATGAAGAAGAACTCCGAGTTCTCAGTAAACAACTGCAGGCTACGATCCAAGAAAAGGAAAACCTGAAAAAGCAGATAGACTTGGAAAAACGGCAATTTAAAAAGTATAATGTGCGATAATTACTATTCTTTAACAAGACGATGTAGATGAAATCAATATAATTGAGGTAATGCATCTACACGAAAACATGTGACAAAATTAGGGAAGAATAGCAGTTGGCGGCATTATCTAATGAGCTCATTAAGCATTCACAAGAGTGATGCTAATAGAGAACTGCAGGCTGAACTAGATTGTCTAAAGTAGAGAACTCCAGGACATATTTGGTTGGAACACAAGATGTCTAGCAGGTGGTGGTAATGCACTGAAAACTGGTTGCCAACTGCCATAAAACAAAAAAGAAGAAGAAGAAGAGGGACAATTAATTGGGAACAGCTGTTTATGGGAAGTCCACACCTGACATGTGGAGGGTGTTTAAAGACCAAGTGCACAGAGTTCAGGATGGGGATATACCAGTCAGAAGGAAGGACAAGGATGACAAAGTAAGAAGACCTTGGATGTCAAGGGAGGTAATGAATTACGTCAAAAATTAAAATGGAGAAGTATGTAACTCTTAGGAAACTAGAATCAAATGTAGTTCCTGAGGATTATAAAGAAGCCAGAAAAGAACTAAAGAAGGACTTTAGGAAAGGCAGGCGAGGCCAGGAAAAGTTCTTGGCAAGGAGGATTAAAGAGAATCCCAAGGCATTCTATACATACATCAAGAGCAAGAAGATATTGAGGGAGAGGATAGGACCACTCAAGGATAAAGGGGGGAACATTTTGCTTGCATGCGAAGTTATTGGTTGAGGTCCTTAATGAGCACTTTAAATCTGTATTTACCAAGGTGAAGGACATGGAGGATAGGGAGATCAGTGTTGAGCATATTGATACGCCAGCGCATTTCAAGGTAAAGGAGGCAGTAGTGTTGGGGCTCTTAAAGAGTATTAAGGTGGAAAAGCCCCAGGGTGTTGGGACACACCCTGGTTATTGAGAGGGTCAAGAGAAGAAATTGATGGGGCCTTGATCAACTATGCATTTCCTCTCTTGCCACAGGTGAGATCCCGGAGGACTAGAGAGTAGCTAGTGTTGTTCCATTACTCTAGAAGGGAACCAGGCATAATCCTAGAAACTACAGACCAGTGACTATCACATCAGTGGCAGGGAAGTTCCTGGAGAGAATTCTAAGGAATAGGATATGAACATTTGGAAAACCATGGCCAAATTAGGGAGAGCCAAAATGGCTTTATCTGGGGCAAGTCGTGTTTTACTATCTTGATTGAGTTTTTTGATGAGGTGACGAGGGTGATTGATGAGGGTAAAGCTGTTGATATTGATTACATGGATTTCAGTAAGATATTTGACAAGGTCCTTAATGGGAGGCTCATCCAGAAGATTAAGATGTTTGGGATGAATTGACTGTTTCCCTAAACCTAAACCTTTTCTCCCCTTGGCAACAAAGTCCATTCATTCTCTGGCCTACCAGATCCAATTTCCTTTTCCACTCTTTTATCGCTCCTTTCTAAGGCATCGATTCTGACCTCCAGAACAATGAGAAGCAAGGACCTTGACTGCACTTCTACCACCACCCACACTATCCATATGACCACAAAACAACACACACAAAATGCTGGAGGACTGGCAGCATCTATGGAAATGAAAAACTAGTCGACATTTCGGGCCAAGTCCATTGTTCGGGACTGGAAAGGGAGGGGGCAGATGCCTGAATAAGGAGATGAGGGAAGGAGAAGGAGGATATCCAGAAGGTGATTGGTGAAGGCTGATGAGTAGGAAAAGTAAAGGGCTGAAGAGGAAGGAATCTGATAGGAGAGGAGAGTGGACCATTGGAGGAGGGGACCCAGAGGGAGGTGACAGACAGGCAAGAAGAGGTGAGAAGCCACAGTGGGGAATAGAAAAAGGGGAAGTGGAGGGATTTTTTTTATCAGAAGGAGAAATCAATATTCATGTCATCAGGTTGGAGGCTAGCCAGATAGAATATAAGATGTTGTCCCTCCACCCTGAGGATGGTCTCTTCATGGCACATGTCTGAATAGGAATTAAAATGTTTGACCATTGAGAAGTTCTGCTTCAGGTGGATGGAGCGGAGTTGCTCGACAAAGCAGTCCTCCAATTGACGACAGGTCTCACCAATGTAGTGGAGGCCACATTGGGAGCAGCGGATATAATAGACGACCCTAGCGGATTCGCAGGTGCAGTGTTGCCTCACCTGGAAGGGCTGTTTGGGGCCCTGACTGGTGAGGGAGGATGGAATGGACAGGTGTAGCACTTCGGCTGCTCGCAGGGATCAGTGCCAGGAAAGAGATTAGTAGGGAGTGTTTGACTGTTTATTCATTTCCATAGATGCTGCCTGACCTGCTGAGTTCCTCCAGCTTTTTGTGTGAAATGCTATAAAATATGGCAAAGGCATCTAGAGCACTGATCTACACCCTGCTTCCTTGCCCTTCTTCCTCATTAGCTGCACTCTATATGTTGGAATCCAGCCACAGATCCTACTCTGAGTGACACATAAACTACATTTTACTATAGGGGTGCAGGAGGGGAGTTTAGGATGAAGTGATGGGGGTAAGACAGGTTGATACAGTTACTGGTAGCCCCACTACAACTGAAGTCATACACAGCATTTTGGGTGCTTTTGAATTTCCATGACTTTTTCTATGGTGTTTATTGTCTTCAATCTAACCTATCAAAATATGCCACCTGCACTTGTTACTATTGAAGTTCATTTGCCATTTCCATTCCATATATGTCTATATTATCATCTTTCTCTCCATTTTAATGTTGTTTATAATTTTGAAGTAATTCCAATTTTTATGCTCAGATCTTTGATATATATGGTGAACAATGGTGGTATTTGGGAAAATCCTCAGAGAACTTACCTTCCTTCCTTACATCTATTGAGGTAACTTCCTTTAGCTTCTACTTTCTGTTCTCTGTTTGAGAGCATCACTTATGCAATTAAACATTGAGATTAGCAATTAATACAATATATCTGCTGTACCCTCATAATCTTTACTGAATATATTAAATAATTTAACTTAATATTCCTCAGTATAAGATTCAAGTTCAGATAGCCACAAGGGAAATGACTCATTTTTCATTATTCAGGCAACTTAATCTTCAAAATGCCGTTAACTTTTTGTTCATCTTCCACTTACAGAATGAAAACGTGTCCATTGACCAACATTCTTCTATAAATAATATCTGATAATGTAATCTAATCACTCAGTACTGAGTCATTTTGGAATGGAATCATTTCTCCAACCTAAGCTATAAAGCAGATGACCTTGTTTTATTGAAAACTCATGCATGGTAGAGACTAAAATTGCACCACTACATCCAGACAAAAGCAGGGGCTGGCTTGTATGGTTATATACATAAATGCCAGCCCATTCCATTTAAATTGAACTATCAACCACATAATTCAAATAAGCGTTGGCAACTCTTGGATGGATATTTAAAATACTTTGAAGTAATGGCATAAAGAAGTTAATTGGAGATTTCGGTGTAATAGGTTTTGGTAAGACAAAAATTAGCTCTCCAGTAACTGCTGAGCTTTTAGATTGAGGACTAATATATTTCAGTTTAAAGGAATGATTCTTTCAAGAACTATAGTGAACACATGTCATCATCTATTTAAATGCTGTTGTAGATTATAAATTGCATAAAACCTAAAACAACTTGTAATGTCACGGTGCAAGACAAATTCCACAATTAAAGATATAGTTCAGTTGTAGATAAGGGCAAAGAAATGGCAGAGTTTAACACAGCCAAATGAGAAGTGTTCCCCCTTTGTACAACAAATGTAAAAAGACATTACATTGCTGAGGGCAATCCCCTTAGAAACATAGAAACATAGAAAATAGGTGCAGGACTAGGCCATTCGGCCCTTCGAGCCTGCACCACCATTCAGTATGATCATGGCTGATCATCCAACTCAGAACCCTGTACCTGCCTTCTCTCCATACCCCCTGATCCCTTTAGCCACAAGGGCCATATCTAACTCCCTAATAACACTATAGTTAGGCTGCATCTGGAATACTGCAGACAGCTCTGCTTGCCCCCATTATAGGAAGGATGTTGAGGCTTTGGAGAGAGTGCAGGGGTGGTTTACCAGGATGCTGCCTGGATTAGAGGGTATGTGCTATGATGGGAGATTGGACAAGTTTGCATTGTTTTCTCTGGAGCGGCAGAGGCTGAGGGGAGATCTGATAGAGGATTATAAGATTATGAGACTCAGAGACAGATTAAATGGAAACAACAGGAATTCTGCAGATGCTGGAAATTCAAGCAACATACATCAAAGTTGCTGGTGAACTCAGCAGGCCAAGCAGCATCTATAGGAAGAGGCGCAGTCAACGTTTCAGGCCGAGACCCTTCGTCACGACTAACTGAAGGAAGAGTGATTAAGGGATTTGAAAGCTGGAGGGTGGGGGGGAGATGCAAAATGATAGGAGAAGACAGGAGGGGGAGGGATAGAGCCGAGAGCTGGACAGGTGATAGGCAAAAGGGGATATGAGAGGATCATGGGACAGGAGGTCCGGGAAGAAAGACAAGGGGGGGGGTGACCCAGAGGATAGGCAAGAGGTATATTCAGAGGGACAGAGGGAGAAAAACGAGAGTGAGAGAAAGAATGTGTGCATAAAAATGAGTAACAGATGGGGTACGAGGGGGAGGTGGGGCCTTAGCGGAAGTTAGAGAAGTCAATGTTCATGCCATCAGGTTGGAGGCTACCCAGACGGAATATAAGGTGTTGTTCCTCCAACCTGAGTGTGGCTTCATCTTTACAGTAGAGGATGCCGTGGATAGACATGTCAGAATGGGAATGGGATGTGGAATTAAAATGTGTGGCCACTGGGAGATCCTGCTTTCTCTGGCGGACAGAGCGTAGATGTTCAGCAAAGCGGTCTCCCAGTCTGCGTCTGGTCTCACCAATATATAAAAGGCCACATCGGGAGCACCGGATGCAGTATATCACCCCAGTCGACTCACAGGTGAAGTGATGCCTCACCTGGAAGGACTGTTTGGGGCCCTGAATGGTGGTAAGGGAGGAAGTGTAAGGGCATGTGTAGCACTTGTTCCGCTTACACGGATAAGTGCCAGGAGGGAGATCAGTGGGGAGGGATGGGGGGGACGAATGGACAAGGGAGTTGTGTAGGGAGCGATCCCTGCGGAATGCAGAGGGGGGGGGAGGGAAAGATGTGCTTAGTGGTGGGATCCCGTTGGAGGTGGCGGAAGTTACGGAGAATAATATGTTGGACCCGGAGGCTGGTGGGGTGGTAGGTGAGGACCAGGGGAACCCTATTCCTAGTGGGGTGGTGGGAGGATGGAGTGAGAGCAGATGTACGTGAAATGGGGGAGATGCGTTTAAGAGCAGAGTTGATAGTGGAGGAAGGGAAGCCCCTTTCTTTAAAAAATGAAGACATCTCCCTCGTCCTAGAATGAAAAGCCTCATCCTGAGAGCAGATGCGGCGGAGACGGAGGAATTGCGAGAAGGGGATGGCGTTTTTGCAAGAGACAGGGTGAGAAGAGGAATAGTCCAGATAGCTGTGAGAGTCAGTAGGCTTATAGTAGACATCAGTGGATAAGCTGTCTCCAGAGACAGAGACAGAAAGATTTAGAAAGGGGAGGGAGGTGTCGGAAATGGACCAGGTAAACTTGAGGGCAGGGTGAAAGTTGGAGGCAAAGTTAATAAAGTCAACGAGTTCTGCATGCGTGCAGGAAGCAGCGCCAATGCAGTCGTCGATGTAGCGAAGGAAAAGTGGGGGACAGATACCAGAATAGGCTTAAATGGACAGTATCTTTTCCCAGGGTTGAAATATCTAATACCAGAAGGCATGCACTTAAGGTGAGAGGGGTAAATTCAAAGGAGCTATGAGGGGCCAGGTGTTTACACAGACAGTGGTGAGTACCTGGAATGCGCTGCCTGGGGTGGTGATAGAGGCAGATACATTAGGGAATTTTAAGAGACGTTTGGATAGATTCATGAATGTGAGGGATGTGGAAGGATATTGACATTGTGTAGGCAGTAGTTTGCCATTTGATTACTGATTTGATTAGTTTTGGTTCAACATTGTAGGCTGAAGGCCTTGTTCCTCTGCTGTACTGTTTTATGTTCTATGCTCTATATTAAAGACTTGGAATTACCAAGCAATGAGATGTGCCAGTGAGAATAAATCAAAACATGGAAGGTATTAAAAATGGAAGATGGAAAATAGACAAGAAAGTTTTACAGTATAGAGTTCATGAATCAAACCAGAGACACTCATCAGGAAAGGCAAATGATACTGAAACACCATGGGCTACAATGAAATTTCCAGAGAGCATGACTGGAAACAAGTTTTATCAAAAGTCATGTAGTAAGTTAGTTGACAGTTCTTCATTCTCAACTCATGTAAAGGAATTGAAAATACGTAAGGCATAATAAAATCTGGAACTGAAATATTTTGTTATTAGTTTAAATATTTTCAGTAAGCAATTTCAATAAATGGACTGTTGATATTTTATTTGAGGAAAAAATGTACCATAATAGCCTCTGGTAAAGCCACACTGAGTACTTTAGATTTCATTATAACTGAATGTAGTACATAAGATTATGGTTATATTAATTCAATTCAATCAATTATTGTCAAAACTAACATTGCAAAACCTATTGCATACAGGTGGAATTAATCACTGTCATTTTCTTTCTGATAGATCAACAAACAACATGTGCATTGAATATTGACAAGGAACCTAACTGTAAAAAAATAATGACAAACCACAGAACATGTCCTCAAGGCTAGGTAATCCTAATGTCATTAGAGGATACACACTGGAGAACTAATACAAAGAAAATTAAATCAATATCAATGGTAAAGGAAATTACCTTTGTTTACTTCCAGCTTTAGTGTTAATCACTAGAATCATCGATTCATGGAGTTAACTAACCCAGAAACAATCCTCTCTGCCCAGCTTGTCCACTCCAACTACAATGCCTGCTTGAGCTAGTCTTACCTGCCTGCATTTAAAGGGATCCCTCTAAATCTTTCCTATCCATGTGTCCGTACAAATGTCTTTTAAGGATTAAAATTAGACCTGCCTCTACCACTTCCCCTGGGTATCATCCTCTGTGTGAAAATCATGCCCCTCAGGTACTCTTTAAACCTCCACCCTCCCCCCTTTAAACCTATTTCCCCAGATTTTAGTCTTCCTCACCAGAGAAAAAGACTAACAATCCACCTTACCTTTGTCCCTCATGATTTTATATGCCTCCTTCACTCAAAGGAAAACAATCCCTATTTATTTATTCTCTGCCTATAATTCGACCCCTCCAATCTGAGAAACATGCTTTCTGCACCCTCTCTAGCTTAATATCATCCTTCTTATAGAACAGTGTCTGGAGCTGCACACGATACTCCAACTACAATCTCTGCAACATCTACCACAGCTATAACATGACTTTGTTACTCTTGGACTCAGCACCCGAAATAATGAAAGCAAGCATGCCATGCATTTTCTTCAGCACCAAGAACACCTCTCTGTTCTACAGCATTACCCAAGACCTTGCCATTCACTATGTATGCCTTGTTATTTCATTTTCAGGAAGTATATAACACTTGCCTTTTCCCAATTGTGCAACACTCTGGCCCACTCTACTGTCCTCCCAAGAATGCTTTGTATTCTCCTCCAAGTGCATGAGATGCGATATCTCACCCAAACATTACTTCCAAGTGAAGCAGCAATTTAATTTTTCAGTGCACGTTTCTTCAGCTTACAAATCCCTGACTTGCTTTAGGCCTGTAAGTATGAAGGGGCATTTGGGAGATTGGAGGCACAATTTGTTGGTTGCTGCCTGGCTACAGGTATATTCTGTCATTTGAGAGTTCAGTTCATGGCTACCGTTTCTACTTATGAGCTGTATTCTCACATGGCAGAAGATGCCTGTAAAAGGCAAATGCAGAACCCTGTTATTGTGTCTCTAGAAAATACATATCAATTAAATAAAAACACACATGCCGAGTTGAGGATAACTGGTGCATTCACTTTGCAGAGAGAGAACAGATCAATGTGCATGGGTAAATTATCAGTCAATAAATAGTGCAAAGGAGAGTCATTGCATTAAAAAGATTGATCAACACATTACACTTCTCCCTTTAGATTAATGAAACGTAAAACTGTATATGTAATAAAACATTCAATTTCACTTTAACAAACCATATTCAAATAAACGTGCTTTCACACTAACAGTCCAGAACTAACTTTATTATACTAAAGGTTCAGTCTTTTGGGTGGCGCTCTGTTTCTTTCAAGATAGCACCTTTGGACCTATGGAGTAGCATCAGGTTTGGCAAAGACGACTTTCTCTGTTGCGGGTGTCACGTTGCTGTTGGTGACATGATCATCACTGAGAGGTAAGTTCAGTGGCTGTAATGTGTCCATCTTGTTGGATGCAGTCGACGCAGGAGTATTCTTTGGCTGAGTATCCAGTATCTGGTCCACATGAGGCGGGAGGAGAAGATAGCGGCACGACGCAGCACGTGCAGCTGTCCGGTGAAATGATATTGTCTCTGTTAAATCGGGGCCGTGGATAATTCTGATTTGATGGAGACAGACGTAAAAACACAGAGGAACATCTGGAGAAATTTCTGAAATGCAGGTTCGCTGCTGTTGTTACTGCGCGATCGAGAATCTTCCGGAGGGAAGGCCCCAAAATCCCCAGCTTTGCCTGCTGCTGGTGACTGAGGCTGGGGTTGAAGTATTCAGCAGCGATGGTGCTCGGTACTCGGTGTCGGAGGGCTGATCGGAGGCTCAAAGTTTTCGGACGACTCAGAATTGGACTGTGGTCGGGCATGGCAGGGAGATTTTTCTTCCTTCTCCGGTTTGTGTGAGATGTAGGGCTTTCGAGAGACTTTGAACTTTTTTACTGTGCCATGGCCTGTTCTTCATCAAGTTATGGTATTGTGGCACTGTTGTAACTATATGTTATAATTATGTGGTTTTTGTTGGTTTTTCAGTCTTGGTCTGTCCTGTGTTTTTGTGATATCACACCGGAGGAATATTGTATCATTTCTTAATGCATGCATTACTAAATGACAATAAAAGAGGACTGTGTGTCCTCATAATCTAATAATCTAATAATCTAATCTAATGATGTCTCCATGTATGATCTCCAATATCTGCTTTAACATCCTGTCCAATCTCAAAACTTTTTGCTGATTTACTTGGCAACTGGCTGAACTGTTTATTCTGCACTTCCCTCCATAGATCTGGTCTCAGGAGGTCTGTGCGAAATCTCAAATTCCTGCTCATGAACAGCAATGGAGGTGTTTGCCGCATGAACAGAATTCAGATACACGAAAAGGAAGTTGTCCACCTTGTGCTATAGACAAATGTCCTCCTTGCACCTGGCTTTAATGGATTTCTTGAAGGTTTGGATAAATCTTTCAGCTAACCCTTTCTTTGCTGGGTGGTGAGGAGCTGACATGAATTATAGACAAAGCTGACCCTATATTCAGCTCCATTTTCAGTTTTACACCAGATATATCTGTTGTCATCATGTAATTTAACGATCTGCTTCAGTAGTGCTATGCATTCTAGCATGATAGCTCACCTTTATCAGACTCTGTGCTGTCTGATTCAGTTTCCCGTTCAGTCACTTTGTGCATTTCCTTTGTTCTGTGTTTGAAATTTTTCACTCTGTGTGGTTTTTCTCTTTGGTTGTGCATTTTGTCTGACTTGCACTCTCTCTCTATGTGACCTTGTCTGTGACATTTTCTGCAAAATTTTTCTTTGAACCAACAGTTATTTGCACCTTGGGAGGATATAACATATCAATCACATTTTTGGATTTTTGCACCATTCAGAGATGTTTTGTGTGTTTCACATTCTAAACTCTATTTCTGTAGTTCTGTATATCTTTGCTGCAGTCTCTAATGATATTGCAATGGTCAATGCCCGTTCTAAGGTTAGGCCTCTTTCTGACAGTAGCCTCCACAAAGTGCTTTGACTGTGCATGACACATACAAACCTGTCTCTCAATGCATCAGAAAGTCCATTTCTAAAATCACATATTGGGAAAGTTTGCACAGTTCTGCAATGTATTTGGAAATGCTTTCATCCATTGACTGGTTCCTTTTGTGAAACCTAAAACTCTCAGCTATTATTAACAGTTTAAGGCTCAAACAATTTTGTAAAATTGCAACAATTTCATCGAATGTCTTGCTTTCTGTCTTTTTGGGAGTTACTATGTTGCGTATGAGCCTGCACATTTTAGCACCATTTAAGCTAAGAAGCGTGGCAGCTTTCTTTTCCTCATCCACGTCACTCACGTTACAATACAGTTCAACCATATTGATACACAATTTGTAGTCTTCATTAGTACTAAAATTTGTCAACTTTCCCGATTAAGGCCATTGTCACGTTACTTTTACTTTAACATTGCTAGCTATGCAACTCTCACTGTGTACCATGCACTATTACTCGTGTATTCTTTTTAGCATCCATGATAGCCTTCTTCGTTCACTCTTTCCTCTTGTTGTCTCCCTCCCTTCCTCCAAATTCTGTCATCTCGTACCTGTCCATGCAGTTGGTGATATTCGGTGACATTCAGGTTTGTACTCATCGCCAATTTGTTGTGTCCGTACAACTACATATCTATTAAATAAAAACACACACACGGAGATGAGGTTAACTGGTATATTCACTTTGCAGAGAGAGGACAACAGGTCAATGTGTATGGGTAAGTTATCAGTCAATAATTTGTGCTAAGGAGAGTCATTGTGCTAAAAGAAATAGATCCATACATGACACCTGTCATAACCTAGGGCCAACCTGAACTTCTTTCAGTTTAGTTCACTGCATTGTGACATCGCTTTCTCAAGACTGAGGAAACTCAGTACAGATTAGCACACACAGAATAATGGAGGAACTCAGTTGGTCACATTGGCAGATTGGGTGTTTATTTTTTCCAATCAGGATTGAGATCAGATACTCCAGTTATGGCTGCAGTCAAATTTTTATTCAATCTTCAAGACTGGGTGACCTCTACCCCTCTTCTGCCTATGTCATTGGTATCAACATGTACCATGCCCTCCAGCTGCTCACCCTCCCCTTCAAGAATATTCTGTAATGACTCAGAGACATTGTGAACCCAAGCACCCAGGAGACAATACACTACCTTGGCGTCTCTTTTGCTGTCGCAGAATCTCCTATCTGTCCCCCTAATTATTGAGTCCCCTATGCCTATTGCTCCACCTGACTTCATCCTACCCTTCTAAGGCTCACAGCTGACCACAGTGCTTTTGGTCTGGTTGCTGTTGCCTTGCCCAGATAGGTCATCCTTCTCATCATTATCCAAAGGGTACACTGTATCTGTTGCTGAGGGGAATGACCACACTGACTTCCTTCTCCTTTTCCCTCTGTTGGTGTTCAACCATCTACTCCTGGAATTCTGTGCTCTGGGTGTAAATACCTGCTCAAAAGTTGTGTCTATCAATTGTTCTGCCTCCTGAATGATCCGAAGTTCATCCAACTCCAGCTCCAGCTCCTTAATGCGGTCTTCCATGAGCTGGAGTTGGCTGCACTTCCCGCAGATGTAGTCATCCGGGAGACCATCAGGCTCCATGAATTCCCACATCCTACAGGAAAAGCATTCCACTGCCATATCTCCTATCCTACCTGCATTGTACAATGGGCAACCAAGACCAAATCCTCTGACCTGTTTCTTTGGCCTCAGCCTCTTCTCGTTGAAGCCCCTTAAGTCAAAGCCTACTGGGAGTAGTCTCATTGCCAGCCTATTCCCAACAAAGGCCACCCCGCTTGCCCTTTCTGTACTTTTATTTAATTTGCAGTGCTCTGCTCCCAACACTGATTGGACCTCTGAAATGGATTCATTTTCTTGCAAGCCTTCTTATATGTCATCCTATGCTGAGAGGCTAAGCATATTCTCAGCAGTTCAGATTACTAACATGTGCCGAAAATACATTGTATCTATTAATTCAGACTCACCTAGCATTATATGTTTATATATTTTATATGCTTGGCATAACGTCCAATACACAAAAGCACATAGGACGGCGGACACATATTTTGACAATATTTATTTTACTACAGCCAGATCTCACTGAGTTTGAGCTGCATTTCCCATTGGAACCATCTGCACTGAGCAATTTGAATGGACACTCTCATTTACTTCAGCTGTTAACAACATTCGGTGATTGGCTTGTTATTGCCACATGTATCTAGATGAAGTGAAAAACTTTGATGTGCATGCCACCTATCCAATTTATTTAAAAACATAGGTACATCAAGGTATAAAGGGAAAAGCAGACTACAGTGTTACAGCTACAGTTATAGAGAAAAATGCAGACCTGATAGACATAAGGTGCAATAGTCATTACAATGTAGATCATAAGGTCAAGTGTTCATCTTTATCATACAAGAGGTTCATTCAGGAGTTTTATTATTGCTGAAAGTGCCCAAAATGTTGACTATCATTAATTTCCATAGATGCTGCCTGATCCACTGAGTTCCTCCTGCACTTTGTGTGTGTGGCTCAAGATAAAAGCTGTCCTTGAGAATTGTGGGGCATTATTTCAAAACTTTATGTATCTTCTCTCTGATCCATAGGGGGAGAATGTAGAATGTCCAGGGTGGGAATGGGTTTTGATTATATTGGTTGCCTTCCTAAGGCAGTAGGAAGTGTTCATAGAGTCAACACAGATGGAGGCTGGCTTTCGTTATTTACACCTTTTCTTGGTGACATGGTTTCAGCTTGATTTCAGTTTCATAGCAAGGACAAGATTTCCTAGAAACATAGAAACATAGAAAATAGGTGCAGGAGTAGGCCATTCGGCCCTTCGAGCCTGCACCGCCATTTATTATGATCATGGCTGATCATCCAACTCAGAACCCCGCCCCAGCCTTCCCTCCATACCCCCGACCCCCATAGCCACAAGGGCCATATCTAACTCCCTCTTAAATATAGCCAATGAACTGGCCTCAACTGTTTCCTGTGGCAGAGAATTCCACAGATTCACCACTCTCTGTGTGAAGAAGTTTTTCCTAATCTCGGTCCTAAAAGGCTTCCCCTCTATCCTCAAACTGTGGCCCCTCGTTCTGGACTTCCCCAACATCGGGAACAATCTTCCTGCATCTAGCCTGTCCAATCCCTTTAGGATTTTATACGTTTCAATCAGATCCCCCCTCAATCTTCTAAATTCCAACGAGTATAAGCCCAGTTCATCCAGTCTTTCTTCGTATGAAAGTCCTGCCATCCCAGGAATCAATCTGGTGAACCTTCTTTGTACTCCCTCTAAGGCAAGGATGTCTTTCCTCAGATTAGGGGACCAAAACTGCACACAATACTCCAGGTGTGGTCTCACCAAGGCCTTGTACAACTGCAGTAGTACCTCCCTGCTCCTGTACTCGAATCCTCTCGCTATAAATGCCAGCATACCATTCGCCTTTTTCACCGCCTGCTGTACCTGCATGCCCACTTTCAATGACTGGTGTATAATGACACCCAGGTCTCGTTGCACCTCCCCTTTTCCTAATCGGCCACCATTCAGATAGTAATCTGTTTTCCTATTTTTGCCACCAAAGTGGATAACTTCACATTTATCCACATTAAATTGCATCTGCCATGAATTTGCCCACTCACCCAACCTATCCAAGTCACCCTGCATCCTCTTAGCATCCTCCTCACAGCTAACACTGCCACCCAGCTTCGTGTCATCCGCAAACTTGGAGATGTTGCATTTAATTCCCTCATCTAAGTCATTAATATATATTGTAAACAACTGGGGTCCCAGCACTGAGCCTTGCGGTACCCCACCAGTCACCGCCTGCCATTCTGAAAAGGTCCCGTTTATTCCCACTCTTTGCTTCCTGTCTGCTAACCAATTCTCCACCCACACCAATACCTTACCCCCAATACCGTGTGCTTTAAGTTTGCACACTAATCTCCTGTGTGGGACCTTGTCAAAAGCCTTTTGAAAATCCAAATATACCACATCCACTGGTTCTCCCCTATCCACTCTACTAGTTACATCCTCAAAAAATTCTATGAGATTCGTCAGACATGATTTTCCTTTCACAAATCCATGCTGACTTTGTCCGATCATTTCACCGCTTTCCAAATGTGCTGTTATCACATCCTTGATAACTGACTCCAGCAGTTTCCCCACCACCGACGTTAGGCTAACCAGTCTATAATTCCCCGGTTTCTCTCTCCCTCCTTTTTTAAAAAGTGGAGTTACATTAGCCACTTTTTTTTAAAAAGTGGAGTTACATTTCCTAGCAGCTTTGCCTGCTACAAAACACCTTCAAGGCATTCTAGGTTGGGGCTGCTGTGGAAAGCCCTGGAATCCAGATTTTAGTCTATCCAAGCCAAGCTTCAGGATGTGGAGGATCATTGAGAAAATCTCCTGTGTGCTAATACAGATTAAGTACATCCCATCCAAAATGTTTGCGGCTGAAAGTGTTTTGGAATATACAGTATAATTTGAAATGAGATAACTTGGCACCACTATTGTATTATAATTGGGAGAAACGTGCATAATTCACAGCCACCAACATTGAGTTGGGGGTTTCACCTTAAGAGGCTGGTCTGATGTGATGATGTTATGACGCAAAAACTCTTTGACAGTGTAGGTTTTCACAAATAATACCAAGTGGGGCCTTTTATGTTTAACGAAACCCATAGTAGATTTTTTGAACTCCAAAAGCTTTACACAAAAGTGCACAGTCATTTCTGACTCTGAATTCATGTCTTACCGATAAGCAGTCTTTGTTCATCACACAGGCACTGATGCAGCCATTCAATGTGCTAGATTTGCAGCATTGACTATCTTAGAATACTCATCAATGAGTTTCCCTGCTGCTTCTTGATCAGCAGATGTGTTATCACCACAAATCTCTAAAATTTAATGCTGTGCCTTTTCTTTTTTCTGTAACCAGCCTGCTGAAGATTACTGAAACAACATACATCAAAGTTGCTGGTGAACGCAGCAGGCCAGGCAGCATCTCTAGGAAGAGGTACAGTCAATGTTTCAGGCCGAAACCCTTCGTCAGGACTAACTGAAGGAAGAGTTAGTAAGAGATTGAAAGTTGGAGGGGGAGGGGGAGATGCAAAATCATAGGAGAAGACAGGAGGGGGAGGGATGGAGCCGAGAGCTGGACAGGTGATTGGCAAAAGGGATACGAGAGGATCATGGGACAGGAAGTCCGGGGAGAAAGACAAGCGGGGGGACCCAGAGGATGGGCAAGGGGTGTAGTCAGAGGGACAGAGGGAGAAAAGGGAGAGTGAGAGAAAGAATGTGTTAAAATAAATAACAGATGGGGTACGAGGGGAAGGTGGGGCATTAGCGGAAGTTAGAGAAGTCGATGTTCATACCATCAGGTTGGAGGCTACCCAGACAGAATATAAGGTGTTGTTCCTCCAGCCTGAGTGTGGCTTCATCTTTACAGTAGAGGAGGCCTTGGATAGACATGTCAGAATGGGAATGGGATGTGGAATTAATATTCACAATTACCTTGAATGCTCAGTGCATCATGATAGATTTTTGCTTGTCTCATAGCCAGAATACCATTAAGTGGCATACGTTCACTTTAATGTTGTCAGATCCACTCTTTCAATACATCTTCGAGATCTTCAGTTTCTGCGTTGTGCAGTGTTTTTCTATTTTTCATTAACTTTTGTTCATTGCATGTATGAGGTTACTTCTCAGAACTTTCTATGGCGTGCAGAGACCTGCATATCGCCTGGGAACCTTCCCAGTGCCATGTGGAATTTTCCATTTGTGACATCACGTCAGTGCTCAAAAAAAATTTTGGATTTCAGAGGTCTTCAGATTTTGAAATTTCGGATAAATGTGACTTAATCCGTATTAGGTTTGACATTTATTGCTTTTTACTAAATATTTTCTTTTGGTTTATTTAGACTTTGGAAGTTGAAAAAATTTAAAGTCTTTTTCAATTCTTTTAAAGTTGTATTTTCTCCTCTCTTACCTGAAAAACGACGTCCCTCTCAGTGGTGATTTCTATTCGTTTTCTCCCCAATCTACCCACTGCATTTGCTTGATCAGTGAGTGCAAGAACTACATTTCAAATTCACGTGACCTCATCTTGTTAATTAATCATGGTAAGCTCCAGTGAATGCACTGGTATTAAGTGAGTTAAAGCAGATTCAACTCTTCCCTGACTTACAGCTTCAGAACTACTATCATCTTCTCTGAAATATGAATATGCTATGATGTGTAGTTAGAAAAGAATGAAGCCGCAACTAAATTAGTACAAGATAAGCCATCAAACATAATTCCCTATATGGAATGGAACCTGATGGTTTAAATATGCTAGTGTAGCTTAGTTACATTGAGAAATCAAAAATAGACAAATAAAATAATCCAAATGAAATCAGTTATGACCTGCTTGCAACTGATAAGTCAGTATACAGCTCATGACTTTTAATATTGTCATGGCTCCTATCACTTAAAAATAACAATAAACAAAGGATTATAACTAATCCAAATAGAATCACACAATTTACATGGGAAATCATGCAAGCAGGGCGATCAGAATTCAAAGACATCATATCTTACAAGGTGATCAAGAAAACTGCATCTCTGGTACCAAGAGACGGCCTGCAAGGAAAACATTAAAACCTCAGTGAGGTTTGAAGAAATGGTGAAATTTTTACCTGTTAATTATTGTATGCAGTACTAGCTATAAGGAAAGGTTGGACAAACTTAGGTGTCAGATGCTGAGGGGTGAGCTGACAAAAGTATGTAAAAAAGTGAAAGGCATGGATAGTGTATGTGGTCACCTCCTTTTCTCCTAGGGCAGAAATGCCAAATAGTAGAGGACATAGGTTTATGGTGAAAGGGAGACTGTTTAAAGGAGATGTATAAGGTGAGTTTTTTCACTGAGAGAGAACTGTCAGGAGAGGTTGTGTTAGTAGATATCATCACTAAGTTTAAGAGGAATTTAGACAGAATGCTGAGATGAATAGAGAGATGCAGGCAAATGGGGTTAGTTAGATTGGCATCATGGTCAGTATAGATACTGTGGGATGAATGTTCAGATCTACACTCAGTGGCAACTTTATTAGGTACTTCCTGATGAACAAAAAAAAAGTGAGGTAGTGTTCATGGGTTTGTTGTCCATTCAGAAATCTGATGCAAGTATCAGGGTGCTGGAGCAGGGATCCAATCGCAGACCCAGTACGGTGCACAGAGTGATATTAATAGAGTAACAAATCCCGAGGTACAAACAAAGTCAGCATCGAAGTTCAGACAGAGATCAAAACATCCAGAAAAATCCAAAAATCAGAATTGGGAAACAGGCAGAGCCAATATTCAGACAGACAGAGTACAGATACAAATGCTGGAAAGGCACAATCTGGCAACAAATAGGTGAAAACACTGGACTGAAATTCACTGAGCAATAAACAGAGAGGAAGATGATAGGTAGGGCACAATGAGACACAGGTGGCAGCAAGGCAGGTAATAATGAGAAATAGATGAGAGACTCAGTAACACAGGGGCCGGAGTAGAGCAGGAGTACGGGGTAATACAAAACCACAGACTGACAGCTGGGGGAAACACACAGAAAGACAGAGTTCAACTGGAGGTACTGACAGCCAGAGAGGAAGAAGTTGTTCCTAAAACATTGAGTGTGTGTCTTCAGGTTCCTGTACCTCCTCCCTGATGGTAGCAATGAGAAGAGGGTGTATCGTGGTTGATCCCTGTGTGTTCCTTTGACGTTGTCTTCCTGAAGTCCATTATCAATTCTTTGGTCTTACCAGCGTTGAGTGCAATGTTGTTGCAGCAACACCACTCGACCAGCTGATATATCTCACTCTTCTACGCTTCCTTGTCACCTCCTGAAATTCTGCCAACAATAGTTGTGTCATTGGCAAATTTACAGATGGTGTTTGAGCCATACAGTTGTAGGTGTAGAGAGAGTAGAACAGTGAGCTAAGCATACATCTCTGAGGTGCACCGGTGTTGATAGTCGGTGAGGTGATTCTATTTCCGATCTGCACTGATTAGATTAGATTAGATTATGTGGTCTCCTGGTGAGAAAGTCAAGCATCCACATCAGAGGGAGGTACAGAGGCCTACGTTTTGATGCTCCCTTTTTGCACTACTTGTTTAATTTAATATTTTTATATACTGCATATTTCTTTTTGTAATTTATAGTTTTTATGATGTGGTATTATAATGTACTATTACCGCAAAACAAATTTCATGACATGCCAGTGACTTTAAACCTGATTCTGATGCTGATAACCAGCAGATGTACAGGGTACTGGCGAGGCCGCATCTGGAGAATTGCATGCAGTTCTGGTCTCCTTACTTGAGGAAGGATTTGCTGGCTTTGGAGGCGGTGCAGAGGAGGTTCAGCAGGTTGATTCCAGAGAGGAGGAGGTTAGATTATGAGGAAAGATTGATTCACCTGGAACTCTACTTGCTGGACTTCAGAAGACTGAGAGAAGATCTTATAGAAACATATAAAATTGTGAAAGGGATAGATAAGATAGAGGCAGGAAAGTTGTTTCCACTGGTAGGTGAGACTAGAACAAGGGGACATTACCTCAAGATTCAGGGGAGTAGATTTAGGATGGAGATAAAGAGGAACTACTTTTCCAGAGGGTGGTGAATCTGTGGAATTTTGTGCTCAATGAAGCAGTGCAGGCTACCTCAGCAAATATATTTAAGACAATGTTGGATATATTTTTGCATAGAAGGGGAATTAAGGGATATGGGGAAAAGACAAGTAAGTACAGATGTGGCCATAGCCAGATCAGCCATAATCTTATTGAATGGTGGAAAAGGCTCGATGGGCCAGATGGCCTACTCCTGCTCCTATTTCTTATGTTGTGTACCTTATAAAGTGGCCACTGAGGGTATGTTCTATCTTCGATAATTTCCCTGCTGAAGCTTACCATACTGTGCATGGAGCAATGTTTGTTGTTCTTGCCAAAGTCCATCAAATTTCTTCGTGCTGCCTTAGTGTTTGCACCTTTATGTAATAGGAATTCATTAATCAGCCCAGTATTCAGATACTGGAAGTTTACTCACATAAAAGGTCAGATCATTGGGAAACAACTGTAAAATTCCAAGAGCAGGTGTTAAGTATTGGTAAAAATGAATTTTATCTACTGCATCATATCAGTAAAATAGTATTGAAGCAGGGCTCTTTTCAACTGTAACACATTAATGTTATACATCATCAATGTGCCAAAAACACCCTGTCATCCTTTGCTGCCACACAGGAGCGGGAGAGGTGTGAAAAGAGACCAGCTAACATAGAGGTACATAGGGCAGTCACTTTCATCAAGGAGAGGACCACGCCAGTCATATCAAAGAGGCCTAAATCCAATCAGGTGTGTACTACCTAATCACAGGAGATGAGGGTCGATGTAGGGAGGAAGGTGCTGTTCCCGGGGGTGGTACAAACCACACTTCGACCAGAAAGGCAGGAAAACCATCCTGGTGGAGCTCACAGTACCATGGGAGGAAGATGCGAGGAGGCTCACGAAAGGAAGGCTCTGAAGTACCAGTCCTTCACCCAGGAGTGTTGGGACAAAGGATGACAGATGTGGCTACTCCCTGTGGAGATCGGATGTAGCGGGTTCCCGGCAAGGTTGACATGGAGGTTGCTGTCTGCGCTGGGCCTTGATGAAAAGAGCAAGAACCAAGCAGCTCACAGGATGGGAGAGGAAGCAGAAAGAGCCTCTCGTTGGATGTGGAGCAGACGAGAGGAGTTGAGCTGGAAGGCAGGAGCAGATGGACAGTAACTTGGCCACCACTGCTGACACACCAACTGGAGAGTGTAGTGGTTAAGGGTCAAAACACTCTATGAAGGCTGGGGAAACAACAGGAATTCTGCAGATGCTGGAAATTCAAGCAACACACATAAAAGTTGCTGGTGAATGCAGCAGGCCAGGCAGCATCTCTAGGAAGAGGTGCAGTCGACGTTTCAGGCCGAGATCCTTCGTCAGGACTAACTGAAGGAAGAGTGAGTAAGGGATTTGAAAGCTGGAGGTGGAGGGGGAGATGCAAAATGATAGGAGAAGACAGGAGGGGGAGGGATAGAGCCGAGAGCTGGACAGGTGATAGGCAAAAGGGGATACGAGAGGATCATGGGACAAGAGGTCCGGGAAGAAAGACAAGGAGAGGGGGGGACCCAGAGGATGGGCAAGGGGTATATTCAGAGGGACAGAGGGAGAAAAAGGAGAGTGAGAGAAAGAATGTGTGTATAAAAATAAGTAACAGATGGGGTACGAGGGGGAGGTGGGGCATTAGCGGAAGTTAGAGAAGTCGATGTTCATGCCATCAGGTTGGAGGCTACCCAGACGGAATATAAGGTGTTGTTCCTCCAACCTGAGAGTGGCTTCATCTTTACAGTAGAGGATGCCGTGGATAGACATGTCAGAATGGGAATGGGATGTGGAATTAAAATGTGTGGCCACTGGGAGATCCTGCTTTCTCTGGCGGACAGAGCGTAGATGTTCAGCAAAGCGGTCTCCCAGTCTGCGTCGGGTCTCGCCAGTATATAAAAGGCCACATCGGGAGCACCGGACGCAGTATATCACCCCAGCCGACTCACAGGTGAAGTGTCGCCTCACCTGGAAGGACTGTTTGCATTCCACAGGGATCGCTCCCTACGCAACTCCCTTGTCCATTCATCCCCCCCATCCCTCCCCACTGATCTCCCTCCTGGCACTTATCCGTGTAAGCGGAACAAGTGCTACACATGCCCTTACACTTCCTCCCTTACCACCATTCAGGGCCCCAAACAGTCCTTCCAGGTGAGGCAACACTTCACCTGTGAGTCAGCTGGGGTGATATACTGCGTCCGGTGCTCCCGATGTGGCCTTTTATATATTGGCGAGACCTGACGCAGACTGGGAGACAGCTTTGCTGAACATCTACGCTCTGTCCGCCAGAGAAAGCAGGATCTCCCAGTGGCCACACATTTTAATTCCACATCCCATTCCCATTCTGATATGTCTATCCACGGCCTCTTCTACTGTAAAGATGAAGCCACACTCAGGTTGGAGGAACAACACCTTATATTCCGTCTGGGTAGCCTCCAACCTGATGGCATGAACATCGACTTCTCTAACTTCCGCTAATGCCCCACCTCCCCCTCGTACCCCATCTGTTACTTATTTTTATACACACATTCTTTCTTTCACTCTCCTTTTTCTCCCTCTGTCCCTCTGAATATACCCCTTGCCCATCCTCTGGGTCCCTCCCCGCTCCTTGTCTTTCTTCCCGGACCTCCTGTCCCATGATCCTCTCGTATCCCTTTTGCCTATCACCTGTCCAGCTCTTGGCTCCATCCCTCCCGCTCCTGTCTTCTCCTTTCATTTTGGATCTCCCCCTCCCCCTCCCACTTTCAAATCCCTTACTCACTCTTCCTTCAGTTAGTCCTGACGAAGGGTCTCGGCCGGAAACATCGACTGCACCTCTTCCTAGAGATGCTGCCTGGCCTGCTGCGTTCACCAGCAACTTTTATGTATGAAGGTTGGGGACTACCTGATGACATCTGCTCCTGTCCAAAGGCTACAGTTACCTCATCAGGTAACTGAATAGAGTACCCCGGTGTATCATAAAAATTCAAAGTAAATTTATTATTATCAAAGTGCATATATGTCACCATATACAGAACAACTATGAGATTCATTTTCCTGTGGGTATATTCAATAAATCTATAGAATAGTAACCATAACAGGATCAATGAAAGATCAATCAGAGTACAGAGGACAAGAAGCTGTGCACTTGTTAGAAATAAATAGCAATAAATAATAGGAACGTGAGATAAAGAGTACCTGAAGTGAGATCTTTGGTTGTAGGAACAATTCAGTGATGGGGCTATCCCCTTTTATCCAGGAGCCTGATAGTTGAGGGGTAGTGACTGTTCTTGAACCTAGTGATGCCAAGTCCTGAGGCTTTTGTACCTTCTACCTGATGACAGCAGCGAGAAGAGAGCATGAGCTATGTGGTGGGGACCTCTGATGATCGATACTGTCTTCCTATGACATTGTTTCATGTAGATGAGCTAAACGGTTGGAAGAGCTTATCCCATGACAGACAGGGCCAAGTCCATTACCTTTTGTAGGATTTTCCATTCAAAGGCATTGATGTTTCGATAACCGGCTGTGATGCAATCATGTATTGTTATGTGTTGCTTCAGTTATTGTAGATCTCTGTATGATATACTATAGGTTTGCAACCTTTTAATTTGACACAGTACTCCTTTGTGTTTCTTAAGCAGTAACTGACTCTAAATCAATGTCAGAAATTGATTCATCATCAGTCATCTACGGGTATATTTCTTGTTGTGATCACTCAACAATATTGACTTTTGCAGTATTATTTCTGAAATAAATTAAGAGCTTTCTCAGACTGCAGAATAGTCCTATTGCCCTATTGCAAAGACGCATATTTATCTATTGGGCTGGTGGCTCTGACTCTCCCACTTAACTGAAAGTGCTTTGGCTCAAGTTATTGCCTTTTGCTGACTTTAGATGTTGCCTCTTTATTTTCCCTTCAGGTTAAGCTGCACTAAGTTCAGCTGGATGTGATACAAGAAATTGAATAACAACTCTTCCAGAGTAAAAAAATGGATAACAAAGATTTTGCCTCCTGAATACTTCTGGGTGTATCTTCTAGATTTTAGGTTGCTGATCATTAAAATCACCCTGTTGTGCGACATTTTTTGGAATCGCGTATATTTGTTATTTCAATTCACAATTCAAGTCAATTAAAATGTTGCTGAAACGTTTTCTATCTTGTCCAGGCATGCCTGGGCATGCTTTGGATTTCCAGCATGATCCACACAATGGCATATTTTTATTGATTCTTCAGTGTTATGCCTGAAAGCTGTGCTGCTACACAATGGCAATGTGCACCCTTCAATACCAATTGGCTGTGCAGTCACCCTTCAATACTAATAGGTAATGTCCACCCTTCAATACCAGTTGGCAAAGTCCACCCTTAAATACCAATCGTCAATGTCCACCCTTCAATACCAATCGGCAATGTCCACCCTTCAATTCAATAGAGTTAAAGGGCAAAAGTTTAGGGGTAACATGAGGGGGGAACTTCTTTACTCAGGGAGTGGTAGCTGTGTGGAACGAACTTCCAGCAGAAGTGGTTGAGGCAGGTTCGATGTTGTCATTTAAAGTTAAATTGAATAGATATAGGGACAGGAAAGGAATGGAGGGTTATGGGCTGAGTGCAAGTCGGTGGGACTAGGTGAGAGTAAGAGTTTGGCACGGACTAGAAGGGCCAAGATGGCCTGTTTCCATGCTGTAATTGTTATATGGTTATATGGTTAATACCAGTCGGCAATATCCACCCATAAATACCAATCGGCAATGTCCACCCATACATACCAGTCGGCAATGTCCACTCCTCAATACCAATTGGCAATGTCCACCCATATATACCAATCGGCAATGTCCACCCATCAATATCAATCAGCAATGTCCACTCCTTAATACCAGTCAGCAATGTCCATTCTTTAGCACCAGTCAGCAATGACCACCCTTCAATACCAATCAACAATGTCCACCCCTCGATACCAATCGGCCATGTTCACCCTTCAATACCAGTCGCCTGTGCAGTACACATGGAAGAAAACTACCAAAGTTCAGAAGTCTTGTTGAAGCACATGCAGTACATCAACTACAACTGAAACATCTGTGGTGATCCGGAAGTAATAGTGCTGTTACTGGGAATGCAGCTCAGATACACCAAATACCGTTGCTTCATTTGCAAATGGGATAGCCGTGCTAAAGAATCTCATTATATTAAAAAGGATTGGCCACTCCATAACCAGCTGGTTCTAGGGTAGGCAGAAATCTGTGGCACATAAGCCACTTGCAGATCCAAAAAAGATATATTTTGCTTTCTCTTCATGTAAAACTGAGGCTTGTGAAAAAGTTTGTGAAAAAGATGAATAAGGAAGATGAAGGATTTTGATATTTGAGGCAGATATTTCCCAGAATAAGCGATGTCAAAACTAAGGAAGGCATTTTTGTTGTCCCGCAAATCAGATAGGTCAGGTCATCAATGATAATCAATTTGAAGAACTCCTAGTAGAACTGGAAAAAATCACATGGAAGGCATTCAAGGATGTTGTTGAAAATTTTCCTGCCAACTACAGAGCATCAAACTACATGCAGCTAGTTGACAACATGCTTCAAGCATACAAAACCATGAAGTTCAACATGTCACTAAAGATTCATTTTCTGTATTCCCATTTAGACTTCTTCTCTGCAAATCTTGGCACTGTCAGTGACGAACATGTTGCAAGGTTTCACCAGGACATTGGAGAAACGGTATCAGGGCAATTAGAATCCATCAGTGCTGGCTGATTATTGTTGGACACTTAAATAAGAAGCCTCAGACTCTGAGTACAAATGAAAATCATCAACAAACCATTTTCGGCTTAGTTGAACTATTGCAAAGCATTAGTACCGTTATGCAATTAAATTCATTATATTCAATAAAAGTTAATTTTTTAGTTCTCCAAATTCCTAGGTGACACAAAGAGTATGAAATTATATTTCTGTTCAGCTTCAAGCAGCCTATCATAAAGAAAAACAAAAATTCTGAGGAAGCAACAAAACTATTTCTGTTCAGTGAAACCACTAGTAAGATATAGCATTATACCGTTCTTAAATAAGAAGTTAGCAAAGCAGTGATTCATTGTGAGACCAGAGGTTCTTTTTAACGCTTGTCTTTTCAAGTTTTTTCAAACATGCATACAGATTTGCTCTTTGTATACGTAACAAAGATCTATCTCAGCTCTTTATTCGGATATAAAGGTTATTACATGTCTGAATAATATATTTTCAGAGTACACCAGTAAGCAAGGGTTGAAATGGAGTCACTGGAGTGGTCTAAAGACATGAAGGTTAAATTGCCACTTTCAACTGCTCATCTGTAAGGAATCGATGCAACTGTAGGGACAGTGAATGCTGCCTGAGGAAGGATCTGGACCTACTGCAGTCTGTCTACTGTCACAGCAAACACTATTTCACTGGCTCTTCGCTTGGCTTTGGAGCACCTGGACAACAATAAAGAACATGTCACACAAAAGGAACTGGAGGAACTCAGCAGGCCAGGCAGCATCTATGGAAAGGAGTACAGTCAACATTTCAGGCCAAGTCCTGCTGAAGGGCCTCGGCTCGAAATGTCAACTGTACTCTTTTCCGTAGATGCTGCCTGGCCTTCTGAGTTCCTCCAGCACTTTGTCTGTGTTGCATGGGTTTCCAGCATTGTCAGATTTTCTCTTGTTTGTGAAAGAATATGTCAGGCTTCTTTTTGTTGAATTATCATTATCCCGTATTTTTCAAAACTTCAACATCTGTACCTCCCTCTGCAAATTGATCTTCGAATTCCTTATAAGGGACCAATTGGTCTATTGGTAATAACATTTCCTCACTAACAACTGACACAGAGTGCGCCTCAAGGAAGCATGCTTAGTCCACGGCTCTACTGTCACTGCTCTCATGACTATGTGGCTAGTCACAGCTTGCACACCATCGATAATTCTGTTGTTTGCAGAATCTTGGATGGTGAGGAGGAGGCATAGGGAAATGAGATACATCAGACTGGTGTTGCAGCAACTACAGTGGGTGGTTCAGGAAGATAATTATTTGACCTATCATCAAGAGCATTGATCAAGAGTAATCAAAAGAGATATAAAATTTAGGGTGGCAGGGTAGTGTAGCAGTTAGTACAATGCTTTACAGTGCAGGGGTTACTGATCGGGTTCAATTCCATCTGCTGTCTCATTCCCCCCACATTCCAAAAAAGACATACAGTTAAGATTTGGGTTATCAAACTGTGGGCAAGTTACGCTGTTGCTGAACGTCTGGTGGCATTTGTGAGATGCTCCCATCACTATCCTCAGACTGTATTGGTCGCTGATACAAAGAACACATTTCACTGCAACGTTTCGATGTACATGTGACAAATAAAGCTAATCTTTAATCTTTAACCTCACACTCAGCATTGGCAAGACCAAGGAATTGATTGTGGACCAGGAAATGGGAGTTGGGAGAACACTCACTACCAGGTATAGGAGACTGAAGACCCTCTGTCATTGCTTTGAGAACAGATTCTTTCCCTCTATCATTCGAGTTTTAAATGGTCCATGAACACTTCCTCATTAATCTTCTTCCTGCAACTTACAGTAATGTTTATGTCATGCACTGTACTGCTTCCATTACATAATAATAAACCTGCTTCTAATTCTGATTCTGATAAAGTAAGTTTGCACAAGGTTAATACACAGTGAGGTCAGCATGGATGTGGGGGGGGGGTGCAGGAGGGCCTGTTTCTGAGCTGTAGGTCTCTACAGAACGTATCTGCAGATGTAGCGGGGTAACATTTTGTCCGTGGTCCTGTCATCCAGACTGTAACCAGTGAAGGTTTTGGATGATTGGTAGTGTAAGCGCTTTCTTCTTTTATGTGACTGCTGAGGCTAAACAAAATGGCTTCTTTGTTATGTTAGAATAAAATGGCTTCTTTGTTATGTTAACTGCTGAGGAAGTTCTCTCTCTAGCAGCTTGTTTGGGTTATATTGCTGATAATGAGGATTGTATTCATTTGCTAACCAATTGGGATAGACGTTATTCTTTCTTGTGTGTCTGTAAGCTATTGTTTTCACGGGTTTTGAGGCAGAAGGTGCGATGGGGACAGAGAGAGGAGACGCAATGCTGTAAGCCGGGCGGGGGGACGGACCCCGAGCGGGAGACCGAGGCCTAGGGTCTTTGGCGAGGAGAGAAGACAAAGACAGACGCATGTGGAGCGTCTGGTCGACCACCGTGGTTGGTCCCAGGCGGTGGGTCGAGGAGGTCGGAGGGGATCGAATGGTGGAAAGAAGTCTCTGTTAATTGAGCTCCAACTGTGGGCACGAAGTGGTTGAAATTTGATAAGTTTGGCGCCTTTTACTTTCCTTTTATATTTTATCTCTATTAATTACATAGTTCCAGTAAGATCTATAAAGTGTAATCATTTAAGCACATATGGTGTACTGTCTGTTATTTGGCGGGGTGGGGTACATCACACAGCATCCACACAAACCTGATTACCCAGTTTGGTGGGCCGAAGGCTGCTCTCCCCAGACGAAAGCGAGCTGAGCGAGCCTGAGGCTTACCAGGGGGCTACACTAGCTATTCCTGAGGTGACATGATCTATACCTTCATTATTTGATTGAAGTAGTTCACTCCTGGGATGAGCAATTTAATTTCATTCTGATCAAGTTAAAGAGCAATTTAACAGCAGCAAATTGAATGCATGCTACAACAGAGGTTGTGTGTGAAGCGTAAATGTAGTGGTAAAGTTAATAGCTGAAGGAAGCCATCTGACATGTTTGTCACAATAATCATTGCAGTTAGCGAACTAACTCATAGCTAGTATTGATGAATTCATTAGTGGCAGACATAAAATTGGCCCTAGACTGATTTTATTGCTACAAGGTTATGACCATAATGGGCTCCCTGTGCTAATGTGCATTCCTCAGTATCTGTGTGGGTTTTAACAGTTTCACTTCGCACATATACTCTTGAACACAGAACATAGAATAGTACAGCACAATACAGGCTCTTTGGCCCACAATGTTGTGCCGACCCTCAATCCCTGCCTCCCATATAACCCCCCACCTTAAATTCCTCCATATACCTGTCTAGTAGTCTCTTAAATTTCACTAGTGTATCTGCCTCCACCACTGACTCGGGCAGTGCATTCATGCACCAACCACTCTCTGAGTAAAAAACCTTCCTCTAATATCCCCCTTGAACTTTCCACCCCTTACCTTAAAGCCATGTCCTCTTGTACTGAGCAGTGGAGCCCTGGGGAAGAGGCACTGGCTATCCACTCTATCTATTCCTCTTATTATCTTGTACACCTCTATCATGTCTCCTCTCATCCTCCTTCTCTCCAAAGAGTAAAGCCCGAGCACCCTTAATCTCTGGTAATTATGCATACTCTTCTAAACCAGGCAACATCCTGATAAATCTCCTCTGTACCCTATCCAATGCTTCCACATCGTTCCAATAGCGAGGCGACCAGAACTGGACACAGTACTCCAAGTGTGGCCTAACCAGAGTTTTGTAGAGCTGCATCATTACCTCGTGACTCTTAAACTCTATCCCTCGACTTATGAAAGCTAACACTCCATAAGCTTTCTTAACTACCCTATCCACCTGTGAGGCAACTTTCAGGGATCTGTGGACATGTACCCCAGATCCCTCTGCTCCTCCACACTACCAAGTATCCTGCCATTTACTTTGTACTCTACCTTGGAGTTTGTCCTTTCAATGTGTACCACCTCACACTTCTCTGGGTTGAACTCCATCTGCCACTTCTCAGCCCACATCTGCATCCTATCAATGTCTCTCTGCAACTTTCAACAATCCTCTACACTATCTACAACACCACCAACCTTTGTGTCATCTGCAAACTTGCCAACCCACACTTCAACCCCCACATCCAGGTCGTTAATAAAAATCACGAAAAATAGAGGTCCCAGAACAGATCCTTGTGTACCACTCATCACAATCCTCCAATCTGAATGTACTCCCTCCACCACGACCCTCTGCCTTCTGCAGGCAAGCCAATTCTGACTCCACCTGGCCAAAATTCCATGGATCCCATGCCTTCTGACTTTCTGAATAAGCCTACCGTGTGGAACCTTGCCAAATGCCTTACTAAAATCCATATAGATCATATCCACTGCACTACCCTCATCTATATGCCTGGTCACCTCCTCAAATAATTCTATCAGGCTTGTTAGACACAATCTGCCCTTCACAAAGCCATGCTGACTGTCCCTGATCAGACCATGATTCTCTAAATGGCCATAGATCCTATCTCTAAGAATCTTTTCCAACAGCTTTCCCACCACAGACGTAAGGCTCACTGTTCTATAATTACCCGGACTATCCCTACTACCTTTTTTGAACAAAGGGACAACATTCGCCTCCCTCTAATCCTCCGGTACAATTCTCGTGGACAACGAGGACATAAAGATCCTAGCCAGAGGCTCAGCAATCTCTTCCCTTGCCTCATGGAGCAGCCTGGGGAATATTCCGTGAGGCCCCGGGAACTCATCCGTCCTAATGTATTTTACAACTCTAACACCTCCTCTCCCTTAATATCAACATGCTCCAGAACATCAACCTCACTCATATTGTCCTCACCATCATCAAGTTCCCTTTCATTGGTGAATACCGAAGAGAAGTATTCATGGAGGACCTCGCTCACTTCCACAGCCTCCAGGCACATCTTCCCACCTTTATCTCTAATCGGTCCTACCTTCACTCCTGTCATCCTTTTTTTCTTTAGATAATTGAAGAATGCCTTGGGGGTTTCCTTTACCCTACTCGCCAAGGCCTTCTCATGCCCCCTTCTTGCTCTTCTCAGCCCCTTCTTAAGCTCCTTTCTATATTCCTAAATAGACCCATCTGATCCTTGCTTCCTAAACCACATGTATGCTGCCTTCTTCCACCTGACTAGATTTTCCACCTCACTTGAACCCATGGTTCCTTCACCCTACCATTCTTTATCTTCCTCACCGGGACAAATTTATCCCTAACATCCTGCAAGAGGTCTCTAAACATCGTCCACATGTCCATAGTACATTTCCCTGCAAAAACATCATCCCAATTCACACCCGTGAGTTCTAGCCTTATAGCCTCATAATTTGCCCTTCCCCAATTAAAAATTTTCCTGTCCTCTCTGATTCTATCCTTTTCCATGATAATGCTAAAGGACAGGGAGCAGTGGTCACTGTCCCCCAGATGCTCACCCACTGGGAGATCTGTGACCTGATACGGTTCATTACCTAGTACTAGATCTAGTATGGCATTCCCTCTAGTCGGCCTGTCAACATACTGTGACAGGAATCCGTCCTGGACACACTTAACAAACTCTGCCCCATCTAAACCCTTGGAACTAATCAGGTGTCAATCAATATTAGGGAAGTTAAAGTCACCCATGATAACAACCCTGTTATTTTTGCACCTTTCCAAAATCTGCCTCCCAATCTGCTCCTCTGTATCTCTGCTGCTAGCAGGGGGCCTATAGAATACCCCCAATAGAGTAACTGCTCCCTTCCTCTTCCTGACTTCCACCCATATTGACTCAAAAGAGGATCCTGCTACATTACCCACCCTTTCTGTAGCTGTAATGGTATCCCTGACCAGTAATGCCACCCCTCCTCCCCTTTCCCCCCTCTCTATCCCTTTTAAAGCACTGAAATCCAGGAATATTGAGAATCCATTCCTGCCCTGGGTGACAGCCAAGTCTCTGTAATGGCCACTACATCATAATTCCATGTATGTATCCAAGCTCTCAGTTCATCACCTTTGTTCCTGATGCTTCTTGCATTGAGGTACACACACTTCAGCCCTTCTATCTTACGATGTTTACACCATTTATTCTGCTTCTCTTTCCTCAAAGCCTCTCTGTATGTTAGATCTGGCTTTACTCCATGCACTTCTTTCACTGCTCTATTGCTCCGGGTCCCAACCCCCTTGCAAATTAGTTTAAACCCTCCCGAACCATGCTAGCAAACCTACCTGCAAGGATATTGCTCCCCCTCGAGCTCAGGTGCAACCCATCCAATCTGTACAGATCCCACCTTCCCCAAAAGAGATCCCAATGATCCAAAAATCTAAAACCCTGCTCCCTGCACCAACTCCTCAGCTACGCATTCAACTGCCATCTCCTCCAAATCTTACCATCACTGTCATGTAGCACTGGCAGCAATCCTGAGAACGTCACCCTTGAGGTCCTGTTCTTCAGCCTTCTGACGAGTTCCCGAAACTCACACTTCAGGACCTCATCCCTCTTCCTGCCTATGTTGTTGATACCAACATGTATCACGACTTCTGGTTGCTTTTCCTCTCATACCAGGATGTCGTGCACCCGGTCAGAGACATCCCGGACCCTGGCACCTGGGAGGCAACAAACCATGCGGGTGTCCTTCTCACGTCCACAAAATCTCCTGTCTGCTCCCCTGACTATAGAGTCTCCAATGACGACAGCTCTCCTCTTCTCCGTCCCACCCTTCTGCACCACCGGGTGAGACTCAGTGCCGGAGGCCCTGTCACCGTGGCTCACACCTGGTCGGTCGTCCCCACCAACAGTATCCAGGAAGGTAAACTTATTCAGGGGAATGGCTACAGGGGTGCTCTGCACTACCTGTTGCTCACCTTTGCTTTCCCCCCTCTGACTGTCACCCAACGACCTGCTTCTGACAGCCTAGGTGTGACTACCTCCCTGTAGCTCTCATCTATGACTGCCTCATTCTCCCTTATGAGTCGAAGGTCATCCAGCTACTGCTCCAGATTCTTTACATGGTCTTCCAGATCGCCCAGTCGTATGCACTTCTGGCAAATGTGACTCTGCAGGAGAGGGGTGTTACCCCAAGACTGCCGCATCTCACATGAGAGGCACATCACCGTCTCAGGAGACATTGTAAAGACTAACTGCGAGCTAGGTTGTCCTCTGCCTCTTCTCTTGGTACAGTATATGAAAACTTTTGTATATTATATCATTACTGACAATATAGTTATACAAGGCATTGGTTTAATTGCATTTCGAAAATTATATCCAACTTTGGTTCATAAATATTGCATGGTTATCAAGGGTCTGTTCAACATATAGATGAGCCAGTTAAAGGCCTTGAATTTGTGGCCAGCAGTGAGTCAATTGCTTTTGCAGCTGAGCTTTGACAAAATATTGCATGGATCTTATGAAGATCTCTCAAGGTGAAACCCTGAACTGCAGCAGAACCTTCCACTAATAAATCCCGGAGCAATGATTAATACAGGGTTCCTGGTTGCAATTCCATAAACAGGGACCCTCAGAGTGAATGTTGCACAACTGACCTACTTTCACATTTCCAGCTGGTTTCCATGATAGGAGTAATGAAGGAACATTCGCTACAAATCATGAACTTCTGAGTTTGCTCACACGTGGAAGTCTTAAGCACATTTTCATGGTAACTTCTGGAATTTCCTGAAAAATCCTAAAATTCTTCAGTCTTCAGTCTCTTGAGTATTGTGGTTGGGCTAGATAATGTAAGGTTATTTTACACTGGACCAATGCAGCCTGAGACTGAGGCTTGAGAAGATCTCCCTGTTGCAAGAAACCAAGCAAGCACACCGGGTATGTGTGGGGTCAGAATCAGCCATATGAAATTCCAGTGAAAAACAGAACTCTGTACTTTCAAATGCATTATAGCCCAATACCATTAGACATATAAGTAGAATTAGGCCATTTGGCCCATCGAGTCTGCTCTGTCATTCAATGATGGTGATCCCCCTCCTCAGCCCTGCTCCCCAGCCTTCCCTCTGTAATCTTAGATGTTGTGTCCAGTCAACCATGCCAGTAACTTCCCTATAATACCTTGGGTTCTTACCTTGGAAAGCAGCCTCATCTTGTCATCTCACCTTGTCAAAGGCCTTCTGAAAGCCCAAATAAACAACATGCACTGCATCCCCTTTATCTACCCTACTTGTAATCTCCTGAAAGGATTCCACAGGTTCATCAGGCAAGATTTTCCTTAAAGGAAACCATGCTGACAATGTCCTATCTTGTCCTGTGTCACCAAGTATTCCACAACCTCACAGAATTCAATCATACAGCAACAGACAACCAAACAGGATCAAATGAAAATTATGAAAACTTAATACCACTTTTGTTTACAGTGTGGCCTCAGCCCATCTTTTATTCTATGACTGAAACACCTTGTAGAAAACCTTCAGGCAGATCCATTTACCATTTTCACTCTTTCTACTTCTTTCAGTTTTCTCCTTCACCAAATTTGTTGACATGTCAGATTGGCCAATAGCCAGAAAGATAATGAAGAATCAACGATGACGATAGATTCAGCCTCCATGACTTTATTGATTTTGGGCCGCAAGGCATCTTTACTGATTCACTACAATCATCAAGGGCAATGAGTTAGTTGAGATTTCAGGAACGTTGCCCACAGAACACATTAGCAAGATAACTGGTGATGATGGATTATCAGCAAGAATGCCAGATGTATCCTGTTGATAGAGGGGATGGGAGATTACACCTCAGTAACCCTGTGTACTGTAAAGTTTGTATTAGGAGTTACACCAATCCAAGCCAGCATTTATCTACCTATTAAAGTTACCAGTCAGAAAATTAATTTATTTTCACTGACTGTCAATAAAATAATATCTGATTTCCACAGCCAGTATATTCCAGAAAAACCTAAGAGAAAAATGTCTTTAGGGATTTGCTTTCTGTGCCTTTCAAGACTGATTACAATATAATTTAATAATGAGCAGAAATCCTGAAGAGATCTGAGTACCTTAAGTCATGTTATAATGACAGGAGCAGGGGAACTGGCCCAAGTATTGCAGGTGAATTGAATTTCATTTTGATCAAGATGTGCCTCTTAATCTAGGGAATATCAATACCCATGTTATGTCAATACAGTGTGTCAATTATGGCTACAGCTATTTATTACTGCAGTATCTATGATGGAAGATGTACAGGGAATAGTCTGATATTTTATTGAACATCTGTCCAAGTTGCCACAGGTCAGTTCAGCTCTGTCCAAGTATGCTGAGACATAAGTAGACAACTCTACTCCCCAAGGTATCATTTTTCAGTGTTAGCTATACAGAATACTGGTATTTTCCCTTTATAATAGAAGAGCTTCAATACAAGTTTCATGTTTTCAGAAGAGACTGCACAGATACAGCTGTCAATCCATATCTGTCTATTTGAAGATTTTAACACCACGAGTTCAGTTATGTTTTCTAAGGTTTTAGAGTATTCTCACTGTAGTTTCAGGAAATCTAAGAATTCAATTGTGTTGGCGCATGGCCAAGTGGTTAAGGCATCAGTCTAGTGACCTGAAGGTCGCTAGTTCGAGCCTCAGCTGAGGCAGCGTGTTGTGTCCTTGAGCAAGGTACTTAACCACACATTGCTCTGTGACGACACCAGTGCCAAGCTATATGGGTCCTAATGCCCTTCCCTTGGACAATATCGGTGGCATGGAGAGGGGAGACATGCAGCATGGGCAACTGCCAGTCTTCCATACAATCCTGCCCAGGCCTGCGCCCTGGAAACCTTCCACGGCTCAAATCCATGGTCTCACGAGACTAACGGATGCGTGTATATATATAAGAATTCAAGAGTATAAAGACAATGAGAATAAAAAATAATTTGCATATTCCATCCAATAATGTTGATGTAATGTAATTCCCATATTTTTCCTTTGAAAAATGCTGCTTATGTAAATAGAATAAAGTATAGATTCTTGCATATAATTGAATAAAATTTTAGTCCTGGACAAGATGATGTAATCAATGTGAAAATGAATATAAGGCAAAATAACAACTCCATAATGAACCCTTCTCTCATTTTAAACCAGGGTTTCCTAACCCGGAGTCCATAGACCACTTGATTAATGGTAAGGCTCCATGGCATTTAAAAGGTTGGGAACCCCTGTTTTAATCAAATTTGTTTAAGGATTCATTCATTAAATGCTACTTTTTCATGGTTATGGTGTTAAAATTTTTTCTCCCGATTTGGAGACTAGAAATTATTTGCAAGTTATTCTTGGAAGACTTCAATCCCTGCTGCTGACCCGAATGGCTAACGATCCAGAGGAGACTCCACCTCTATCAATGCAGGCTCCAGCAACCTCGGACATCTCTAAAGTGCCATTTGTGCAACCTTCAACTCCAACTCTGACCTTGACCTCCAGGCTGGGTCTTCTCACACTGCCTCTGGAAACTCCATCTCCCCTTCCCCCACCGCCACTCCGCAATCCCTTCTCTCTCAGGTCCCCACAGCTAGCTCCTGAGCCCTCGGATACTCCATCTTCCTCCTGCCCCACCTTCCCTGAACACCCCGACCCTCCCCTCTCCTCTGACACTACCAACCATCTCCACCCCTCTGATCCCAGCTCTTGTCCAAGCTCGGTTTTTATCATCCCCTCTGACCTTCCCCCCTCTGAGGCACAAAGTTCTGTCCTCAGGAAGGGCCTCACCTTTGTCCCCCTGTGCCCACACCTCAGTGAGTTCAGTGCCCGCCATGATGCTGAGCTCTTCTTCTGCCGCCTCCGTCTCCGAGCCTACTTCTTTGGCAAGGACTCTCCACCCCGCACCAGTGACCCTTTCTCCCATCTTCACCCCTCTTCTTCTTCCTGGACTCCCCGCCCTGGTCTCCTGGCTGACCCGCACCTTTTCATTGTTAATTGCCAACAGGACATTAACCATCTAGACTTTGACCCTCCTCTCTCTCTCTTTCCAACCTCACTCCTTCCGAACGCTCAGCTCTCCACTCCCTCCATACTAATCCTAACCTCACCATCAAACCCGAAGATAAGAGGGGTGCTGTAGTAGTCTGGTATACTGACCTCTACCTCACTGAGGCCCAGCACCAATTCTCAAACACTTCCTCTTACTTACCCCCCGAATAGAACCCCATTAATGAACACCTGGGCATCATCTCCCACACCATCACCAACCTTATCGACTCTGAGGATCTCCCATCCACCGCCACCAAGCTCATAGCTCCTGCACTCCTCACCTCCCATTTCTACCTCCTACCCAAGTTCCACAAACCTGCTTTCCAGGTAGACCCATTGTTTCAGCTTGTTCCTGTCCCACTAAACTCATATCAGCTTACCTCAACTCTGTTTTATCCCCTCTGGTTCAGTCCCTTTTCACCTACATCCTTGACACTTCACACACTCTGGATCTTTTCAATGGTTTCAGGTTCCTTGGCCCCCATCATCTTATTTTCATTATGGACGTCCAGTCCCTATACATCTCCAACCCCACCAGGAAGGCCTCAAAGCTCTCCATTTCTTTCAGACCTAAGCAATTCCCCTCAACCACCATCTCCTCCGCCTAGTGGAATTTGTTCTCATTCTAAATAATTTCTCCTTTGGCTCCTCCCACCTCCTTCAGACAAAAGGTCACTTGCATGGGTTCCAGCTATGCCTGTCTGTTTGTCAGCTACATGGAACAGTCTATGCTCCAAGCCTACACTGGTGACCGTCCCAAATTTTTCCTATGCTACATCGACGACTGCATTGGTGCTGCTTCCTGCATCCATGCTGAACCTGTTGACTTTATCCACTTTGTCTCCAACTTCCACCCTGCCCTCAAATTTATCTAGTCTATTTCCGACACCTCCCTCCACTTTCTCAATCTCACTGTCTCTATCTCTGGGGACAGCTTATCCACCAATGTTTATTATAAACCAACAGACTCTCACAGCTACCTGGACTATACCTCATCCCACCCTGTTACTTGTAAAAACGCCGTCCCCTTCTCTCAATTCCTTCATCTTTGCTGCATCTGCTCTCAGGATGAGCCTTTTCATTCTAGAATGGAGGAGATGTCCTCCTTTTTCAAAGAATGTGACTTCCCTTCTTCCACCATCAATGCTGCCCTCTTCCATTTCTGCATCTCTTCCATTTCATACACATCTGCTCTCACCCCATTCTCTCACCACCCTGCCAGGGATAGGGTTCCTCTTGTCCTCACCTACCACCCCACCAGCCTCTGCATCCAGCACATGAAATCTCTGAAACCTCTGTCACTTCCAGTGGGATCCCACCACCAAGCACATCTTTCCCTCCCCGCAATTTCTGCTTGCCCTACGCAACTCCCTTGTCCATTCATACCTCCCCACTGACCTCCTTCCTGACACTTATCCTTGCAAGCGGAACAAGTGTTAGACCTCCTCCCTCACTACCATTCAAGGCCCTAAACAGTCCTTCCAGGTGAGGCATTACTTCACCTCTGAGTCTGTTGGGATCATATACTGTGTTCGGTCCTCCCGGTGTGACCTCCTGTATTTCGGTGAGATTGGGAGACCACTTCACCAAGCCCCTAACCTCCTGGTGGACACCCATTTTAATTCCACTTCCCATTCCCAATCTGAAATGTCCATTCATAGCCTCCTCCGCTGTTATGATGAAGCCACACTTAAGTTGGAGGAACAACACTTTATATTCCATTTGGGTAGCCTCCAACCTGATGGCATGAACATCAATTTCTCAAATATTCGGTAATGCCCCCCACCTCACCATTTCCCATCCCCTTTTCCCTCTCTCACCTCATCTCATTGCCCACCCATCACCACCCTCTGGTGCTCCTCCCTCCTTTTCTTACTTCCATGGCCTTCTGTCTCTTTCACCAATCAACTTCCCAGCTCTTTACTTCATCCTTCCCCCTCCTGGTTTCACCTGACACCTTGTGTTTCTCTCTCCCTTCCCCCACCTTTTAAATCTACTCCTCAGCTTTTTTTCTCCAGTCCCACCAGAGAGTCTCGGCCTGAAACATCGACTATACTCTTTTCCTAGATGCTGCCTGGCCTGCTGAATTCCTTCAGCATTTTGTGTGTGTTGCAAGCTATTCTTGTCATTCCTAACAATTTCCCCATGGTCTGTTCATATTCTGACTCAGAGGCAGTGCCATTTTCCATGTAAGCCTTTCTGAGGTTGTGAAATTTACTGACCAATGTTGGAAAAATATGTTGCAGATAAAGTTCTTCTAGGAAGAAAAGAACCTGCATAATACTAATTTTGGTATTGTTGTATAAAACTGATGCTGTTTGGACATGAATTTGAATATATGTTGGTAGATGAATTTTTTGAATAATGGATGCTATGATTTCTCCTGGATGAGTGGAAGTAATTAACTTCTGAGAAACTTGAGACAAGTTATATTGCATTGTTATAAGTGTGCTTTGGTTGCTGCTAAATGCACTGATTATCATTTCAGTTTGTGAGCCCAAAACTTTAGTTTCAAACACTGAAGAACTGGTGTAACGCACACAAAATGCTTGAGGAACACAGCAGGCTCGGCAGCATCTATAGAGGGAAGAGTTTGGACTGAGACCCTTCATCAAGAATTGGTGCTATACTTTTTCCAGGAGGGGAATGATAGTGGAAAGAACCAGTGGTGAATGTATGATGGGGGCATTGGGTGGGCTGTCCATGTAGGTGATCGGAATGTGGGCATGTTGTGTCTGGTATGTAATGTTCAGAGCAGTGGGCAGATGTTATCAGGATCAGAGGTTCAGGGTGGAGATGGTTGACTAGCCACCCTGGGGACTATAGAAGGGTAAGTGATCCATCAAAAGTTCAGGGCCATCCATCTGTTAATACAGGAGCTCAGGCTAGTGGAGCGTTGAAGCACTAAGTAATTGTGACCCCAGGACCTAGGAAGATCAGACAGTTTTGCGCAGGAACAATAGGGAAAGTCAGCAGATGGAGCTGGACCGATCGGGTGGGCAGTAGATGAGCTGCGTGTCAATACTGTGGCAGGGAGAAAAATAGTGCAATGGATGTGATGAGAAGGGGTTCCAATTAGTCACTGCCTATGAAAACATAATTATCCCTGGAATAGTGAAAAATGGATATTCCATGGACAAAGTGAATCAAGTACTCTGTGTGGCTATTTATAAATCACTCTTCAGTCATATCCAAATATAGTCCTAAAGTCATAAAGCACAGAAACAGGTCCACTATGTCTGTGCTGACTATCAAGCTCTCTTTGTCTTCTCCAATCAATTTCCGATGGATTCTACAATTCAGCTATACACAAGGGATAATTTGCAGCCAATTCCAACTAACCCACACAGTTTTGGCATGTGGGAAGAAACCCATGAAGGGACAGAGAGAATGTGCGAGACCTCACAGACAGCACTGGAGGTCGGGAATTGAACACAGGTCATTGGAGCTGTGCGGGAGCAGGTCCACTTGCTGTGCCTCTGTGCCAAAGAAGAGAGAACCATTCAGAAGTGAATACTATTGTGTCTCAGTCTGCCTAAATTGTCTTTCAATCATGTAGCAATTTCAAGCATCTATTTATGTAACCAGGTGACCATTGAATATCATTTTTTATTGTTAAAATGTACTTATGTATTCACCTTGGAAATGCTAAAATAGCTGCCTATGCTTTTCAGAGAAAATGGTGATGTCATTTTGCATGTGATATCATTTTGCATGAGAGCTTGGTAGGAAGTTGAAAAGCAGGACCTCGAGAGTGGTAATCTCAGGATTGCTACCTGTGCTAGGTGCCAGTGAGGGTAGGAATAGGATGCTCTGGAGGATGAACAAGTGGCTGAGGATCTGGTGTAGGTATCAGGGTTTCAGATTTCAGGATAATTGGGAACTCTTCTGGGGCAGGTGGGACCTGTACAAGAGAGACGGGTTACACTTGAACTACAGGGGGACCAATATCCTTTCAGGGAGGTTTGTTAATGCTGTTGGGGGGGCTTTAAACTAGATTTGCAGGGGGATGGGAACCACAGTACCAGAGCTGACAGTGTGGCTGGGGTGAAAATAAATGATGTTAAAAGTTCAAGCAAATCTGCTGATAGAAAGGTTGTGAGTGGTGGTAAAAATCTTCTGAGGTGTATATATTTCAATGCTAGGAGTATTGTGGGGAAGGCAGATGAGTTGAGGGCGTGGATTGACACGTGGAATTATGACGTTGTAGCAATTAGTGAAACTTGGCTACAGGAGGAGCAGGACTGGCAGCTTAATATTCCAGGGTTCTGATGTTTCAGATGTGATCGAGGCAGAGGAATGAAAGGTGGGGTAGTAGCATTGCTTGTTAGGGAAAATATTACAGCAGCGCTCAGGCAGGACAGATTAGAGGGCTTGTCTACTGAGTCCTTGTGGGTGGAGCTGAGAAACAGGAAAGGTATGGCCACATTAGTGGGATTGTATTACAGACCACCCAATAGTCAAAGAGAATTGGAAGTGCAAATCTGCAGAGAGATAGCAGGCAACTGCAGGAAACATAAAGTTGTGGTGGTAGGGGATCTTAATTTTCCATATATTGATTGGGTCTCCCATACCGTTAGGGGTCTAGATGGTTTAGAGTTTGTAAAATGTGTTCAGGAAAGTTTTCTAAATCAATATATAGAGGGACCAACTAGAGGGGATGCAATATTGGATCTCCTGTTAGGAAACGAGTTAGGACAAGTGACAGAAGTCTGTGTAGGGGAGCACTTTGGTTCCAGTGATCATAACACCATTAGTTTCAACTTAATCATGGACAAGGATAGATCTGGTCCTAGGGTTGAGGTTCTTAACTGGAAGAAGGCCAAATTTGAAGAAATGAGAAAGGATCTAAAAAGCGTGGATTGGGATAGGTTGTTCTCTGGCATGGATGTGATCGGTAGGTGGGAAGCCTTCAAAGCAGAAATTTTGAGAGTGCAGAATTTGTATGTTCCTGTCAGGATTAAAGGCAAGGTGAATAGGAATAAGGAACCTTGGTTCTCAAGGGATATTGCAACTCTGATAAAGAAGAAGAGAGAGTTGTATGACGTGTATAGGAAGCAGGGAGTAAATAAGGTGCTTGAGGAGTATAAGAAGTGCAAGAAAATACTTAAGAAAGAAATCAGGAGGGCTAAAAGAAGACATAAGGTTGCCTTGGCAGTCAAAGTGAAGGATAATCCAAAGAGCTTTTACAGGTATATTAAGAGCAAAAGGATTGTAAGGGATAAAATTGGTCCACTTGAAGATCAGAGTGGTCCGCTATGTGCGGAACCAAAGGAAATGGGGGAGATCTTAAATAGGTTTTTTGCATCTGTGTTTACTAAGGAAATTGGCATGAAGTCTATGGGTAAGGGAAACAAGTAGTGAGATCATGGAAACTGTACAGATTGAAAAGGAGGAGGTGCTTGCTGTCTTGAGGAAAATTAAAGTGGATAAATCCCCGGGACCTGACAGGTGTTCCCTCGGACCTTGAAGGAGACTAGTGTTGAAATTGCAGGGGCCCTGGCTGAAATATTTAAAATGTCGCTGTCTACAGGTGAGGTGCCGGAGGATTGGAGAGTGGCTCATGTTGTTCCGTTGTTTAAAAAGTATCAAAAAGTAATCCGGGAAATTATAGGCCAGTAAGTTTAACGTCGGTAGTAGGTAAGTTATTGGAGGGAGTACTAAGAGACAGAATCTACAAGCATTTGAATAGACTGGGACTTATTAGGGAGAGTCAACATGGCTTTGTGCCTGGTAGGTCATGTTTGACCAATCTATTGGAGTTTTTCGAGGAGGTTACCAGGAAAGTGGATGAAGGGAAGGCAGTGGATATTGTCTACATGGACTTCAGTAAGGCCTTTGACAAGGTCCTGCATGGGAGGTTAGTTAGGAAAATTCAGTCGCTAGGTATACATGGAGAGGTGGTAAATTGGATTAGACATTGGCTCGATGGAAGAAGCCAGAGAGTGGTGGTAGAGAATTCTCTGAGTGGAGGCCTGTGACTAGTGGTGTGCCACAGGGATCAGTGCTGGGTCCATTGTTATTTGTCATCTATATCAATGATCTGGATGATAATGTGGTAAATTGGATCAGCAAGTTTGCTGATGATAAAAAGATTGGAGGTGTAGTAGACAGTGAGGAAGGTTTTCAGAGCCTGCAGAGGGACTTGGACTAGCTGGAAAAATAGGCTAAAAAATGGCAGATGGAGTTTAATACTGACAAATGTGAGGTATTGCACGTTGGAAGGACAAACCAACGTAGTACTTACAGGGTTAATGGTAAGGCACTGAGGAGTGCAGTGGAACAGAGGGATCTGGGAATACAGATACAAAATTCCCTAAAAGTGGTGTCACAGGTAGATAGGGTCGTAAAGAGAGCTTTTGGTACATTGGCCTTTATTAATCGAAGTATTGAGTATAAGAGCTGGAATGTTATGATGAGGTTGTATACGGCATTGGTGAGGCCGGTTCGTGTGTGCCAGAAAGTGGGTTGCCAGAGTATTGTGTTCAGTTTTGGTCACCAAATTACAGGAAGGATATAAATAAGGTTGAAAGAGTGCAGAGAAGGTTTACAAGGATGTTGCCGGGACTTGAGAAACTCAGTTACAGAGAAAGGTTGAATAGGTTGGGACTTTATTCCCTGGAGCGTAGAAGAATGAGGGGAGATTTGATAGAGATATATAAAATTATGATGGGTATAGATAGAGTGAATGCAAGCAGGCTTTTTCCACTGAGGCAAGGGGAGAAAAAAACCAGAGGACATGGGTTTCGGGTGAGGGGGGAAAAGTTTAACGGGAACATTTGTGGGGGCTTCTTCACACAGAAAGTGGTGGGAGTATGGAATGAGCTACCAGACGAGGTGGTAAATGCGGGTTCTTTTTTTAACATTTAAGAATAAATTGGACAGATACATGGATGGGAGGTGTATGGAGGGATATGATCCGTGTGCAGGTCAGTGGAACTAGGCAGAAAATGGTTCGGCACAGCCAAGAAGGGCCAAAAGGCCTGTTTCTGTGCTGTAGTTTCTATGATTTCTATGGTTTCTATGGGTGGAGCAGAACAAAGCTGCCGTGTTTTCACAAGGAGGACACTCGAATACTTTTCCCAGGTTTGGTGAGGAAAGGTGAATAATATTTGATAATATCTATGTAAATTAATTTATACTTGTTTGTAAGTCTAGCATATCAGTAATTGGACACACTTTACATGTGGATGGTTTAGATTTTCACATGTAATTTGATCGACACTGGAATAGCGTGATAGCGAAGTTCCTTGATTGCCCTACTAGGTTAGTCTCTTTAGTAATTCAACTGCAAGGCAATATATTGTAAAAGTTTATTTGTCTTTCTTTATTTTTCATGACCGAATATGAATGTAACAGAATAATATGAATGTGTTAATCTCTGTTCATGTAGCATGAGCGAAGAGAAGTTATTTCAAGGTCTAGCCTATACGTGTTTGGCAGTTAAGCATGTGTTGCCAAATGTGAGTATATCTCTTAGTTAAGATGAGAAGTATTTATTCATATTTTCGATTTGTATAATGTACAGGGTTGGTGGGATTCTAACATTATTTGTATTGTTTTATTTTGAATTTCCACTACCGTATTGGTTTTTATATTTGTTTTAGTTATTTTCGTACTACATATGTAACAAGGATGTGGTCCAAATTTAAGATGAGATTGTAATAGTGGGAAATGTTTTTTAAATTTATTGCGTTGTTTTTATTTTGATACCCTCTTTCTGCAATAAAATGTCTAAAACAGATAAAGGAATTTAAGACCCAAAAAAGTATTTGTTGTCCTGCATGTTTATTTTTCCTGAGGCTACAGAATTTATCTAAGTTAATAGTTCTTATTCTATGAATTGTTCTTATTGGTTGGTTGGTTGGCATCTATCTGTCTTGAAGGACAATGGGTGATGATGATTATCATCACAAGCCTGGGTGAAAGGTATGGAGACTCTGAGATGCCCAGTGGTCAAGATCCTCCTCTCGGCCTCACCGGTGTAGTCCAAGGGAAAGCTTATGAAGCAATACGTTTGGCACCAGCTTGGCTGCAGGAGCTGCTGGAGGGATGTTCAATGACGTCCAGCTGGCTTAGGGGCTCCACTCCGGATTTGTTGTCTGGGTTTACTCCCGTAGCCTTTGTCTCTCCAGAGACTGCCCACAAGACAATGAGGCTATTTACCCACAGCTGGGGATCTGGTTCACGAGCACCAAAATATTTCCATGCACAGCTGGGCCTGCGTGCTATGTGTACATAAGTCAGACCTCCTCCCTGGCCTCTGTGGTTCAGCCTGAGTCCGAAGCAGTTCAGTTTCCGTGTGCCAGCAGCGAGAGGACACTACATGAGGTTTGCTGTTGGAGAGGTTATGTTCTGGCAGGGAGAGACTTGCACCTTCAGCTCTCTTATTCGCAAGACTACTAGCCTGTGGTGGAAGGTGAAGGAGAGAGTGACAAGCACTACCCTCTACACTACCACACTAGACGTGTCACACAACCATTTTGACACCAAAATTTTGGTTGAAGAAGGCACAACTAAAAGGGCTAATACAATTTTGTAAAGATGTGTTGTTAATAGGGGCCATGCACAATTCTGATTTGATGGAGACAGACGTGAGAAGCACAGAGGAACATCTGAAGAAACTTCTGAAACCCCCGATTCGCTGCCGCTGCAACTGTGCGATCGAGAATCTCTGGAGGAAAGGCCCCAGATCCTCGGCTTTTCCTGTTGCTGGCGGCAGGGTTGGAGTCGAAGCGCTTGGCAGAGATACTGCTTGGTGCTCAGGGTCGGAGGCTCAAAGTTTTCAGACGACTCAGAGTCGGACTGTGGTTGGGTGCTTCCAGGATGCGGCATCGGCAAGTTTGCAGCACTGGTAGCTCATGGCAGGAAGAGAGTTTTCTTCCTTCTCCTGTCTGCGTAAGATGATGGGACTTTCGAGAGACTTTGAACTTTTTTTTTACTGTGCCCATGGCCTGTTCTTCATCAAGTTATGGTATTGCTTGCACTGTTGTAACTATATGTTATAATTATGTTGTTTTTGTCAGTTTTTCAGTCTTGGTCTGAATTGTGTTTCTGTGATATCACAATGGAGGAACATTGTAACATTTCTTAATGCATGCATTACTAAATGACAATAAAAGAGGACTGCGTGTCCTCATAAGCTAAGCTAATAATCTAATAATATGTTTGTGTGAGGAGACAGTTTGCACATTGTGTGTTACCAAAAAGGTGCAACTTGGACTTTCCAGGCCAAACGTTACACTACAACAGTCTCATCTTGTAACCTTTTAAGTGTTTTTTCCCCTTATACTTCCACCTATTACATTTATTTCTGTTAATTTTTGTGATTTTCTGGTATAGATTTACAATTACCCTTTCAAAGGTGTTAATGAGCTGGCTTCTTGAACCGCTGAAGTTCCTCTGTTGAAAGTATTCCCAGAGTGTAGTTGGAGAGAGTGTTCCAGGGTTTAAACATTGAGCAAGTAATAAATTTCCAGATCAGGATGGTAGAAGACTTTACAGAAGCTGCAGAATTAGTATTGTCCTGGGCAATAAACTGGACTGGACTGAAAATACAAGGGCTCTGTACAAGAAGGGACAGAGCTGATTGTACTTCCTGAGGAGAGTCCGGTCATTCCATGTCTGCAGTACTGTGCACTCTGTTCTACGCTGTAATCTGGGCAGCAGGGTGAGAGGAGCTGATGCCAAGAAGATCAATAAGCTCGTCAGGAAGGGTGGTTCTGTTCTGGGGATGGAATTGGATTCCCAGCTGGTTGTGTCTGAGAGGAGAATGCGACAGAAGCTATGGAGCATTATGGACAATCCCTGTCACCCTCTCCATGACATACTGGACAAACAGAGGAGCATCTTTAGTAACAAGCTGATTCCACTGAGGTGCAGACTAAATGCCACAGGAGATCCTTTCTCCCTGTGGCTCTCAGACTCTACAACTCTTCCTCCTTGAGTATATAAGTATATGGTTTCATTGCACAATTCTATTTTGCACTATTACTTTTCAATGGACATTTTGTGTTCTTTTTCATACCTCAATGGTTACATTTTGCATTTTAAAGTATGTATTTCTGATCGAGGGCTTTGAAGAGGTTACTCACAAGTTGGCGAAGCTAGTGTAAAAGGAGAGCTTCGCTGGCGTTCGGCTATTCCAGAGGTCCAATCAGTTTCGGGAGCTGAGCACTGCGAATTAATTAAAAGTACAGAAAGGGCAAGCGGGGCAGGTTGGCAGTGTTGTTAAGAAGGCGTATGGTGGGTTGGCCTTCATCAACCATGGGATTGAGTTCAAGAGCCGTAAGGTAATGTTAAAGCTATATAAGACCTTAGTTAGACCCACTTGGAGTACTGTGTTCAGTTCTGGTCACCTCACTACAGGAAGGATGTGGATACTACAGAGAGAGTGCAGAGGAGATTTATAAGGATGTTGCCTGGATTGGGGGCACGCTTTATGAGGATAGTTTGAGTGAACTTGGCCTTTCCTCGTTGGAGCAGAGGATGAGAGGTGACCTGATAGAGGTGTATAAGATGATGAGAGGCATTGATCATGTGGATAGCCAGAAGCTTTTTCTCAAGGCTGAAATGGCTAACACAAGGGGGCGTAGTTTTACGGTGCTTGGAAGTAGGTACAAGGGGGATGTCAGAGCTAAGTTTTTCTTACAGAGTGGTGGGTGTGTGGAATACACTGCCAATGAAGATGGTAGAGGCGGATACAATAGGGTTTTTTAAGAGACTCTTAGGTACATGGAGCTTAGTAAAATAGATGACTATGTAATGGGGAAATTGTAGGCAATTTCTAGAGTCGGTTACATGGTCTGCACAACATTGGGGGCTGAAGGGCCTGTAATGTGCTGTAGATTTCTATGTTTCTATGTCTTGATGCAACAATAATTTCCTTTGGGATAAATAAAGTTTTGTCTTATCTTATCCTTTCAGATTTCCTCTTCTTCAGCTCTTTACCTCTTCTACTTATCACCTCCCAGCATCTTAGGTCACTCCATCTTCTTGGGTCTGACCTATAACCTGCCAGCTTGTATCCCATCCCCTCCCCCCTCCCCCAACCTTCATATTCCAGCTTCCCTTTCCCACCCAGTCATGACGAAAGGTCTCAGCCTGAAACGTCAAATGTTTATTCCCCTGTAAATTTATTTCATCGCTACAAGATCTCCAGCCTCTCAGCTGTTCTGTAGTCATGAGTTTAATGCGACTGGTCCATCCGAGTTTTTGGTCAGGGTGACTCCCAATAAAGCTAGTGGTACAGTACTTCTTTACTCGGAAATTTGTTTTATTGCTTTGATGAAGTCAAACTGAAAAGGCTAATCTATTAATACAATTTGGTAAAGACATGTCATTAAAATCAATGTGGGAAAGGACATTTCACCCACAGTGTTTGCCAAAAATGAACAATTTGGGCTTTCCAAGCCAACAATCACAGTACATCGTAATCTCATCCAGATTTTTTAAATGAGAAGATTTCTGCTTCAACTTGTTCAACATAAGAACTCCCATACACCCACCACCCTCTGGGTAAAAAACGTGTTTCTTCTTCCTGCAATTCCTCAGATTACTTTTCCCTGTTACATTGACCTTTATAAGAGCGGAGGAGAAGGCTCAACATTGGCCTAGCTCCTCGGGAGGGTTTCTTGCCACTGCACGAGACTGGCAGCTCCAGGTCGACCTAGGGAGGCAGCTCAAGTTCCCAGAGAACATCGCAGCCACTCCGCTCCGCCCGGACATGGTGTTAATATCGGAGTCTACAAAGCAAGTGGTCCTGATGAAACTTACTGTCCCCTGGGAAGACTGGATTGAAGAGGCAACGAGCGCAAGAGGGCTAGATACACAGATCTTGTTGCAGAATGCTGGAGCAATGGCTGGAGAGCTCGCTGTGAGCCAGTCAAAGTTGGGTGCCAAGGCTTTGCTGGCCATTCATTACAGCCGACTCTAAAACTTCTTGGAGTTAAAGGACTGCAGTGCAGAAGAGCCACCAAGAACATTCTGGAGGCTGCTGAAAAGGCCTCGCGGTGGCTGTGGATCCGGAGGGGGGATCCGTGTATAAGTGCACCACTTGGACACAAGTCGGGGGTTGATCACCCCCGGCTGGATCAACCGGTCGAGGTTGTCTGATGATTAAAGACCCGATACACCCTATGACCCCGGGTTCATCACTGAAGACGTGTCCAAGTAGAACTAGAAGGTGTATTCCACAACAACTTCAGTTCCTTTTTTGTGATGGTCTGGCTCAGATTGATTGCTCTCGACAATTGTCCTTGAGAAGGTGATAATGAGCTGCCTTTGGCTCAGGTTGTCTATGCTGAATGAGCTGCCTACCTTCGCTGGTTCTGTTTGCCAGATATCCCTCTAAAGAGACTTAGTAAGCAGAGAAAAGTCACAGTGTTCAGATCTCTGGCACTGAGTCTGTCCCTGCCACTCGGAAGGGAAGGGGAGAGAGGAGGCGAGCAGTAATGATAGGGGATTTGTTAGGTAGGGGAACTGAATGGAGATCCAGTGGACGAGAACGAGAGTCCCGGATGGTATGTTGACTCCCTGGTGCCAAGGGTCCAGATCATCTCGGATTGAGTCCTCAGCATTCTTAAGTGGGAGAGTGACCAGCCTGAGCTTGTGGTCCATGTAGGTACCAATGACACAGGTTGGAGGTTCTGCAAAGGGAGTTCAGAGAGTTAGAAGGGGGCTAATATCCTAGCAGGAAGGTTTGCTGGTACTGCTTGGTGGGGTTTAAACTGGAGCTGCAGGGGGATGGGAACCAGAGTTCCAGAACAGTTAGTGGAGAGGTTCAGGAGACAGATGTTGCTAGATCTCAGACAGAGTTAGGAATCGAAAGGTTGAGCCTGGTGTGGTTAATACCCTGAGCTGTGTATATCTCAATGTAAGAGGAATTGTAGGAAAGGTGGAAATGCTCAGGGCATGGATCAGCACTTGGAATTATGATACTGCAGCCATTAGTGAGACTTGGTTGCAGGATGGGCAGGACTGATGGCTCAATATTTTGCCGTACTATTATTTCGTCACGACAGAATGGGAGGGATTAAAGGAGGAGGGGTGGCATTTTTTGCCAGGGAAAATGTCATGCCAGTGCTCCGTCAGGACAGACTGGGGAACTCGTCTAGTGAGGAGTTATGAGTGGAACTGAGAAATAAGAAATGTATGACCACATTAATGGGGCTATATTACAGGGCACCCAACAGTTGAGAGGTTTGGGAGAACACATTTTCAGAGAGGTCGCAGACTGTTGCAAGAAACATTAGATTGTTTTAACAACTGATTTTAACTTTCCACATATTGACTGGGACTCCTATACTGTAAAGGGACTACATGAGATAGATTTTATCAAATGCGTTCAGGAATGTTTCCTTAATCAGTACATAGAAGTCCCAATGAGAGAGTGTGCAATACCTGATCTATCATTAGGGAATGAGACAGGGCAGGTGACAAAAGAACGTGTAGGGTACCACGTTGTATCTAGTAGCCACAATGCCATTAGTTTCAAAGTAAATATGCAAAAAGATAGGTCTGATCTGCAGGTTGAGATTCTAAATTGGAGAAAAGTCAATTTTGATGGTATGAGAAAGGATTTGGCAAATGTGGATTGGAACAGAATGGTTCTGGCAAAAGTGTATTTGGTAAGTGGGACAGCTTCCAAAATGAAATTTTGAGAGTACAAAGCTTGTATGTGACTATCAGAAAAAAAGGCAAATATAACAGGTATAGGGAACCTTATTTTTCAAGAGATTTGAGGTCCTAGTTAAGAAGGGAAAAAGGAGATGCATGGCAGGTATAGGCAGGTAGGAACAAATGAGGTGCTTATGGAGAAATGTAGGAGAACACTTAAGAAAGAAATCAGGAGGGCTAAAAGAAGACATGAGATTGCCGTAGCAGACAAGATGAAGGAGAATCCGAGGGATTCTACTGAGCAAAAGAATTGCAAGTGTCAAAATTGGTCCTTTGGAACAACAGAGTTGGGGGAGATCTCAAATAAAATTTTTGAATCTCTATTTACTCAGGAGACAGACACAGAGTTCACAGAAGTGAGGCAAAATGACATCAACTTCATAGACCCTGGACAGATTACAGAAGGAGGTGTTTGCTGTCCTGAGGCAAATTAGGGTGGATAAATCCCCAGGGTTTGCCAAGGTGTTCCCTTGGACCCTGTGGGGGGAAAGTGCAGAAATTGCTGGGCCCCTTGCAGAGACACTTAAATCATCCTTAGTGACAGGTGAGGTACCATGTGATTGGAGGATAGCCAATGTCATTCCGCTGTTCAAGAAAGGCTTTAAAAAAATAAACCAGGAAATTATAGGCTGGTGAGCCTGACATCAGTAGTGGGAAAGTTATTGGAAAATATTTTGAGGGAGCAGATGGATGAGCATGGACTGATTTAAGGATAGTCAGCATGGCTTTGTACATGATAGGTCATGTCTTACCAATCTTATAGAGTTTTTCAAGGAAGTTACCAGGAAAGTGGATGAAGGCAAAGCAGTGAATGTTGTCTCTGTGGACTTTAGCAAGGCATTTGACATGGTCCCACGTGGGAGTTTGGGTGAAAAATGATTCAGTTGCTCAGCGTTCAAGATGAGGAAGTAAATTGGATTAGACTTTGGCTTTGTGGAAGAAGACCAAGAGTGATAGTAGATGGTTGCCTCTGGCTGGAGGCCTGTGACTAGTAAAGTGCCACAGAGACTGGTGCGGGCTCCTTCGTTGCTTGTCATCTGTATCAACGATCTGGATCATAATGTGGTTAACTGGATCAGCAAATCCATTTGCTGTGATACCACTCATTCAGCTAGTTATATCTTATCCTGGTTCGCCTCCTCAGCACCATCAGAGACTTAACAACTGTGCTATCAGTGAACATGAATTAAAAATCTTCTTGACATGTTCCTATCCAAAGTCGGCAAGCCTGTGGCTCACAGCTAAAGTCCTTGTTGTGTTTGATAGTGAGCACTCACTTCCATTACGACTTGAATTTTTATTTTCTCTGTGAAGTCTTCGGACAATGATGTTATTGTAATCAGATTTTGATTAGTATATATTTTTAGATATGTTTATTTAATCCTGTATATTGCTCACAGAGGAACTGACCCTGCTAGTTGGTCACATTTTTGGTTGAGAATCTAGCAATGGCCTGCAAGAGTCCACTTTCACCACTAACTATCTATTGTATGTAATTAGGCTTGGCATGTAAAACATGGAGAAATGGAGAAATTAAAAAGCTGAAATCCCACACTTGATACCATTTGTTATAAATTAAGCTTTTAAAAGTACAGTTCTGGTAAAAAGTTCCAGAAATACTAAAGTATTTTCAATTCCGTTTCAAAAGTCAATACCTGTTGAAGTTTAGGTTACAATAGATGTTTGTGTCAACACTGCTAGTCATCTCCATGGCATTAGCCTGAAACAATTATGGAATGTTCTTCTTTCAGCCACTATTGGCAAGGCTTATGGAGGAAGAAAAGTGTGTGCACTGAATAGAACAAAAAAAAACACATGTATATGATTCTAAGAAGATTATTTTAATCAGATTATTACAGGTGAAGGAATTGTTCAGGTGGTTCAAATTATCAAGTGTATATATGTTGTTGTTTTAACTGAGCAACAGATCCAAATAGTCCAATAATTTAAATTAACCGAGTTCAAATCAACAGTGGGTATATTCTAATCAGGAAGCCAGACCTAACAATAATCTCTGCGCCCTATGGAATATCAAAAAAAATCAAATTTCAAATTTACTCCATACTGAGCATCTTCACAACCTATATACCACTGAGGAAGGATCCATAAAACAGGTAATTTTCTATTGCCTCCTAAAACGTCTTGTTCAGAACAGACTCATTCAGAACAATAAGCTGAATGAACTAATTCTGCTCCTATATCTTATGGTCTCTTCTCTAACAATCACTTCAATGGCTGCATAAATTGTGTGAGCAGAACAGGAATTAATATAGTACTATTTATTAATCTATGAATCTTTGAGCTGACAGTACAAGTAGATAAGGCTATTAAAATCATAGCTTTATATGTAGAAGCATGGAATAAAAAGCTGAAGATTATGTCATTTGTTAGATCTTTGCAAGAGTACTGTGCCCATTTCTGGGAATCAGGCTAACAAAGGTCATGGGAAAGGTGCAATGATAATTTCTATGCATGGTGGATGATAGCTTACAGTTAGCAGGAGAGAAGATGTGAATATTTCTCATGTAGCAAAGATGGTTGCAATGAGATTCAACAAGGTTTGAACTGATGCAACGTTTTAATGGCGTAGCTAGTGAGAGATTGCCTCCATGTCACTAGGTGTTGTCAAGGTAGCGGAGGGCAAGAAACTGCAATTATCAAAGTACACAGATTTTTAATAATAGGAAGGGCCAAAGGACAAATGATAATTATGTTATCTTTTGGGCTCATTTACTATGATCTGGAACACAATGCATTAAAGATTCGTTGTTGTAGATACAACAGTTTGACAGTGGTTCCTGAAGGTTGTTATAGCCGGGGTTGGTAATGTGGACAGCTCCTGCTACCTATTAAATGCTCCCAATAGTGTGTGCCTCAAATAGCCTCTGACAACCAAGTCCAGCACCTGGCCTTCACATGTGGCTTAGTTACTAAGCTTGGCGGAACCGTTTCTACTGATACTGTCGCCTTCCTGTCAGCTTGAACCATTCTGGCTATTCTCCTCTGTCCTCTCTCATTAACAAAACATTTTTGTCCACAGAACTGCCATTTACTGGATTTTTTTTTGTTTTTCATCGCAATAATTTTAAATCCCAGGAGAACAGCAGTTTCAGGAATGAACAATTATTTCCTCATCAAGTTTAAGTTTAGTTATCTCTTAACCATAGATCAATGCCCATGAGTACAGCCAAACAAAACAAGGTTTCTCCAGAGCCAAGGTGCAAAACATAGTACCGACAATCATACACAGCACAAAGCACATGTAAGATAGCAGTAAACATACAGTTACACAAAGAAATAGTCCAAATCCCTGAATGACATGCTCTCCAAATTAATGGTGCATGGGTATAATCTGCACAAATAAGTAGTTCTCTGCAGACGAACATATGCATATACGTAATCTAGAGTCTTTCACTGAGTAAACACTGGACAGCAATACCAATGAGAAGGACCATCCCTCAACCCAGCATGGACAATGCGCTACAGCGCCTCCAGCATCTCCTCTTCTGGACTGCTGCAACAGGCAGGCCTGAGGCTTGAGGCCCAGTCTTCACTATAGTCAAGGCCATGCAGCTCCCCCACCATCTGTCTCACCAACAAGCAAGGGAACGGAACTTGAATTATTTTATAATACCAATGTCCAGCTGGGTCTTGTGATCACAAGAGAAACAACCAAGACAATCACTGGCTGTTAGATGCACACCACCTTCGTGCACTGACTCCAATTGCCTTTCTTTGGCAGGCAGTAACATGGACCAGCTCCTCCAGTTTCTCTACTAACAAGCAGTTTGCTAATGGTGCAGACCTGCAGTACTTGGAGTTCTTAATGTCCAGCCCTGTCTTGCGATCATAAACAGGGTATTTAAAAAGACACAAGCACTCTTGGTTGGCCCGAGAGAGGCTGCTGCATCCAAACATGCCACCATCTCATCAGATGAACCAGTCATTTAGATCACATTTCTTCCCCATTCTCATGTTTGGGCTGAACAACAACTGAACCTCTTGACCATGTCTGCATGCTTTTATGCATTGAGTTGCTGCCACATGATTGGCTGATTGGATAGTTGCATGAATGAGCAGCTGTACCTAATAAACAGGCCACTGAATGTATCTTTGATGAAAAGTGAGATTGAGAAAACAAAGACCTGTAGAACACAGAATAACATAATTTACACCAGTTTTTATGTTTAAATAGAGCATAATAAGAGTCAGATATTTTCTGAATAATTTGCTCCCATCTCCAGGAATTTTATGAGGCATTTCTTTTCATAGTTCACCCAAATACTGGATCAATTCCACCAGTATTTGATAAACACAATAATGTTTTCAATGTGCGCTTCTGATTTCCAAAACAGAAATTGGATCTTTGATTGTTTAGTGATAGTGAAACCAAGAATACATCACAGTCAGTTGGCAACCTATGAAGATCCCCATAGGGACTCTTTTTTTTTTACTGACTCCCCTACATTGACTTACAAGTTCTGTCCCGATCCAACACAAGCAAAGATCACAGTATATCTACACTAGATGCTATAATTGGAAGCCTCAATACCTGCTGTGGAAACAGCTCCATCTGAATAGGGGGCTCAACTATGGTGAAGAGGCAATTATGGAGCTCCAGAGCATGAACTTTCCTAGTTTCAATAATTTTCAATGGGTACAGTTAATGGCAGAGAAATGAATACAATATACATCCTGAAATTCTTTTTCTTCACAGACATGCACAAAAACACAGGAGTGCTCCAAAGAATGAATGATAGATAAAATATTAGAACACCAAGGCCCCCCCAACTCCCCCACCCACACACAAGCAACAACAAGGCAACTTCCCCTCCACCCCAAAAAGCAAAAAAAATCAATACCCTCCACCGAGCACTCAAGCATGCAGCAAAACATCAATAAAGACACAGACTCACAGTACCTCAAAAACTACTCATTCACCTGACAATTCGACATACCACAGGCTCTGTCTCTCTCCCTAATAAGGGAAAAATGAGATGTCCACATTTCACAGTGAGAGGGGAGACATAGAAAACAACTCGCTGATTTATGGTGTTAAAAGTCTGTTGGTTCACTTTCTCTGAGCTCTGTGCCTGGAGAGTCGGTACCAGAAAGGCGCAGCTCTCTGGGAACACAACGCCTGGCAGCTAACCAGCTGCTTTCGATGTTCCGTGTTCTCCCGCGATGCTTCAGTCAAGGGCACCGGCCTAGAATCAGCATGTCCCCAGAGCCACAAAATCCCATAACCCTGAAGGTGCACTCATCGACCAGGCCGCATTCTTGGGATATCAAAAAGCGGCCAGTCGTGAGGCCCCGAGAGTGGGTCCCATTCCTGCAAGGAACTGAAGTCAGAGTGTAACTCCAGGTCAGGGTCTTCAAAATAATCCCCTACACCCTGAAAAGGGAAAATAGGAGATATCAAAGATAAAAATAAAGCTGTTTCTGAAGATGCAAGCAAAGGACTTGCCATTTAGTGCTATCAAAACTTCGCCCATAACTACGGTCAGGTCACTCGCCTGAGTGCTATTGGTACCATGTAACCCAGTATTACCTGTTGCATGGTCGGGTGGTCGGCGACTAAACTGGCTTCCCCACCAGGCTTGCCTGGTGAGGAAGGTGGCTAGACACCCTGCAGGATGAAAAACAAGACCTGTCAAAGGGCGGATGAACCCTCTCGTAGGGTCAACGGCCATCTAGCAAACGCGTGATGTGAAGCACGGAAAGGGCATCCCTTGCATTGAAGCTTGGTCTGGTCATTCACTGCAACAGAACTTCTTGGACCCCACCATGCCACTGGATCCGGGAGGGGATGTCGGGAGAGTGGGTCTGGACCTGTGCAACCCCCTACTAACCTAAAATCCACCCACGCACACGCTGTTCCTTTCTGAGGAGTGGGGTAACACCCCACTAACTGACTGAAAGGAGCCATCATCATCCTATGGGATGGATAGCCAGATCGCTCCACCTTCTTCCCAACACTGTGCCATTTAACCTGATTCCCATGCTTTGATTTCCCCTACACTGTTATATTCTCTCTTCCTGCTTCTCTTTACACTCTACACTTACTGCCCCTCATTTTTCCCCTGACTCATTTTCTCTCACCTCCAGGTTCTCCCATGTGGCTGCTTATTTACTAATCCTGACCCAATCCTTAGTAGGCAGTTGTGAATTCAGGCAGTTATCATTAAGTTTTGGCTTCTAAAGTTACATGGAGGAATTCTCAATTGCAATTTCTTAGAACTAGGATGTCTTACTTTATCATTTTTATGAGACCTAATTTGTCATTTAGAGTACCAATAATGGGTGAAATCAAATTACTAGACTAGATTATTTCTTGACATTTTTATCGTTCCAATTCTTTTGGTGCTAGTTGTACTTTGCAACACTATCAGTAATTTAATGTGCTATTTCTTGCTTATCACTGCTACTTTGTTTTGAATAACTAAATAAGCTGCTACTCGAACAAACCAGCACCACTGTTAGAGACCAAGCACAGGGATTCATCCTGTATGATACGCCCTCTAATCCAATCCCATAATCATGTTCAAAAAATCAAGGAAATGTATTTGATCCTTAATTAGTAACTATCAAAACAAACAATCCTGAAGCAATGAAACTAAAACTAGCGATATTAAATGTACAAAGTGGACTTAATCGCAGTTAAGCAACTTCAAATGTCAACAAAGATATCATATCCAGTGGTCCTCTGCTCTAAACCGCCAAAAAAAAGCATGAATTTATTCTCTTATTCTTATGTGTTTTTTACCATGCCCCCACCCACGTGACTAACTAGCATAAAAAACATAATAAACGTGCAACACAGAACACAATGCAGATAGAGAAAAGATGCATGGTTCCTACACCAGATATTGAAATTTTTTCCAATTACAATAGCATTTTAATTTTAGATATAGACAAGTTGGAACAAGTTGTTCTGATCTAAATTGCGTCATTTCAAAGTGGTAGAAGCAGTTTTAGCAACTTTTAAAAGGGAGTGTTAGATACACAGAAAAAGAAGAATTTAAAAAGGACCATGGAGAAAAGGAAGGCAATGGTACAGATTTAAGTGTCCTTCAATATTGGCACGTTGAGATCAGAAATGCACAGGGTATAAAGATTCCAAAAAGCTATTCGTTGTTGTTCTTCATAAACAGATTCAGATGTCAAGTCACTGTTCCTTCTGTGCATTTTAAGCACTTACAGGCACAAAGAACATTATACAGAATATCCCTTGGGTTTAACCTTGGCTATCAATCATGCTACGCCTGATCCATCATCATGGTCACTGCTCTTAATCTAATGAGTTCCATCACGAATCTTGGCAAAACTAATTGTTGCTGGGGTTTAGTTTGTACAAGATCAAAATACAGTACAATATACACTTAAAATAAAACAGAAAATGTTCAAAGTACAGCATCGGTAGAACTTCAGCTTCAAGCCTTTAAAATAGAACTGGGAAAATATGAGATAAAACTAACTCTGTTAAGACTTCACTTATGTTGCATCTTAATAACAGCAACTTGAAGTGAGATGCAATTCAAAGATCAGCAGGTGGACAGAATGTATGGTGAAGAGGTTTGTTGCCATTGTTATTTCAGCTGCATTCTGAGGTTGGCCTTTTAATGGCATCCACAGTAGAGCACAAGCTTCAGCTGTTGGGATATTTGTCTATTGAACTTACAATGTATAAGACTTGGCATAAATGTAATGTAAATTATTATCAATGGAGTCAGCTGCCAGTGACAGGGTGACATAAACTTAAGGTAATTTAAATCCTTTTTAGTTTAAATTATCATTTTAGATTAATTCAATTGTTTTGAAGTGTTGTCTTTTATTATTTTAAAAGGCATTTTAGGTATTTTAGTAAAAACATTTTGATAAGTACTTAATTTTCATTTGATAGTGAGTGGTTGTAAATATCATTTGAGCTCTTCGATGACTTTAACAGTGTTTTTGCTCGAGGGAATAGCTTATCCAGCTGGCAAAATAAACCTATGGATATTACAAAAATAAATATTCTGCACTTTGAGGAAAATTTGGACTACTGTTCAAGGAGATGCATTATTGGTTCTGTCAATTACCAAGACCCCAAAAGTCTCACCATTATTTGATTACCATCAATTGTTTCCTCCAAAGAAAAGTATTCAAAACTTGCAAACTAATGTAACTAATTAACAGATAACTGTTCCAGCTGAATCCCAATCACTAAAATTATCGATTAGGCCAAGGAGCAGATTTCTTTGGAAACTAATTTGCATCTAGTGCAGGGTATTAATGTTTAGAATCTGGTGACATGCAGCATTACATTGATCATTACAAACACTACCTTTACTCCAGTAAATTATGCAGCCAGTCATGTTTCTGGGAAGAGCCGTCATTCATCCTTGCTCTTGTGATAACTTAAATGAATGAAAAGATTTAGATAATCAATTCTTTGACAACATGAAAGAAGACTACATTCTGCATGAGGAAGTTCAGCAATCAGAAAGAATATTAAATGCAACTTTAAGTCAACAGAATTAAAGAGAAGCAAATTGCTAAATATTCCAAGCATCCTCAAATGGGTGTCTGTTATTTTCCATTCCGGCAGCATATAAACCTGGGGTTGTTTGCCTGTTTGTATGATTATCCAGCACCAAGCACACTGTTCATTATCTACTTCATTACCCAGCAGGACAGTAATATCAAATGTGGCTGTCTCCACTTAAAACTAATTTGTACCACTTACCAGTCTTTGCCAGTCTATATCTCTTGAAGTGGGTAAACCCTGTGGCTAAAATGAATGGGGACACTTTTTTTATATCTCAGTCTGGATTAAGGTAGAAAACACTCACAAACAAATAAATGCATTTACGTTAATGAATTAAATATAAAATTATATAAATGATCTTAAATTTACCACAACTCCCCACAGCTTTCCCTCTTCATGGTAGTAAATGGAGCCATTAAACTTGTTCTGGGTTTTATACTACCCAGGTTCAGCAGGCAGACTGAGCACTATGTGGATGAATGTGGATATCCAAGACTTTCCAACTTCAAACTGGAGGCCTTGGTGTAACAGGAGAGATGTGTCTATCTGTAAAGGCCAGGAGGCAATTCTCCATCCAGACTTATTGGGAACAGAACACTGATATTCAATCCCAGAATGCAAGCTTTAAGAAAACTATCAACCGCAGTTTAGGTCCTCAATGTCAGTAGATATATCATCACTTTTCACAACCTACATACTGCATCACTGACTTCGTGCACAGCTTAATACATCATAACCCAACTGATCAACAAAAAAAAAGAAAAACAACCTCCAGCACTCAGAACTCTTTTGTTACGTTCATTAGTCCACCTCTAGTTCAATTTCACGTTTAATTGTCATTCAATCATACATGATTACCCATGAATACAGCCAAATAAAATAGCATTCCTCCAGGGCCAAGGTACAAAATGCAGCACCAATGGTCATACACACCACAAGGCACATACAGTACATATAAGGTAGCAGTAAACATACAGTCACCCAAAAAATATAATATAGCCCAAGTCCCTGAGTCCATGGGTCATTGTCAGCAAGAACAAGCCTGCAGCAGCAGTGTACAAACAAACACAATCCAGCTTGACTTCCACTGAGCAAACACTGGAGGGCAGCACCGATATCAGCATAGACTCTGTGCCTTACTCCCTCTTGTGCCCCCTCTCCTGGGTGACTGCAAGAGCCAACACAGCGGCATAAGGCCTAGTGTGTGCAACAACTAAGTCCACGCAGCTCCCTGGCCATTGGTCCTGCCAATAAACCAGTGAACTAGATTTGCAACATTCCACATTACCATGTCCGACAGGGTCTTGAAATCACAAGAAAAACAACTAATATCAACATTCTCAGTGCAACTGAAAAACTTAATCAATATTTCCAATTCTACTACTATTCCACCTCTCACATTACTTCACTAAACGCATTGTGTGATCCTCACTGGCAGATTTCCCAGATACAATAACATACTGAAGTACAATATGACTTCTAGTTTTTCATAATGGATAAGCAAATATCTTAATGCTTGCAAAGGTAGAATGTTATTCTAACATACCGTATAAACATATAAACAAAATGACGGTTGGGAGGTAGTAATGGGGAACAAAGGAATGGTGGATGTTTCCCATTACTACTTCCCAATCACCATTTTCCAGTGTGCTGATATCCACACTTGTCTCTCTTTTACTTTTTATACATCTGAAAAACATTTTATTATTCTCTTTTATATTATTGCCTAGCTTACCTTCATATTTCATCTTTTCTCTCCTAATAGCCTTTTTTAAGTTGCCTTCTGTTGTTTTTTAAGAGCTTCCCAATACCCTAACTTCCCACTAATTTTTGCTACATATGGTACATGCCCTCCCTTTTGCTTTAATGCTGTCTTTGACTTCACTTGTTACCAATGGTTAAGGCATCCTTCCTTTAGAAGGATTTCTTCATCTTTGGGATATACCTATCCTGTGCCTTCTGAATTGCTGCCAGAAACACCAGCCACTGATGTTTTGCTGTCATCCCTGCTGGTGTCCCCTTCCAATCAACTTTGGTAAACTCCTACTCTCATGCCTCTGTAATTCCCCTTAATCCACTGATACATCTGATTTTAGCTTCTCCCTCTCAAATTGCAGGATGAATGCTATCATATAATGATCACTGCCTCCTAAGGGTTCATTCACCTTAAATTCTCTAATCAAATCTGCTTCTTTATACAACACCAAAACTTCCTTTCCCCTAATGGGCCCAGCCACAAGCTGCTCTGAAACTCCATTTCTTAGGCATTCTACAAGTTCTCTCTCTGGGATTCAGCACCAACCTGATTTCCCAATCTACCTGCATATTGAAATTCCCCCATGGCTGAAGTAATATTGCCCTTTTTACATGCATTTTCTAACTTTTGTTTTAATTTCTACTCCACACCTTGGTTACTGTTCACAGGCCTGTATATAACTCCCATCAGGATCCTCTTACCCTTGCAGTTTTTTAAACTCTGAGGGAGATCAGCTGGTTGAGTGGTGTCACAAGAACAACATCACACTCACCAAGGAACTGACTGCTCTACATATTCTCAGCCCAACACACTGATGTGATTATGAAGAAACCATGCCAGTGGCTCCACTTCTCTGGGAATTTGAGAAGAAAACATCAAAGACTCTTGTGAATTTCCATAGAAGAATGGTGGAGAGCATTCTGACGGTCTCCATCACACCCTGGTATGAAGGCTCTGATTCACAGGACTGCAAGATGCTGCAGATGATTGCAGAGTCAGTCAGGTGCATCACTGGCACAATCCTCCCCAATACTGAGGATGTCCTCGAGAGGTGATGCGTCAAGCAGATGGCATCCATCACTAAGAATCCTCACCATCCGGGACTTGGCCCCTTCTCATTTCTATCACCTTGGAGGAGGTTCAGGAGTTCGATAACCCACACCCAATGATTCTGGAACAGCTTCTTCCCCTCTACTATCTGGTTTTCAAATGCTTCTTGACCCATGAAAATGACTTCTTTACTCATTTACTGTGCACTATTTTATTTATTCTTGAACTTTATAGTAATTTTATGTCTCTGCACTGTGCTGCAACAAAGCAACAAACATCATGTCATAAACACCAGTGATAATAAATCTGATTCTGATTCTTCTGTACAACTGACTCACTATCTCTTTACCCCTCTCTCCCAAGTCAGGATAATCTGATAGCCCTCCATTTCTTCCTGAAACAGAAGCCCAACTTATTCCCCTGCATAACACATTCATTTACCAAGCTGAACTGCTTCTCACAATGAACAACGTCTTCTTCGACTCCACTGGTATTGTTCGGTTCAGAGGTGTACATGCATGCGTCCAAACAATGCCTTCCATTTTATGGGATATCTGAGCAGTCTTTGCTTCAGTCATTCTGCACCCACTCCCACAACTCATTTCCCCACATATTGATGAATGAGTATTCCCATAGCCACGCAGATCTCAACACTTTCATTACTTCTGCTGTCATTTTCCACCCTGCCCTCACCTTCACTTGGTCAGAATCAGAATCGTGTTTAATATCACTGGCATATTCTTTTGACTGTGGTTCTGCTACTGTTGGAGCCTGTGATCTACAGTTTGATGGCGGATTTTCCCACTGATTGAGTGATCTGGTGCTTTGCTGTGCGCGAGAAGATTTTGGGAGGCGAGCGGCCTCGAGGCCAAGGAACTTAGAGATGGGGTCTGAGCCCATGATCCACTCAATCTCTCTCTGATCTCGGATCAAGGGGGCGAGTGCAGAAAGTGACTGAGTGTTCAGTGCCATCCTCTGGCCTCTCACTCACTGCTTCCAGAGGAAGGTGACTGCCTGTGATGGCCTCTCTCTCTCGCTGCTTCCGAGGGAAGGTCCCTGTGTTCGAGTCGTCTCTCTCTCTCCCTCGATGCTGTACTGAAGTTCTGGGTCTGCAGGGTGTGGCTTGGATTGTAGTTCCTCGTTGCTCCTTTTTCTGTTGCTATTTTGGGCAACTTTGAATTGGGGCAGTCTGCAGACAATGAACACTGAACTGAGATGAATATGGACTTTTTTGATTTTGTGTTTCATATCCTGTGTTTTTACTCATGCTTTCTTGTTTCCCTTGGCACTGTTTTTTTTTTAGCATGGGGGTGTTGAAGTTCTTGTTGCCGTTTGTGGGATTTTTTTTTGCACATGGAGGGTGTTGATATTTTTCATTGAATGGGTTCCAGGGTTTTCCATGTTTCATGGCTGTCTGTGGAGTAGATGAATCACAGGGTTGTACATGGCATACATATTTTGACAGTAAATGCAGTTTGAATCCTTTGGATATGTTGTGAAATTTGCTGTTTTGCAGCAGCAGTACATTACAATACATAATAAGTAACTATAGATTACAATAAGAAATGTATTTATAATCAAGTTAAAGAAGTATTTCAAAAAGAGAGCAAGGAAGGAAAACAAAGAGTGACGTAGTGTACATGGGGTCATTCTCCATTCAGAAACCTGATGATGGAGGGGAAGAAGCTGTTCCTGAAACATTGACTGTGTGCCTTCAGGCTTCTGTACCTTTTCCTTGATGGTAGCAATAAGAAGAGGGCATATCCTGGGTGATGAAGGTCCTTAATGACATCTTTGAAGCTTTGCCTTCTGACGATGTCTTCAATGCCATGGAGGCTAGTGCCCACGAAGGAGATGGCTGAGTTTGCAATCTGCTCAAATAAGGAGACAAAATACTGTTCACTGTATTCCAGATGTTCTCTCCTCAAAACCATATGCCACTGGAGCACCACATCCTACTTGTATAATTCTGTTCTATTAACAGATAATAAATAATAAGCAGTAACATCTGCTAGCCTTCTTAATTATTTGTATTACCTGTAGACTGACTTTTTGTGGATTATGCACAATGGCCCCAAGATCCCTTTGCATCCTAGATTCTGCCAAAATAGATTATATTAGATTAGATTCAACTTCATTGTCATTGTGCCGACTACAGATACAAAGCCAATGAAATGCAGTTAGCATCTAACCAGAAATACAAAGAATAATGTTATTTACAAAATAACTGCGAATAAAAAGTAAATGCTACAGCACACAAATATAAAAGTACTGAGACAGTACAATATGGGTGCAATACTGCTTTGCGCTGTGATGTGAGGTTCAGCAGGGTCACAGCCTCAGGGAAGAAGCTCTTCCTGTGTCTGCCGGTGCAGGAACGGAGGGTCCTGTAGCGCCTACCAGATGGGGGGGAGAGTAAAAAGTCCATGGTTAGGGTGAGATGCATCCTTGATAATGCTTTTCACCCTGCGCAGGCAGTGTTTATGGTAGATGTTCTCAACATTATTACATTTGCCAAATCTCTGCTTTCTCCTATCTTGTTTATATCCCTTTGTAGCTCCCTTAGTTCTCTTTACAACTGTACATCCATCATTAAGCATCTGGGTCACGTCCTCTTCTCATTACTACTATCAGGGAGATGATACAGAGTTCTGAAGACCCCACTCAACAAGTTTAGGAACAACTTCCTCCCCTGTGCCATCAGGTTTCATGAACACCTCCTTGCTGTTCCTCTTTTTCAGTATTCAAAGTATTCAAAAACTACTTTTTATGACTTGCACTATACTTTTGCCAAAAAACAACAAATTTCACGACATAGGTCAATGTTAGTAGACTTGGTTGTGATTCTAAGTCGTCTATTTCATTTCTATCTTCATGATCAATCCCTTACTCCTGTATTCTCAGTTTCTATCCTATCAAACCTCCTCAGAACCTGATATATCATAGAGTTACACAGCATGGAAACAGGCTGACCAAGGTGCCTTCTTAAGCTGGTCCCATATTCTTTCATTTGGTCCATATCCCATTAAACATTTTCTATCCATTAACCTGTTTGAATGTTTTTTTTAATGTTGCAAATATAACCACCTCTATCACTTCCTCTAGCTGCTCATTCCTCATACCAACCGGCTTCTGCGTGAAAGAATGGCCCATCTCAGCTTAAATTTCAGACATCCTGGTTTTAGAACCCCCCACCCTGGAAAAAAGACTGCGGCCATCCACCTCATAATTTTATAAGCCTCTGTATGGTCACCCCTTAGCCTCTTCTGCTCCAGGGAAAATAGTTCCAGTCTATCCAGCCTCTCCTTGTAACTCAAGCTTTCCAGTCCTGGCAACATCCTAGTGAATCTTTTCTGCACCTTCTCTGGCTAAATCTCATCTACCTGAGTTGACTCAATCCCATTATTACTGTCTCAGGGCCCTGCTGCCAGTTAATTAATTATAGATTAAAGCATTGGTTCTGCTACTGCCAAAAGTCTAAAATTAGTCTGCAAATTCCTAATCCACCCCTCCTGTGTTCCTTAATCAACACGGTAATATTTTATGCTTCCAATCTGTTTTAGGATCGATGGAACTTTGGAAAAGCCACTGCATCCAGTCTTCAGAATTGCCTCTTTTAAAACCCGAGGATGCAATGTATCACCTCCTGGCTTTCTGCCCGATTAATTTTTTAAAAATAGTATTAATTTCCTACAGATCAGCAATTTTTTATTTAGAGACAACACAGAACAGGCCCTTCTGGCCCAATGAGCCTCGGCCCCAACCCACCCCACCTGCCCCCCAGAGCATTCTTGCTAAATCTGTTGTCTTACACTATTTTCTAGCTTTTTCTGTGAAGACAACCACAAAATTATTGTTTTTTTTGCACAATAATATTTCCATATTTCCCAAAATAATTTATCTAGCCTTAATATCTGAGAAAAACCATTTATCTTGTTCAAATCTTTTCTTTTCCATCTATCTTTGGTAGCTTTTTCAAACTTTTCTTAAGCTTCCATTAGTTTATCCTTTTGTTTTCAGCATTTTTGTCACATTTGCTGAATTTTGACATGCTCCCTATCCTCAAGCTTACTGTTTATTTTTTAATATACTTTGCAAACCCATTTCACTCATTTAATACTGTCTTTAACATCCCACTAACCACAAATGGAACACTTTTCCTGATGTTTTTGTGCCTTGAAGTTATTTATATGTTCACTGTAAACTTTATATCTTCCATATATGAAAATAAACTTTATTCATAATTAAAAACACATACAAAAATAAACCAGGCAATGCCTTTTCTTTATTACATTCATAGTCAATTCCATCAGCGCTGTTCTATTACATTACTGAAAACCATATGAATTTCTGCCACTCATGTGGCTCCCTCGAGTGATACACTACTACAATAATTGAAGAGCAGAAGGACCATATACTGTGGTCTTTACCCACCAAGTCTTCTTCTTCTTCTTCGTCTTGTTTTACGGCGGTCGACACCCAGCTTAATGGTGCATTACCGCCACCTTCTGCTCCGGAGTGTACGATAGACTTACATTCTAAATCCCTTCACCCAATCGCGCGCGCACACACACACACACACACACACATACCCTAACCTACACTTTATCCTCCCATCTTGGCCATCCTAGTACCCTAGTACCCTATTCCTGCTTATCCATCATGTCCTATAAAAAACCCCTGTACCCCTTAAGAAAGCTAAAAGTACCATGACCTGTGCTCTCTCACCCATGCCCAGCAACCCTTTTAATGTGAATTCCTGCATCCCCAATTCCCTTAGATTAATTCTCATCATCTCTCTCTGTCTCCCATACTTCCTGCAACTCAGAACTACACGTTCTACTGATTCCTCTTCCTGACATTCCTCACACAATCCTGTTTGGTGTTTCCCTATCATTTTCAATGTTTTGTTTAATGCACAGTGCCCCAGCCTTAACCTAGTCCACACAATTTCCTCTCTTCTGTATCCACTACCTACCCTAGTACCTGCAACACGTTTTTGTATTTGATATAAATGCCTCCCTTTCCCCTCCCTGTCCCATACCCACCAAGTCCTTGCAGTAGTTGTATCAAGCTTCATTGCATCTCTCTTGCAGCCTGGAATGTGTTAGTCGGCAGCATCACTCCACAGACATCTCGATGTGCTGGTAAACTTTGTTTTATTTTATTAACAAGATAAACCTCACTCACAATAAAAAAAAATTATTTACAAGAAGAAATCATTGTAAATGATTTACATTTTTCACAGACATTGCCAATACTTCCCATACTGCTTGCTGTCATCACGTGGCACTCTGGGACTCCATAGTAAGTAAACACTACCGTAATTGAGGGACTTCCTCCTACCACCCGTCCCCTCACTCTCCAGTGAGAGAAGAACTCCAAACTGGGGTCCTTCCCCAACTGGCAGTGGTTGCACCAACACATCCCTCAACATGTAATCCTGCAGCCTCGACTGTGCCAGTCAGCACCATTCGTCCACAGACATCTCGATGGTCTGGGAGACCAGCAGGTTTCGGGCAGACCAAAGAGCACCTTTCACCAAGTTGATGGTCTGCCAGCAGCACCTGATGTCTGTGTCCCTGATAACGGCCCATAGATCAGAACCCTCTGTTAGGCAGCTGCTCAGGATGAAACGTGACACAGGTCCATTCACCTTCCTCCACAATTCAACAGTCTGCAGAGGTGAGGTACAGTCTCTACCCCACTGCACGCATCCTGTGGACAGAGCATTGCGGGATGACCACTGCCTGATGGCTTTGAGGTCAACGGTGTTGGTCTGAAAGAATTTTTTTCACAAAGGACAGATAGTGCAGCAACGTCCAGCTGACCAGGACATTGCGTGGGAATGAGACTAGACCCATCCTTCGCAACATGGGGGAACAGGTAGAACCTCGGCACATAGTGGTACTTGGTGCCCGCAGATTTAGGTTCCACACACAACCTGATGCAGCCGCACATGAAGCTGGTCATCAGGATGAGGGCGACATTGGGTACATTTTTGCCCCCACTGTCCAGGGAGATGTGCATGGTGACACATCTGACCTGCTCTGATCCCCAGATAAACCTGAAGGCAGCTCGGGTGATTTCCGAGCAGGAGGAACGGGGGGTAGGCCACACCTGTGCCAAGTACAGCAGCCCTGAGAGCACCTCACACTTGATGACCAGGTTCTTCCCCGTTATCGATGGGGAGTGCCTTTCCGACAGTCCCAGTTTCTGCTTTATCTTGCCGGTCCGCTCCAGCCAAATCTTGTACACTTCGGCACATTTGAACCAGATCTCCAACACCCTCACCTAATCGGACCTGATGGTGAAAGGGACATTGGATCGGCTGGGCTACTTGCCAAAGAGCATGGTTTTGCTTTTCATGTGGATAACCCTGGCCTGTGATGGCAACTCAAACTGGTCGCAGACGCTAATTAGCCTGTGAACTGACCACAGATCAGAGCAGAAAATGGTAACGTCATCCATGTACAGGGAGGTTTTCACCTGGACCCCTTGCCTGCCTGGCAGTGTCACCCCTCTGGATGCCCTCATCCTTCCTGGTGGCTTCAGCAAAGGGTTCTATACAGCACACAAACAAGACAGGGGAAAGAGGGCAGCCCTGCCTGACTCCAGACTTGATGGGGAAGGTATCTGTTTCCCACCCTTTGACTTGGACCGCACTGCCAGTCAACTTTGGATTAATTCTTTCAATGTTAGCCTTTGGTTGTCTTCTGTCATATCTTTTAAGCCACCACAGCCAACTCTCACTTCATACACAGTCACCTCTCGTTCTTCTATATTCTAATGAGCAAAGGCCCATCATGCACAACTCTTTCATTGCACTAATTAATTTACCAGATTGACTCTGAAATGCCTCCAATTCAATTATATCTGTGGTGTGATTGAGATAAATTGAGTTAAGATGCAAATTAGGCATGATCTAATCAAAAACAGAACAGACGTGGGGATTAATCAACTGTTCCCATTTCTATGCTCCACTGTGCGTGAGCTATGTCACTTTTTTCCTGTGTAACTATTGGTGTTTTTTTAATTTATGGATATTCATGCTTCCTTTTTACACCCAAGGGAGTCTTGTAATGTTGTTTATTGTGTATTTGTCTGAGGTGTGTGTGTGTGTGTGTGTGTGTGTGTGTGTGTGTGTGTGTGTGTGTGTGTGTGTGGTGTGTGTGTGTGTGTGTGTGTGTGTGTGTGTGTAAGCAGTGTGGTTTCGAGGAAAAGATTTTCTATTTATTAAGACTTACATTTTTCTATTTGATATGCCCATTAGTGTCATTTGAGGTAGGATCCGTACTTAGCAAATTGTTTATAGCAGTTCTAAGTTTCGGTGACAAGAAAACAAATTGGAAAGGTGAGAGTTTTTTTCTTCCCGGTAAACACAACACAATTGGAAGCTGATGTGATTTATCACCAACTTTATGGTGGTGAGTTGACATAAAGCAAAATAGCATGGGCAGCAGCAATTATTGCTGATCTGTTTTTCATGGCAATGGCAGTAATCGTTCTGGAAACATAATTGCATTAACTCTATTGACGTTCGAACTAATATTTATATAAGTATTGATTTGGCTTAATGCATTTAAACTTCGATTTGGTTGGATGAGAAACAGCTTCTTCCCCCAGGCCATGAGACTACTGAACTCCCTGCCACCAGACAGGTCCCATCACGTATGAAGTGCCAGTAGTGTTACATTGTTTACTTTTTTAACCTATGTTGTAAATGCAACTTATGCTAAATACACCGGACAACAAAGATCTTGCTTCCTGTATACTGTTGGGTGCATCTTACGGAGTTTGAGCTGCTGATCATGAAAATCACCATGAAATTTCCCAATCATGCACCATTTAAAAAAAAAATCTCCTCTCACCGGGGCTCGTATACCAACTTGGCTTGTTAGTTAACCCAGCTAATAGCCACATAACTGAGCGGTGAGAAGGTAACCTTACATAAGCAAAATACTCTTGGGATGGTATGATTTGGGTTTCAATCAAACAGGAAAGTAGGGATATTCCAGTTAAAGAATGTTGTTTGTAGTAAATACTGTGTAAATACTGCCCAATACACAATTATAGGTAGCCAAGAAATGACAGAGGGTACACCAGCATCGAATTATACAGAAAGCATATTTACCAATTTTTCAACTTTATCAAACAGTTAACAGGAAAAGAAAAAAAATGCTAAAGCCTATTACAGTTAAACAACTCCAATGTGCACATAAACATTGGAGCTCATTTCTGGAGTAGTCGGGTGTATCGCTTTACTCACACGCTGAACCCACAGTCTGTGTGAAGGATACCAATCACAGTTTGAACTTTCCTCGAAGACCATCTTGGAATGAACTGGCTAACTCAGGAATATTGGCACATCCTCCTTTGAACCATTCATCTGCACAAAACACTTCTTGCAACAGGGTATCTCCTTCAAATGGCATTCAGCAAGCATGCCTTGTGCCCTGCTCCGCAGACCCCGACAAAAGATTCCAAACAAAACCAGACTACTGTCCTTCAGAAATCTGATCCTGCCCAGCCCTCTCAAATGTTCCATGGCATCCCACTGGGCAGAAAGTTACAACACGTAACAAGACAACCCCAACATTCCTAAGTTGGACAACATGGCTCCCTACCTTTAGCCGAAGCCAAAACACTCTTACAAGTAGGACACACTTGATTTTGCAGAAAACTGCTAAAATAAAACTACCTCGCAGCATAGCAGTAGAAATCTTAACCAGGACATTACATTTGTTATTTTAATTCATAATTCAAACCAACTAAAATGTTGCCCACAATGTAAGCTGAAAAGTTTGCTATCTTGTTCAGGCATACCTGGGCATGCAGAAGCAGAGCTGATGCTGCATTGCAGGACAGGTTTAAGAAAGGATATTAATTTCAATATTTGAGAGACAATAACAGATGCCAGAAAAACTAATTCCAAGATTAAGGAAGGAATTTTTGTTGGTCCACACCACAAATCAAACAGGTCAGATTATCAATGATAGGCAATTTGAAAAACTTCTAATAGAACCAGAGAAAACTGCATGGAAGGCATCAAAGGATGCTGTTGAAATTTTTCTTGGCAACTACAGAGCATCAAACAATATGCAGCTGGTTGACAACATGCTTCATGCATACAAAACCATGAAGTGCAACATGTCACTAAAGATTTACTTTCTGTATTCTCATTTGGCCTTTTGCTTGCAAATTCTGGCGCTGTCAGTGATGAGCATGGTGAAATGTTTCATCAGGATATCAGGGCAACTGGAATCCATCGTTGCTGGCTGATTATTGTTGGACGCTGAAGCTAGAAGACTCAGACACGGTGTACAAATGAAAATCATCAACAAAGAAATTAAAGACATTAATTGAACTATTGCTAAGCGTCAGCACCATTATGCAATCAAACATACCATATTCAATAAAAGTTAATTTCTTGTTTCTCCAAATTCCTACGTGACACAAGTGGTCCGCAATTACATTTGTGTTCAGCTTCAAGTGATGTGTCATATAAAAGAATTCTGAGTAAGCAACACTTTAGAAAAAAATTGTTGTCCAGTGAATAGTGATTCTATTATTTATTAATTTTTTTGTGGTAATATTACCTTATGCATTGTGTGTGAGTTATATGTACTGTGTTGTGCACCCTGGTCCAGAGGAACATTATTTCATTAGCAGTAGACATGTATAGGTTGAATGACAGTAAACTTGAACTTGATTTATAGTTATGGCTGCATAAACATCTAAGACCTTGTAGTGTGTATGCACTCCGGTACTGATTGTGCAGAGAGTCTTGTTGTAACTTAGATAACGCAATCATAGAGACAAATTTTTGGAAGTGAGAGTAGAAGATTTATGGAGTGGAAGTGGTGATCTGGATTGTAGACAATAGGCAAAAGAAAACATTTAAAAACATAAGCTTCTGAATATTCTGCCCAAAAGGACCAGACACACTAATTCTATAATAACAAGAAGTTAAGTTTATTAGTATTAAACTATGAATATTTATGATTGTGGATCTGATTGAAACCTAGGGAATATTGAAAGCCTTAGACAGAGTGGATTTGTGGAGAGTGTTTCCTATAGTGAGGGGAGTTCATGACCAGAGGGCACAGCTTCAGAAATCATGTATATCCCCTTACAGCATGGTTATTTCTGCAGCCAGAGGGTGATGAATCTGTGGAATTCATTGATACAGATGTTTGTGGAGCCAAGTCACCGGGTATATTTAAAGTGGAGGTTGACAAGATTTGATTAACAACAGTGTCAAAGGTTATGGGAGAAGGCAGGAGAAAAGGGTTGAGAGGGATAATAAATCACCCATGATGGAATGGTGGAGCAGGCTTGATGGGCCAAAAGGCCCAATTCTTCTCCTATACCTTATAGTTGTATGGAATATTTTGAATTAATTTTTTAAACTTTGAAGTAGATGTCCTGCATTAGTGCTGGGTAATCAGGCAGGAGGCTGGGGATTTCAGTGGAATGTAGAAAATCAGGTCATGCAAAGGATTTAAACAATTCAGGAAGGTTGAAAGGGGCTGTAGCATATTGGAGGCAAAGACAAAACAGGGAACAAGTAAGCACAATAATGTAGAAGAGGGGTACTGTTACAGTGGGCGTTGGAAGCGGACCCAAGTGCAGAACACGGACACGTAAGTAGCATTAACAGAAGTGTTTTTATTAATAGTTGCCAGGAAGGCCGGAGAGCGAGGATTAGACAGACACAGTTCCCTCTTTTGTGGAAGACAGTGAATGCTTTTGTTGCTCAGTTGGCGACAGCCCTTAATCCTAGCTCAGAAGTATAATTCAGTTCGTAACGATACTTTGGCTTCTTCTAACTGTCGTTGTAATTGCACAAATTTCTCATTTGATACCTGGGAGCTCTGAGTCCCTCTCTTCAAACCTACAAGTTGGTCTCTGGATGGGATTCCAGTAGGGGACTCTAGTTAGTGAGAGTTTGTAAGACAGTGTTTGTGTCCTCTTGGTCTGTGTTTAGCTGGACTGTTCTGTTACAGTGGGTGTTGGAAGCAGACCCAAGTGCAGGACACAGACACGTAGGTAGCATTAACAGAAGTGTGATTATTAATAGTTGCAAGGAAGGCTGGAGAGCGAGGATTAGATGCTTACGTGGACGTCAACGTTGGACAAGAAACCAGAGGAGCCTGGACCCAAAACTTGGTCATGGAGCCTGGACTTAGACACGGAGCCTGGACTTGGACACGAAGCCTGTACTTGGACATGGACACGGAGCCTGGACTTGGACTTGGACTCGGACACGGAACCTGGACTAGGACTTGGACACGGACCCTGGACTTGGACTCGGACATGGACCCTAGACTTAGACATGGACACGGAACCTGGACTTGGACTCGGACACGGATCCTGGACTTAGACTCGGACACAGAACCTGGACTTGGAGTTGGACATGGACCCTGGGCTTAGACTCGGACACAGAACCTGGACTTGGACACGGAGCTGGGACTTGGATTTGTAACAACAAAACCAAACAACAACAGGTAAATCATATCTTGACTCAGATTAGCAGCAAATGGCCTGCAATCCTCAGCTGGACACGAGACGACAAAACCAAACAACGACAGACAATTCGTATCTTGACTCAGAGTAGCTGCAAATGGCTAGCAGAACTCAGCTGGACACGAAAACGATAGAACTCCCAAAGCAACCCCAGGCACTGAAGCAACTTTAGAGTCCACTATTCTCGGCAGCCCGGAATGTGCATTGCCGCACTGGCTCAGGAGACGGTCCAGCCCTGAGTAGAAGTAAGCCAGAGTTTTTATGCTGCCGGTTCGGATGAGAATCAGGTGCTCTAATCAAGGAGCCTGGTAAAAGACAGGGAAAAGGAAATTAACCGAAATGAAGAGTCAACGGACCGGACCGTGACAGGTACGTCACCCAGGGGATGGGAACAATGATGAGGAGAGCAATGTCAATGAAAGAGTAGACAGAAGAATGCAATGCAGTATTGTGCAATGAGGAAGGGGCTATGGAGTAGAGATCAGTAATGGCCGAGACAGAGACAGGGATAATGACAAGCAAAACACAGCCAGGAGTGAAGTATTGTGTTCAGGTAGAGCAGTCTATCATGGGTAAAGTACTCCCTCTGATCGAGCACATTTACATGAAGTGCTGTTGCAGTAAAGCATCATCAGGGACCCCCAGCACCCAGGACGTGCTCTCTTCTTGCTGCTGCCATCAGGAAGAAGGTACTAGATTCTCAGGACCCACACCACTGGGTTCAGGAACAGTTACTACCCCTCAACCTTTAGGCTCTTGAACGAAATGTGTATAACTTCACTCAACTTCACTTGCCCCATCACTAAAATGTTCCCACAATCAATGGACTCACTTTCAAGTATTCTTCATTTCATGTTTTCACTATTTATTCCTTATCTATTTGTTATTGTTTCTTTCTTCTTGTATTTGTACAGTTTGTTGTCTTCTAAAATCTGGTTGAATACCCAAGTTGGGCAATCTTTCATTGATTCTGTTATGGTTATTATTCTATAGATTTATTGAGTATGCCTGCAAGAAGATGAATCTGAGGGTTTATAAGGTAAAATATCTGGACTTTGATAATAAATTTACTTTGAACATTGTACTTTGAATACTCCAAGGCAGAAATTTGTAAGGCATCGATCAGCGTAACAAAGGTGTTTGGAGAGGCTGGGGATATTACAGAAATTTGGAAATTGGTTTATGAGTTGCAACAATCAAGATGAGTGGCTGAGCAGATACTGGGTAGTACAGATGATTCAGACTTTCATTTTATTTCAAAAAATGGGAGTAATCTTTGGGACTAATGTTGTAAACACTGCATAATCATGAAAAGAGCAGCAGTTAGCTTGGATTCCAAAGAGGTATGCTATATCTTAACAATTTTTCCAATTAATTTAAAGGAAGTTATTTTCCAAGTTACTAGTGTGATAATGAAAAAGTGGATCTTAACTGCTAAGAAAAGCTGTGGGTATTCATTGCAGACCCCGGAAAATTTTGAACAACTGTGAATTTTAAACAACAGGCCAGGAAGTAGTTATCTAATGCCAAACTGAAGAACAGCTCAGGTGAAAATCTTGTTAATGTGGAATGAAGTAATTTTGCCTACGATACTGTGGCTGTGACTTCTGTGTTCACTTCCACAGTTTCCCTAGTGTCCAAATACCACAAGAGCAATAGACAAAACATCATCAGTAAGCTTGTTAACCAAACTATTTGAAACAAAAACAGTAGTTGTTTGTAAATGAACCAGGTTTTATTAATGCTGAAAGCCCCAGAACAATGGAGCCAATCACACTAACGCTGAAGTTCTGCACACTGCTTATACTGAAGAGTCATTCTTCCTTTCTCTGAACATGTTATGACAACCAGCACTGCCTTTTAATACCAAGTGTGTGCAGTCAATTTTCATCCTGACAGATGACGTGGATAGGTAATGGTTGGTCATAGAGCTGCTATTTCAAAGTTAAATAAATCACTCAGATTTACTAAAGTCTATAGGCTCTAATCACATCACAGAGTACAATAGAGGCCAACATGGCAACAAGTTCCATGCTGAATGCTCACTTTTGTCATTACTTACCATATTTTGTATTTGACTCTGAAACCATATTGCTTGACCTCTATGTTTTCCTTCAGTGAAACCATCGCCACTGTCTGAAAGAAAAACTCGTAATTAGAGTTTCCATTATTTCTACAAAAGCAGTAGCATCTATCTAGTATCCAAGCTTCTGGTTTGGAATATTTAGTCTTCACTGTTTTGTAATGACTCTGTATTCGATAAAATTCCTTCAGGCGTCATCTCTATGAATATCATAATTTTTCATGCAAGATAAAACATCATAGTCGGTGTTCACTTGAATCTTCTCAATGGTTAAATCACAAATGTATTGCATGATATTTGGTCTAAAGAGGTGCTAAGAATGCAATACTTCTATAGGGCAGTGTACACAGTGACGGTGTCTGACTTTAGAAACATTTTACAAATTCACAACCCTCTGCAATTTCTGATGGTTTTGGATCAGTAACTAATGTACTACATCACTAAATGAAATATCTATTGCAGATAAATTTCCAGGGCTTGATAATCTGCATTCAGTAGTGTGAGTAAAAGCAGCCTTGGCAATATTAAATGCATTAGTTTTCTGTCATCCGATATTTAATTATTGATAATTTCTTGCTGATTGGAGGGCAGAATGTAACTCTGCTATTTAAAAAAGGATTCAGACAGTGGTAGGTAATCACAGTCTAGTTGCATTGGTATCAGTGTCAGGAGAATTGCTGAAGTTATTTTATAAAAGATTTTCACTTGAAAAATATCATTAGAATTAGACGAGACATTGCCTTACTATAGCTTGCACTGGACAAACCCACTGGATTTTTTTTTGAGGATGTAACTGGTTGAAGAGCTAAAGTAGGGCCACAGATTGTGAAACTGATTGACTTGCAGGAAACAGGAGGGAAAAATGGGGTGCGAGGCAGTGATTAGTGGGGTAGTACAGAGATGAATGCTTGGCCCCTAACTATTCACAATTTACACCAGTGATTTGGAAGACTGAACTGAATGCATACTTCCATGTTTACGAAAAATGCATGAGATTATGAACTGCGGGAATACAAAGAGAGTTCAAGGCAATTTATAGGCAAATAAATGACAGATTTCACGGAGAACGAAAAATGTTAAGTTTTCTATTGGGGATGGGTGGACAGAGTGTATTTCCAGTGCAGTCCCATCAATCACCGACTGGTTTCAGTTCCACCACCATCTGTTCTCTCCGTGACCACGTGGGTATCCTCAAAGTGCTCTGGTTCTTGCCATGCCAGAAGATGTACGGTTTGGGATTAGTAAATGATGAGCATACTACATTGGCACAGGAAGCATGGTGATGTTTGCAGACTGCTCCCAGCACAATCCTCACTGATCTGATTTGACCCAAGCAATCCATTTCACTGTACGTTTCCATTTTCCAACGTACAGGTGACAAATAAAGCTAGTCTTTTTTTTATCTACTCTTCCATTTGATAAGAAAAATACAAATTCAGAGAATTGTTCAAATGGTGTAGATGGAAAACGCTGATTTACAGAAAGACCTGTCTATCCTTGTACACACTAGGGACTAAACACATTCAGGGTAGGCAAGTGGTTAAGGTGACAATTGGGATGTTGGCCATCAGTGCAAAAACAGAGGAGCAAGGACATCTCTGACAGGGTTTGATAGGCAAGAGGCAGAAAAGGTATTATCCCTGGGGAGGAGGAATAGGTTGTGTCAAATGCAAACTTGTTACATTTAGTTCACTCACCCAAATGATGAATTTATATTTCGTAAGAAGCTGAAGCCCATGTGCTGAACTCCGAGACGTCCATATTCACTGCCTGTCAGCAGGAAAATATCCCTCTCTGTACTATCTGACAATGTTTTTTGCAGTCCTAATTTAGCATACTTACCTTTCATGTAGAAACTTAGGAAAAGTATCCTGAAAGTCTAGGTATGTCACATATGCTAATTACCCTTTATTTATTCTACTTCTCCAGAAACCTACAATAAAATTTTTAAGCATGATTTTGTCCAAACATTCTATAACTTTCCAAGTGTTCTGTTATTACATTTTCATAACAAACTCTTGTACGTTCTCCACTATTGATATTGACTAAGTAGTTTAGAATCCCATTCTATATTTATCCTCCGCCCTTTCTTTTTAAATATTGGAGTTACATCTGCCACCCATCAATCCGTGGAAACTACCTGAGTCTAAAGAATATTGCAAAATGACTACTAATGCAAGCAATATCTATAGGGTCACTTCTTTTGTTATGATTTGTTAGGCTTTAGCTCCATTTATTTCTCTAATAATATTTCAGAGCTAATATGGTTTCTTTCAATACATATAAAATGCTGGAAGAACTCAGCAAGCCAGGCAGCACCTAGGAAAGAGTAGAGTCAAGGTTTTGGGCCGAAACATCGACTATACGCTTTTCTTAGATGCTGCCTGGCCTGCTGAGTTCCTCCACCATTTTGTGTGTGTTGCTTGGATTTCCAGAATCTGCAGATTTTCTCTTGTTTGAGATTTCCTTCAGTTGCCTCCCCTACCAAATCTTCCATTCCTTAAAGTGGTGTTTTTATATACACTTCTGTGAAATCAAAACCAATGTAGGGGTTCATTTTAACATGTTTTTTTTACTCCCATATGTAATTTTCCCTATTTAAGACTAATAGACATACAGTATATTTGACATCACTAATCTTTTTGTTCTATATACTTCTATACACTACCTCTTAATCAATCATTGGTGAATTCTAAACAGGTAGCAATCATCAAGCTTGTTGCTTTCCTCACAAATTTCATATATCTCCACTTACAATCTAGCTTCCTTTCTAATTAATGGCTTTATGACAAATTTTCATACATGAAAAGAATGAATAATTATTGTAATTCATGAACTTTATTAAATATTTAATATTGCATATCAACACAATCTATCCTAGTAGATTTCCATGAAGTTTTGTTTCTTTAATTTCTTTGATATTTTCCCTTCAGTTATACTAAGTGCTTCACATTCCTCATGGTTATCAAACCTGTCATTTCCCACCACTTCAGCCAGAACAGACATTCCATGGCTCTCAGATTATTATGGAGTACTAATTCCCAGAAGATGAAGGTATTTGTTTGAATTGCCTCTCTTCATCTGAGAGTTAACCTGTTACCATCCCTGGTGTAATCCATATGTTTAATGATTATCTTAACTAATGAATTAATAATAACACCTGACACATGAAAACCAACTCTCTTATTGTAGCTATCTACCAAATCCTTGATTCTCCACTCCTTGAGAGAGTTTATTTCATTATTTTAAATATCTCAACAGGATGGAAAAATCAGTTGGGCTTTTCCTGCCTGCGAACTTTGTAAATTATGTAAATTATGTAAACTTTGTAAATCACAAAAATTATTTTCAATCTTGCTATGCTTAAAGATAATGCCAATCTCATTATCTCAGTGTTGCTCTATGTTGTCCTTAGTGACACTCCTTATGTGTAATTCGAAAGTTTATTAATTCTGAAGATTTACAAATCACCATAATATCATATACGCAGTCCTCTCTAGCTTGAACACCTTCAAACGTTGTGGCTTCCTAAAGTGGGTGAAAGTTTGAAATGACCAGACAAATTTTGAAAAAATGGGAAGTTGCTGGTCAAGTCAATTTAATAAGTAGAGCCAAAACAGTAGCTGATAAACTTGGAGTAGATGATGCCCTCTCATTGGTAGGCATTTCAAATATTCTTGATTTTCAAGACTGTTCCATATCATCAGCAAGCTTCCACATTGCACTAATAATATTATAGTTATATCAATAAATATATTACAGCAGTATTCCTAAGATTGATCCTTTCGGATTTCAATAATCCTTGTAGTGTGCCAGACTAAAGGCTCTATTTCTTCAGCAAGCTGTAATTGTTTACGTTTATTTTCTCAGTGTTCATTAGCATCAAATGATTTCATAACTTACAGCAGGGCAATTATATTTTGTGCAGTTATTGAACATTAATAATGCATTAATTTATCCACAAGTAGCTTCTTCTGTGTTCGCCCACCAAATTTGAACATCTTTCCACTGACAGATACAAAGCAATGTTTTGGCAAGATTCTGAATCATGCATAGGCCAATTTAGACTGGTAGGAAGAGAGGAAGATGAAAACTGGTTTGCCTTTTGTTCTAGCTGCAGGTACCAGTAATTATAGTATAGTCTCATTTAGCAATATCACCTCACTCAGGGTATAGAGCTAACTTAAGGCTATATGAACAGACTTTTTCTACTCTGTCCCTGATTCTGCAGAGCTGTCCCATACCCATGTTCACCTTTGTGAAGGTAGAATGGTATTAGCGCACACCAACTGTGTCAGTGACCGTAAGACCATATAGCGCAAGAGCAGAATTAGGCCGTTCGTCCCATCAGATCTACTCAGCCTTTTAATTATGGCTGATTTATTTTCCCTCTCAACACTACAACCTTTGATACCAGACATCCCACCTCTTCCGGAAGTTCTGGGAGTCTCCCGCAAATTAATAGTGGCTCCCTGATGCCCACAAATTATATACAATATCGTTAGAGCGATCACGAGCGGGAGAGCGAGGGAGCGCGCGCAAGAGAGAGAGAGAGAGCGAAAGAGAGAAAGAGCGAGAGCAAGAGTGAGAAAGCGAGCGCGAGTGAGAGCGACCACGAGCGAGAGAGCGCAGGAGCGCGCGCGATAGAGAGAGAGTGAGAGCAAGAGCAAGAGCCAGAGAGTTCCAAAAAAAGTCAGTGGCAGAGTGTTCCAGAAAAAGAAAATATAAAACGTACATCACCCCAGACTACACTAAAGTGTACCCCTGCCTAATAGGGGTTAAAATAATGACAGTGTTGCTCGCTGCACTGTTTGCAACAGTGACTTTTCTATTGCCCATGGTGGGTTAAGATTGTAAAAGACATGTTGAGGTGAGTTTAACAGGTGTCATTCGTTCATTAGCATAGCTAACGTTATTTAAACTAGCTGGCTAGCTGCTAAGGAGCTACTCTATTGCAGACATCCCACCTCTCCCGGAAGTTCGGGGAGTCTCCCGCAAATTGATGGTGCTACCTCCCTGAAATGAGTTTTTGCAGGGTGGGATGTCTGTGATACTGTTATTAATCAAAAATCTATCAACGTCCGTTTTAAATACACCCAATAACTTGGCCTTCACAGACATCTGCAGCATAGAATTCCACAGATTCACCAACTTCTGGCTAAAGAAATTCCTCCTCACCTCTATTCTAAATGGATGTTTCTCTATATTCTGAGGCTGTCCCCTGTGGTCCTAGACTCCCCCCAACAAAGAAACCATCCATTTCACATCCACTCTATCTAGGCCTTGCAACATTCAATAGGTTTCAATGCAACCCCCCCCCCCTTATTCTCTTAAATTCCGTTATCAGCCCACAGCCTTCAATTGCTGCTCTTTCATTCCCAGAATCATTCTTGTAAACCTCCTCACAACCCTCTCTGCTGTCTGCACATCCATTCAGAAACATGGGGCTGAAAACTGCTCACAATACTTCGAGTGGGGCCTCACCAGTGCCTTATATAGCCTCAGCATTACATCCTTGCTTTTATACTCTAGTCCCCTTGAAATAAATGTTAACATTGCTTTCGCTTTCACACCAGTGACTCAATCTGCAGATTAAGCTTCAGCGAATTCTGCAAGAGGACTCCCAAACTCCTTTGCATGTTGGACTTCTGAATTTTCTCCCCATTTAGAAAATAGTCTATCCTTTTACTCCTTCAACCAAAGTGCATTAGTATACACTTCCTGACACTCTATTCCATCTACCACACCCTTGCCCATCCTCCTAATTTGTCTAAGTCCTTCTGCAATCCCACTGCCCCGACCTGCCCATCCACCTATCTTCGTATTATCCACAAACATGGCCACAAAGCCATCAATTCCATCATCCAAATCATTGATATATGATGTAAAAAGAAGCATTCCCAACATAAACCCCTGTGAAACACCAGTTGTCACCAATAGCCAATATGAAAAGGATCCCACTATTCCCATTCTTTGCCTCCTGTCATCAGCCAATGCTCTATCCTTGTGAGCATCTTTCCTGTAATACCATGGACTCGTACCTTGTGGAGCAGCCTCATGTGTGGTACCTTGTCAAAGGCCTTTTGAAAATCCAAGTACACAACATCCACTGATTTTCCTTTGTCTATCCTGCTTGTTATTTCTTCAAAGAATTCCAACAGATATGGCAGACAAGATTTTCCTTTAAGGAAGCCATGCTGATTTTGGCCTATTTTGTCATGTGCCTCCAAGTGCCTCCAAGGAAGGTTAGATCCTGTTTTACAAAGTTACTGGAGTTTTTTGACTATATAACATGCACAGTGAAGAGAAGGAGCAGGTTGTTATTGTATACCTGGCTTTCCATAGGTGGTTTTGATAAAGTACCACATAAAAGATTCTTCAGCTGTCCATCGATTTTCAATGATGACTGAGGCCTGGGCAAGATTGTATGGAAGACCGGCAGTTGCCCATGCTGCAAGTCTCCCCTCTTCACGCCACCGATGTTGTCCAAGGGAAGGGCACTAGGACCCATACAGCTTGGCACCGGTGTCATCGCAGAACAATGCGTGGTTAAGTGCCTTGCTCAAGGGCACAACACACTGCCTCAGCTGAGGCCCAAACTAGCGACCTTCAGATCACTAGACCGTCGCCTTAATCACTTGGTCACATGTCACACATAAAAGACTAGTCCATAAGATAAGGATGCATTGATTTGGCATGGATAGAGGATTGGTTAGTCAACTGAAGGTAGAGAGCTGAGATAAACAGATGGTTTTCTAGGTGGTAATCAATAGTGAGTAAAGTGCCCGAGAGGTCAGTGTAGGGTCTGCAACTATTCACAATATACATTAACAATTTGGAAGAGAGGATCAAGTGCAGCGTATCAAAGTTTGCTGATGACACTAAAGTAATTTTAAAGGCAACGTAAGTAGCTGGTAAGCTTTTTCTTGCTCATTCTTCATCTTCAAGTGCATAGTTAGGGGAATACTCATGGCTCCAGGGGCAGTGTTTTGTTCCTTGTATGAGATGTGGAAATTCTGCAACCTCCAGCCTCCCAGACAGCCACAACTGCACCAGGTGCGCCAAGCTGCAGCTTCTCAGAGAATGTGTTGAGGAGCTGGAGCTGCAGATCAATGACCTTCGGCTGAAAAGGGAAATGGAGAAGATGATGGATAGTAGTAACAGGGGATAGTCACCCCCAGGTTGCAGGAGGCAGGTGAATGGGTGACTATCAGGAGAGAAAAGGGTAATAGGCAGCTGGTACAGAGTACCGCTGTGGCTGTTCTCCTCAATAATAAGTATAGTGTTGCGGTGGGGGGGGGGGGGTGTAGGGCAACCTACCAGGGGGGAGCCACAGTGACAAGGCCTCTGGCACTGAGTCTGACACTATGGCTCAGAAGGGAAGGAGGGAGAGTAGCAATGCAGTGGTGAAAAGAGGTTCCATAGTGAAAGGAATAGATAGGAGAGTCAGTGGATGCAATACTGAAACTCGTTGCCTTCCAGGGCCCAGGGGCAGGGATGTCTCGGATTGTGTCCGTGAAATTCTAAAGGGGAAGGGGAAGCAGCCAAGCATCTTTGTACATATTTGTACCAATAATATAGGAAGCAAAAGAGAGGAGGTCGTAAAGAGAGAATTCAGAGAGCTAAAAGCAGGAGCTCCAAGGTAACAAGCTCTGGATTGCTGCCTGCGACACCCGCTAGTGAGGGCAAGAAAAGGATGATTCGGCAGATGAATGCATGGCTGAGGAACTGATGCAGGGAGCAGGGTTTCAGATTTATGGATCATTGGGAACTCTTCTGGAGAAGTTATGGCTTGCTACAAAAGGGATGAGCTACTACTGAGTCCGAGGCGAGCCTTGCCGGGCAGGTTTGCTAGGCTGTTGAGGATGACTTAAACTAATTTGGCAGGGGTATGGGAACCAGAGTGATAGGACTGAGGATAGGGATGTTAGTTTACAAGCAGAGGCAGAGTATAGAAACATAGAAACATAGAAAATAGGTGCAGGAATAGGCCATTCGGCCCTTCGAGCCTGCACCGCCATTTATTATGATCATGGCTGATCATCCAACTCAGAACCCTGTACCTGCCTTCTCTCCATACCCCCGATCCCTTTAGCCACAAGGGCCATATCTAACTCCCTCTTAAATACAGCCAATGAACTGGCCTCAACTGTTTCCTGTGGCAGAGAATTCCACAGATTCACCACTCTCTGTGTGAAGAAGTTTTTCTTAACCTCGGCCCTAAAAGGCTTCCCCTTTATCCTTAAACTGTGACCCCTTGTTCTGAACTTCCCCAACATCGGGAACAATCTTCCTGCATCTAGCCTGTCCAATCCCTTTAGGATTTTATACGTTTCAATAAGATCCCCCCTCAATCTATATTCTAGCAAGTATAAGCCTAGTCGATCCAGTCTTTCATCATATGAAAGTCCTGCCATTCCAGGAATCAATCTAGTGAACCTTCTTTGTACTCCCTCTATGGCAAGAATGTCTTTCCTCAGATTAGGAAACCAAAACTGCACACACAACAGTATAGTGAGACTGTTGGGAAGGACAGGCAGATGATAAAGCAAAATTTCAGTCTGTGGGATGAGTTGCAGTGTAAAAGGGGGACAAAATTGAAAGGGTAACAATACAGAACGGAAGGTGTTATATTTGAATGCACGAAGTACATGAATTAAGGTTTATGATCTTTAGAAATTTGCAGATATGATGTTGTGGGTATCACGGAGTCTTGGCCGAAAGATGATTGTAGTTGGGAGCTTAATATTCAAGGAAAAAAAAATCTATCAAAAGAACAGGAAGTAGGCAGAGGAGGAGGAGGAGGAGTGGTTTTGCTGGTAAAAAATGAAATGAAATCTTTAGAAAGCTGTGACATAGGATGGGAAGTTGCAGAATCATTGTGGGTAGAGATCAGAAACTGCAAGGTAAGAAGACACTGAAGGGAGTTATTTACAGGCTTCCGAACAGTAACAGGATGTGGTGTACAAATTACAGTAAGAGTTAGAAAAAGCATGTAAAAAAGGAAATGTTATGTTAGTCATCGGGGATTTCAATATGCAAGTGTATTGGAAAAGTCAGGTTGATGCTGGATACCAAGAGAAAGGGTTTGTGGAATGCTGCTGAGGTGGCTTTCTTGAGTAGTTTGGGGTTGAATCCACCAGAGATCTTCAATTCTGTATCGCCTGTTATGTAATGAACCAGATATGATTAGGGAGCTTAAGTTAATGGAATCCTTAGGAAACAGTGATCATAATATGATCAAAGCTGGGTGGCAGTGTGAAATGTGAGGAGGATGTTCTGAGAATACAGGGTGACTTGGACAGGTTGAGTGAATGGGCAGATGCATGGCAGATGCAGTTTAATGTGGATAACTGTGAGGTTATCCACTTTGGTGGCAAGAACAGGAAGGCAGATTACTATCTGAATGGTGTCAAGTTAGGAAAAGGGGAAGTACAACGACATCTGGGTGTCCTTGTTCATCAGTCACTGAAAGTAAGCATACAGGTAGAGCAGGCAGTTAAGAAAGCTAATGGCATGTTGGCTTTCATAACAAGGGGAGCTGAGTATGGGAGCAAAGAGGTCCTTCTGCAGTTGTACAAGGCCCTGGTGAGACCCCACCTGGAGTATTGTGTGCAGTATTGGTCTCCAGATTTGAGGAAGGACATTCTTGCTATGGAGGGAGTGCAGAGCAGGTTCACAAGGTTAATTCCAGGGATGGCGGGACTGCCATATGTTGAAAGATTGGAGTGACTGGGATTTAGAAGGATGAGAGGGGATCTGATTGAAACATGTAAGATTATTAAGGGATTGGACGCGCTAGAGGCAGGAAACATGTTCCCAATGTTGGGGGAGTCCAGAACCAGAGGCCACAGTTTAAGAATAAGGGGTAGACCATTTAGAACGGAGTTGAGGAAAAACTTTTTCACACAGAGGGTTGTGGTTCTGTGGAATGCTCTGCCTCAGAAGGCAGTGGAGGCCAATTCTCTGGATTCTTTCAAGAAAGAGTTAGATAGAGCTCTTAAAGATAGCGGAGTCAAGGGATATAGGGAGAAGGCAGGAACAGGGTACTGATTGTGGATCAATACACATAAAAATTGCTGATGAATGCAGCAGGCCAGGCAGCACCTATAGGAAGAGGTACAGTCGACGTTTCGGGCAGAGACCCTTTGCCAGGACTAACTGAAAGAAGAGGTAGTAAGAAGTAAGAGATAGTAAGAGATCTTCATCTTCTTACTATCTCTTCTTTCAGTTAGTCCTGACGAAGGGTCTCGGCCCAAAACGTCGACTGTATCTCTTCCTATAGATGCTGCGTTCACCAGCAATTTTTATGTGTGTTGCTTGAAATTCCAGCATCTGCAGATTTCCTCGTGTTACTGATTGTGGATGATCAGCCATGATCACAGTGAATAGCGGTGCAGGCTCAAAGGGCCGAATGGCCTACTCCTGCACCTATTGCCTATCGAATTCAACCCACAACTTGAGAGGGAGAAGCTAAAGTCAGATGTATCAGTATTACAGTGGAGTAAAGCTTTGACCAGCAACCAATCGGCATTTGCGATTGATTAGAATGAGCAAAAAATTAAAGGAAGGCAGGGACAAACACAGCGGCTATTGTCTGAGTGGGCATCATCAGAGTGGTGGTCTTGAGTCTTTAGCTCTTTGAGGCTTCAGTGAAGAGAGGCTTCACTCAGAGAAAGCAAAGGAAAGAAAAGCTCAAGATTGTTCCTTCTTTTCTTTATATCTGCTCAGGTAGGATAGTTGAATGCTCCTCTTGCGGGATGTGGGAGGGCAGAGAGACCTCCAGTGTCCCTGACGACTACAACTGTAAGAAGTGCATCCAGCTGCAGCTTCTAACAAGCTGAATTAAGGAGTTGGAGCAGGAACTGGATGAACTCCAGATGAATTCAGGAGACTGAAGGCATGATAGATAGGACACATAGAGAGGTAGTTACACTCAAGGTGCAGGATTCAGGAAATTGGGTGGCAGTCAAGAAGGGGAAAGGTGTTAAGGAAACAGTGCAGAGTACTGCTGTGGCCATCCTCCTTGACAAAAGGTATCTCACTTTGGATATTGTTAGGGGGGATGACCAAACAGAGAAAAGTCACAGTGGCTGGGTCTCTGGTACTGAGTCTCCCTCTGTGAATCAGAAGAGAAGGGGCTAGAAGAGGCACGTTGTGGTGATAGGGGATTTGTTAGCTCACATGTTTACTTTCACTGTCCATCACTTCCCTATGGTGCTCCCTCCCTTCCCTTTACTTCACAGTCTTCTGTCCTCTCCTATTAGATTCACCCTTCTCCAGCCCTTTATCTCTTCCAACCGTTTATCAACTTGCCAGCTCATTACTTCACCTCTCACCCCTCTTCCAGTTTTTCCTTTCACCTGCCACCATGTACTTCTTCTTCCCCTCCCTCCACCTTTTTACTCTGACTTCTCCCCTTCCTTTCCCAGTCTTGAAGAAGGGTCTCGGCCTGAAATGTTGACTGTTTACTCTTTTCCATAGATGCTGCCTGGCCTGCTGAGTTCCTCCAGCATTTTATGTGTGTTGCTTTGGATTTCCAGCATCTGCAGATTTTCTTGTGTTTGCTTCCTTGATGTGCTTCATTAATGATTCTTTGTTGCTTTTAAAGTTTTCCCAGTCTTCCATTTTCCCATTATTCTTGGTGTTTACGTGAGCTTTAGTTTGATGTTTTCCTTTATCTCCGTAGTTATCCAAGACCAGCTCTCCCCACTCTTACTGTCATAGAGTTTAATGGGATTATACTTCTTTGAAAATTCTCTTTGTGTAAAATCTCTTTGATCATCTTCCATTGTTCTTCAAATACTCCACCTGTGATCCAGTCGAGGCTAGCCAGTTCCTCCTCATCCCATTGTAGCCTACCTTGTTTAGGCATAATACACTGGTTTTAAATCAAACTATTGCACCCTCCATCTGTTATGAGAATTTCAGTCATATTCTTATGAAGAGTATTCCTATATTGTTAACTTTACCTGTCTTATTGAACAAAACCAGATCTAACATAGCATGTTCTTTTGTATATTCAGTAACATGCTGCTCAAGACAGCTACCTTGGATATATTCTGTGAGGTCCTCCTCATGACTGCCTCAACCAACTTGATTTGTCCAATCCACACGCAACTGCTGTTACATTTTTACTTTTTCCCTTTTACTATTTCTAATCGCCATCCAGATGGATTCAAAATTCTACTTCTGTGATCTTACATTGTCACTCACTATTGCCTTAATAACCTGCTTAATTAAGAGCGCTCTCCACCTCCCTTACCTTCTTGCCTATTCTTCCATATTATCTGGTGCTGCTTGGATATTTATGTCCCGATCATCTCCACTTGCAACCACGTTTTTGCAGTGGCTGTTAAATCATACCCCTTTGCACTGATTTGTGCCAACTTGTTTTGAAAACTATTGGCGTTCAGATAAGTTTTCTTACACATGTTTTTCTTTCAGAATCTAGTAATCTTAGTGTCTTTTGTGTTCAATTTTTCTGCACACCATTCTTACTTCTTATTCTAATTTCTGCCTTGGTTCCCTTTATCTTTCTGCGTGGATTCCCACACCCTACCCCTGCCATGTTTTTAAACACTCCCCAGCAGCACCAGCAATAATCCCCAAGGGTGTAACCTATCTGTTTTGCACTGGTCTCACCTCCCCAAAACCCAGTGACCCAGGAATCTGAAAGCCTCCCTCCTGCACCACCCTCTTGACATATATTCATCATAATTATTCTGTTAGCCCTACTCTGACTAGAGGTAGCAATCTTCAGATTACTCCCTATGAGGTCTGATATTTTGGATTATCTCCTAGTTCCCTAAGTTCATTTTGTAGGACCTCATCCTGCATTTCTCCAATATCATTGGTACCCACTGGCTGTTCACTTTCCCTTTTTAGAATGCCCTGCAGTCACTCGGAGACATTGCCGACCTTGGCATGTAGGAGGCAACACACCAGCCAAGCATCCTATTTGTGGTCAGAGAAGATCCAGAGGTAAGCTATTTCCCTTACCTCAGAATCCTCTGCCACATTAGCTGTCCCAGTCATTTTCCTGCCCTTCTGGTGCCATGGTCTTGGCTACTAATGTCTTCCTTGATGAGCAATATCCCCCAAAAGTATCCAAAGATGTATATCTATTTGGATGGAGATGACTGCAGGGGATTGCCACATTAGTTTACTACTGCTGCTCTGCTTGTTGGTCATGTATTTCTTTAAACCTTTAAACTGCAGTGTGACTCCAACACAATAAATGTGTTAGTCACAATGTACTCAGTAGATTGTCTTACTCTTGTACTCAAATCTTCTGACAATTTGTTTTCGGATGTTAATATTTTTCTTCGAAGGATATTCAGCCTTAAGCCTCAACTAAACATTGAAACAGCTGAGATATGTTACGTAAATATATTGGACATCCACATTATTATATTCTAGAGTGTCATTTTGAAGACCGGTAGATAAAAGTACATCAATCCTAGTGACTTCCTGCACCATATCTTAAAAGAGTTTCAATGAAGCTATTTAGCTCTCCGTGGATCAATGTCACCTTTGATTTCCTTGACATGAAATGGTTCAGATAGTCTTGAATTGCGCCCTTCATGATAGATTGCAATAACTTCTACTGAGTCAATTATATCATTTACAATATATTTGATACTTTATCCCACAAAGTTTTTTAGCTATAATTCTGTTCTCTGTTGTTGTCACTAAATTCTTATCATTGCAGCAAAACTAATGTGTTCTTGCAGCAGGATTCTGCACATTCAGAGGTGGCACCAGGCTCCAGCCTTGCTTTTATTTCCATATCTTTACATGCTTAAGACCCTACAAGGTTCATTGACTTTACTTTTATCGAACTACAACCTTCTCATTTCTTTCAGTGTGATAAATTAATGGGATGCTCAAATGAAAATAGAAAAAAAAGATTGCATTGAAGCAGCCTTTTGTCACTTCAGGGAGTTCCAAGCTACTTTACACCAGCACAGTGCTTTGGAAATATAACACTGATGAATTGTTGTCCGTGATACAAAAACATGTCAGCGTTTTTGCATTTGCATCATTGACAACTTCGATTGAGCAATTACCCACAAAGAACTTTGTGATAATGCCTAACTAACTTCTTCAGTGATGTCAACTGAGGGACAAACAAACATGACGAAAGTAAAGTATGAAATTTAATTGTTTTTCTTCAATCAGAACCATGGAAATTCTGTCTAACAAAGTAGACAGAGCCTTTAATGAAAGCCTTGTTCCAAGGACAGCAGTCTACTGAGGGACATAAGAAAACAAAAGGTGCAGTAGGCTGCCTATCCCTTCAAGCCTGTTTCAGCATTCATCAACATCATGGCTGATCTTCTATCCTAGTGGCATTTTTGGTTCTATCCCTTCACTACTTTAATGCTCAGTAACCTATTGCTCGCTATTTTGAATAAAGATAATGACTGAACTTTGTAGCCATCCAAAGTATTCCAAAGATTCACCACCTCTTGAGAGGTTTCAAAAGGTGGTGAATCAGCTCAGTCTTAAATGGCTTGTTTCCACGTTGCCTCAGTCGGTCATGGGAAACTGCCTCCCAGGGTCTAGCTAGCAAAACCCTGAAAGAATTCTGTGATTGTAAAGATACGGCAAATCCACTGTACCTGGAATCAGTCAAATGGAACCTTATGCTGAGTCTAATGAGTCAGTCCAGAGTACGTGCTCAAAGAACTAAATGATTATTAAACCCATTGTAAAAGTGCTAGCACAGCTTCACAAACACCAGCAAAAGCAGTCAAACTTTCATGCCATGGCATTCGTAAACAGTCTAAAAATATTCAAATAATATTGACAGTATATACACCATGAGGATTTCTAAATGCTGTCATTTTTCCCGCCCCACTCAAAATATCCCTGTTGTCTTGACTTATAAAATGCAGCTACGCTATTACAATAGTGAAGGGAAATGGAGATTAGACAGAGAAGACTAAAAGCAGAAATGTGTCTTGAATCAGGAAAACTGGTGTAAGTAAGCAGCAGAATATTTTAGAGGCACTGGAATGTACGAAATGTAAACTGGAGCAAGAACAAGATACTGGAGGAGTTCAGCAGGTCATGCAGCGTCCATGGAGGCAAATTGACAGTGGACATTTCAGATTGAGACCTTTCGTCTGGATTGCAAAGTCTGTCTTAAAGCATTCCTCATACACCTTAGTTTTGTTAATTTTGCAGTGGAATAGTGTTGTCAGGATTGTTAACATTATGATAAAAGACTGTAAAACAGATGTAACATATATTCATTCTGCAAATAAATAATGTAGCATTAATTAATGAGGTCTGATGCTCAATTTATTCAGAAAGATTTATTGAAACAGATTATTTAAGCATTTACAGAATGTGAAAGCCAGGGCACTAATTTAAACTTTGGAACTATGATGTGATGTTGGAAGCAGACAAATAACCAGGGAAAAGCAGGAAGAGGCGGAGCAGACTCGATGGGCCAAATGGCCTAAATCTACTCCTATGTCTTATGGTCTTACGCCAAGAAATGGTGGTACTGGAAACAAGTGAACTAAGGCCAGAACACCGGTTGTGAGAAAGAACAAAGGAGGGTTTGAAATACCCAAATGGCCAAGTCACTGCAGTCAATGATATTAGTAACATAATTCTGGAGAAATAAATGTGAAGTATCATTCAGGGAGCAGTTCAGACTGTGAGGAAGAGAAAGAGAATGATAAGGAATGATAAGCTCTATCTGCAGAGGAAGAGATGAACAATGAGTCACAGCTGGAGCAAGAAACTGGTTATTAGAACTTAAGGTCAAAAAACAAAAAGCACTCTGTAGCTAGAGAGAGGAAAGTGGAACCAGAAGGAAAAGAATGTGAAAACAAAACAAGGGAGGAGGGAAACGGACTATGCAAAAGAGCGTGAGCCTACAAGGTTTCATCCTTATTAAGTATTATCTCTTCGTACTGGATACAGCCTGCTCAATAAATCTATGTATTTGTATAAAAACCCAATATGTCCAATATACTTCTAAGAAAATAGTGTAGGAATAGTCACAAACAAGTGTCTTGCATTGGTTTAACAAATCTTGAAAGTTAAACAAACTATCAGTTGGTAAATCTTTCACTGAAGCAATCCTTTTGATCCTAGTAGTAAGCACTGCCAAGCCTAACCAAATTGTACAACTCTTGGTCCAGAGTTTGCAAGTCATGGAAATAATCCAAATGCCTCTGGGTCTGGAATTTATTCCTTTCTGGCACTCTGTTACAGATCCTCAGCAATCTCTGGGTGGGATATTTGTACACAGTGAGCTGAGAAACTCTAGGAATAGAGGTCCTTCCTATTCATCCTGTCTGGTGCTCCCATAATTTAATACCTCACATTTAAATCTTCTCTCTGCTTCATTTATTTCAAATTAAACAATTCCAGATGAGTCAATCGTCCCACATAAGGGAAGCTTTCCAGCCCAACTATTATCCTCCTAAACCTCCTCTGCACCGATTTTGTGTCATCACAAACTTTCTGTAATGTGATCAGTAATGTTTACAGCACCCTAGATATCATTTTACCAGTGTGTGTCACAGTTCCAGGATGATCTCCTTCTTATTTTCTCTGCTTCAGAATGCACAGCAATGTATTACACACACCTTCGTAAGCACATTAGCTGCCTGACCTACCATCTCCAGGAGTTGTGGGTATGCATTCCAACATCCGTCTAGTCTTCTACAGCTCTTAGTATCCTTGTCTGCCCCGACCAAAGAATTATCTCAGATTTCTGAACATTGAATTTCTTCTTTCACTTTTTTCCACACCTAACCGGTCTATTCTTTCCATGTCTGCATACTTAACCCCCTTACAAAAATCCACATGCACTTCATCAAACACACACCGACACTTCTTGTTACATCCTGAAAGGAATTCAAACTTTAGTCATACTTGATCACTTCATAGTAAATCTACACTGGCTATCTTAAATTAATCCATGCTTTACTATATGCAGTGGATTTTTGGTTAACTTGTGGCTGATAGCTTGTAGATTAGTTTGTCACACAGTACTTCACACAGTCAACTTAAAACATTTGTACTTCTAAGCCAAAAGCCCATTTCCAGAGCCTCTAGGCAAGATATTCTAAGTATAGTAAGAGTTCTTTAAAATGTGGTTAAATTTTTCATGCTTAGTGAAGCTTACTCACTTCACAGTACTATAGAGTCTTGTTGTACTGCAAACCCCTTCAAATGTAAAAACATGTTGTTTTCATGATTGGATCAAAACCCTGGAGAGCATTAGAAGCTGGAAAAATGATCTAATGCAATGCAGTACAAACCAACATTAACATGTTTGAATAAACAATAATCTTACAGGTATTTACAAGAAAATAAAGAAATACAATAAAATCCCCAGACAGCTGATTAATAGATAACACTCCATGTAAAAAAGTTGGCCATCAAGTTCATCCCAGATCTTTCCCCTATCACCTTAAACCTATACCCTTTAATTCTTGATACTTCAATTCTGGGGAGAAAAAGACTGAGTGCATTCCCTTCACGATTTTACACACCCCTGTAAGATCACCTTTCAGTTCTCAATACTGCAAGGGAAAACTGTCCCAGCCTGTGCAACATCACTCTATGACTCAGTCCCTCAAACCCTAGCAACATCCTTGCAAATCTTTTCAGCACTTTTTTCAGTTTAAAAACATGTTTTCTTTAGCAGCGTGACCAAAACTGTACTGAATGTGCTTTAATGTCTTTAACATTGTCAATCTTTTTGTAATATCCCCTGAGGTGTGCCCTTTGATTAGTCAAGAGTAAACTCAAAGTTCAACAGAAAATTTATTATCAAAGAACATATACGTCACCACATACAACCCTGAGATTTATTTTCTTGTAGGCATACGCAATAAATCCATTACAGAATAATAGCTATAATAGAATCAATAAAAGACCGCTCCAACTTGGGCATTCAACCAATGTGCAAAAGCCAACAAAATGTACAAATGCAGAAAGAAATTAATAATAATAAATAAATACTCAATAACTATTGAGAACATGAGATGAAAAGTGTTTGAAAGTGAGCCCATAGGTGTGGGAATAGTTTAGTGATGGGGCAAGTGATGTTCAGTGAAGTTATCCTATTTGGTTCAAGAGCCTGATGGTTGAGGGTTAATTACTATTCCTGAACCTGGTGGTGTGAGTCCTGAGGCTCCTGTACCTTCTTCCTGATGACAGCAGCAAGAAGTGTGGTGGGGGCCCCTAATGATAGATGCTGCTTTTCTGCAACAATGCTTTGTGTAGATGTGCTCAGTGGTGGGGAGGGTTTTTCCTGTGAGGGACTGGGCTGTTCAAGGGCATTGACGTTTCCATACCGGGCTGTGATGCAGCAAGTCAATATACTCTCCACTACACATCTATAGCTGTTTGTCAACTTTGCCAAAGTTTTAGATGTCATTTTGAACTTTTGCAATCTCCTAAGGAAGTAGAGGCACTGTCGTGCTTTAATTGTAATTGCACTTACGTGCCGGTCGTCCAAAATAATAACAGAGGAATTTTTAAGTTGCTGACCCAATGAGGACTGGCTCATGGATCTCTGGTTTCCTTCTCCTCAAGTCAATGATCAACTGAAGAAACTGAATTAGAAACTGGAGCAAGTCATGAGCCGTCAATAATGTACACACCAGTTCGGAAACTGACCTGTAATTACTTATTCTGGTCTTTCTAAATTAAAACATTGGTTGTATTTTGTCTATCATCCTGTTCTCCATGTTCATCCATATTATCCTGAAAGAGATGGAAAACTATGCTCAGAGACCCCCCATTTCCACCCTGCCTTCCATTAATAACTAGCAAAACATTTAATCATCTACACCCCTCCTCCTTAATTACATCACAGGTATTTTACCGTTGTAGTGAAGCATTCATCCAGACCCCTAGCCATAACTTCTGCGTTCAAACATAGACTACATGTTTACCCCCACTAACAGGTATACCTCTTTGGATACTGTTTTGGGGGGAAATGATCTTTCAGGAGCCAGGAGCAACTGTACTGTGGCCAGCTCTGTGGCCCAGACTCAAAGGGTGCGTATTGATAGGAGACTCGATAGTGAGGGGTTGTCAGTACCTCCAATTGAACTCTGTCATTTTGTGTGTTTCCCCCAGCTGTCAGTCTGTGGTTTTGTATTGCCATGCGTTCCTGTCCCTGCTCCTGCTCTACTCCGGCCCCTGTATTACTGAGTACTCCATCTCTCACTTGTTTCTCATTATTACCTGTACTGCTGCCACCTGTGTCTCATTGTGCTCCACCTATCATCTGCCTCTCTGTTTATTGCTCAGTGTATTTCAGTCCTGTGTTTTCACCTGTTCATTGCCAGATTGTGCTAGTGAATTTTCCAGCATTTGTATTTGTACTCCGTCTGTTTGAATATTGACTCTGTCTGTCTCCCGATTCTGATTTTTGGATTTCTCTTGATATTTTGATCTCTGTCTGAACTTTGACACTGACTTTGTTTGCACCTCGGGATTTGTTACTCAATTAATATCACTGTGTGCACAGTATTGGGTCTGCGGTTGGATCCCTGCTCCTACGTCCTGGCAGGGCACAGGCAGAAGAATGCTGGGATGGTGCTTTGCCTCCTAAGTGCCAAGATCAAGAATGTCTCTGAACAGTTGCAGAACATTCTCGAGGGGGAGGAGGGAGGCTAATAGCCAGAGGTCATTGCACACATTGGTACAAACTGCATAGGTAGAACAAGGGATGAGAACCTGCAGAATGAGTATAGAGAAAGGTAAGAAGTTCAGAAGCATAGGCTAGAGGTAAGTGATCTCTGGATTACCCCTGTACTGACTTGCAGTGAGGTCAGAGTTAGAAAAATGGTCCTGGTAATGCACAGGTGAGAGTTGGTGCAGGGGGCAGGGATTTGTGTTCTTGGATTATTAGACCATAAGACAAAGGAGCAGAAGTAGGCCATTCGGTTCATTGACTCTGCCCTGCCATTTTATCATGATCTGATCTATTCTCCCATTTAGTCCCACTGCCCCGCCTTCTCACCATAACCTTTGATGCCCTGGCTACTCGGATACCTATCAATCTCTGCCTTATATACACCCAATGACTTGGCCTCCACTGCTGCCCGTGGTAACAAATTCCATAGATTCACCACCCTCTGGCTAAAAAAATTTCTTTGCAGTTCTGTTCTGAATGGGGGCCCTTCAATCCTTAAGTCATGCCCTCTCATACTAGACTCCCCCATCATGGGAAACAACTTTGTCACATCCACTCTGTCTATGCCTTTCAACATTCAAAATGTTTCTATGAGGTCTCCCCTCATTCTTCTAAACTCCAAGGAATACAGTCCAAGAGCGGACAAATGTTCCTTATATGTTAACCCTCTCATTCCCGGAATCATTCTCGTGATTCTTCTATGTACCCTTTCCAACATCAGCATATCCTTTCTTAAATAAGGAGACCAAAACTGCCCACAGTACTCCAAGGGAGGTCTCACCAGCGCCTTATAAAGCCTCAAAATCACATCCCTGCTCCTATACTCTATTCCTCAAGAAATGAATGCCAACATTGCATTCGCTGCCTCCACAACTGACTCAACCTGGAGGTTAACTTTAAGGGTATCCTGTACAAGGACTCCCAAGTCCCGTTGCATTTCAGAACTTTGAATTCTCTCCCCATTTAAATAATAGTCTGCCCATTTATTTCTTCTGCCAAAGCGCATAACCATACACTTTCCAACATTGTATTTCATTTGCCACTTCTTTGCCCATTCTTCCAATCTATCCAGGTCTCCCTGCAGACTGTCTGTTTCCTCAGCACTACCGGCCCCTCCACCTATCTTCGTATCGTCAGCAAACTTAGCCACAAAGCCATCTATTCCATAATCCAAATCGTTGATGCACAATGTAAAAAGAAGCGGCCCCAACACGGACCCCTGTGGAACACCACTGGTAACTGGCAGCCAACCAGTATAGGATCCCTTTATTCCCACTCTCTGTTTCCTGCCAATCAGCCAGCGTTTTATCCACATATGTAACTTTCCCGTAATTTCATGGGCTCTTATCTTGTTAAGTAACCTCGTGTGGCACCTTGTCAAAGGCCTTCTGAAAATCCAAATATACAACATCCACTGCATCTCCCTTGTCCAGCCTACTGGTAATTTCCTCAAAAAATTGTAATAGGTTTGTCAGGCAGGATTTTCCTTTAAGGAATCCATGCTGAGTTCTGCCTATCTTGTCATATGTCTCCAGGGACTCTGTAACATCCTTGACAATCGACTCCAACAACTTCCCAACCACCGATGTCAAGCTAACAGGTCTATAATTTCCTTTTTGCTTCCTCGCCCCCTTCTTAAATAGCGGAGTAACATTTGCAATCTTCCAGTCCTCTGGAACCATGCCATTATCTATCGACTTTTGAAAGATCATCGCTAATGCCTCCGCAATCTCCACAGCTACTTCCTTCAGAACACAAGGGTGCATCCCATCTGGTCCAGGAGATTTATCTACCTTTAGACTATTCAGCTTCCTGAGTACTTTCTCTGTCGTAATTGTGACTGTGCACACTTCTCTTCCCTGCCACCCTTGAGTGTCCGGTATATTGCTGATGTCTTCCTCAGTGAAGACTGATGCAAAATACTCGTTCAGTTCCTTTGCCATCTCCTTATCTCCCATTACAATTTCTCCAGCATCATTTTCTATCAGTCCTATATCTATTCTCACCTGTCTTCTACTCTTTATATACTTGAAAAAGCTTTTAGTATCCTCTTTAATATTATTTGCTAGCTTCCTTTCATAGTTTATCTTTTCCCTCTTAATGACCTTCTTAGTTTCCTTTTGTAAGCTTTTAAAAACTTCCCAATCCTCTGTCTTCCCACTAATTTTTGCTTCCTTATATGCCCTCTCCTTTGCTTTAACTTTGTCTTTGACTTCTCTTGTCAACTACGGTTGCATTCTTTCTCCATTCGAAAATTTCTTCTTTTTTGGAATGTACCTGACTTGCACATTCCTCACTTCTCACATAAACTCCAGCCACTGCTGCTCTGCTGTCCTTCCTGCCAGTGTCCCTTTCCTGTCAACTTTGGCCAGTTCCTCTCTCATGCCACTATAATTTCCTTTACTCCACTGAAATACCGACACATCAGATTTCAGCTTCTCTTTTTCAAATTTCACAGTGAACTCAATCATGTTATGATCACTGCCTCCTAAGGGTTCCTTCACCTCAATCTCTCTAATTACCTCCAGTTCATTACACAATACCCAATCCAGTACAGCCGATTCCCTAGTGGGCTCAACAACAAGCTGTTCTAAAAAGCCATCTCACAGACAGTCTACAAATTCTCTCTCTTGAGATCCAGTGCCGACCTAATTTTTCCAATCCACTCGCATGTTAAAATTCCCCACAATTATCATAACACTGCCCTTCTGACAAGCCTTTTCTATTTCCTGTTGTAATTTGTAGTCCACATCACTGCAGCTGTTTGGAGGCCTATAAATAACTGCCATCAGGGTCTTTTTACCCCTGCGATTTCTTAGCACAACCCATAAAGGTTCTGCACCTTCCGATCCTAAATCACCTCATTCTAATGATTTAATATCATTTCTCACCAATAAAGCCACGCCTCCCCCTCCGCCTACCTTCCTATCCTTCCGATACACCGTGTATCCTTGGGCGTTCAGCTCCCAGAGACATGCATCCTTTAGCCACGTCTCAGTGATGGCCACAATATCATACCTGCCAATCTGTAGCTGTATGACAAGATCATCCACCTTATTCCTTATGCTGCGTGCATTTAAGTACAACACCTTAAGACCAGTATTTGGTACTTTTCGCTTTGATTTCACTGCAACTTTATTGCACTGCAACTCATCCCAATGGCTACAAATTTGCCTCATCACCTGCCTGTCCTTCCTGACATCTTTACTGCTTACTATCTTAGATTTATTTCCCCTTCCTCCGCTCTATCTTTCTGGTGATCATCCTCCTGCCAAATTAGTTTAAACCCTCCCTAACAGCTCTATTAAACTTTCCCACCAGGATATTGGTCCCCTTCGGGTTCAGGTGCAACCTGTCCTTTTTGAACAGGTCATACTTTCCCCAGAAGAGATCCCAATTATCCAAGAATCTGAAGCCCTGCCCCCTACACCAGTCTCTCAGCCACGCATTCATCTGCCTGATCCGACTACTCTTGCCCTCGCTAGCACGTGGCACAGGTAGCAATCCTGAGATTACTACCCTGGAGGTCCTGCTTCTCAGCTTCCTTCCTAACTCCTGGAAATCTTTCTTCAGGACCTCCTCCTTTGTCCTATCGATGTCATTGGTACCAACATGTACCAAGACAACTGGCTGCTCACCCTCCCCCTTCAGAATATTCTGGACCCGATCCGAGACATCCCATATCTCTGGCTCCTGGGAGGCCACACACCATGCGGGTATCTCTAATAGGCTCACAAAATCTCCTGTCTGTTCCCCTGACTATGGAATCCCCTATGACTACCGCATTCCTCTTCTCCCTCCTTCCCTCCTGCACAACAGCGCCAGACTCAGTGCCAAAGACCTGGTCACCGTGGCCATCCCCTGTCAGGTCATACCCCTCAACAGCATCCAAAACTAGATATTTGTTGCTGAGGGGGACAGCCACAGGGGTACTCTCCAATATCCGTGCATTTTCCTTCCCTCTCCTGACAGTCACCCAGTTTTCTGACCCCTGTAGCCTAGGGATAACTACCTCCCTGTAGTTCCTGTCTATCACCTCTTCACTTTCCCTGACAAGCAGTAGGTCATCAAGCTGCAGCTCCAGATCCCTAACACGGTCTCTGAGGAGCTGCATCTCGGTCCACCTGGCGCAGATGTGGCCATCAGGGAGGCTGGAGGTCTCCCAGGATTCCCACATCTGACACCCTGAACAAAGCACTAACCCTGCAGGCATGCTATCTAATTCTACAGGAATGAAATAGGAAAAATAAGTCTACTCACTCACTTACCTCACCAAACAGATGAACTTTTTAAACCATTAGCTGTGTGAGCCCTGCTGTTCCTGTCTGTCTGGGCCAATTCACCATGGGGGGGGGGAATAGAGTTGGTGCTTCACTCTCACCTCTTCCCGTTTACCGCCAAAGCCCTTTGCAGCCAAAGCCCTACACTCTGCTACCACTCACTCCGCTGCCCACTCCGACAGCTGCCCACTATATAGGGTGGTCTCCTTTTTAAACTCTCCGCGCCTTCCTGTTACGTCACATGCCTGTGCATTCTCATCTTTCTTGCACTTGAAGTTTTTAAAAAAAACTGCCTTCCTTCAGAATTCAGCTCCCACACTGCTCTGTTGTCCCAATCCAAAATTGGAGGCAGGGCTGACTTGTACATGAGGAATGGGTTGCAATTGAATCAGAGGGATCAATATCCTTGTAGGGAAAGTTCCCAGGAAGTTTTAAACTAGATTGGTGAGGGGTTGGGACTGAGTAGGAGAAAGTCATGAGGTAAGCTGGTAACAAGCAAGAGAAACATCAGCAATTAGGATAGCTGTGGGTGTAGTATAGGAAGAGAAAGAAGACTTAGTTGAACTGCCTTTTCTTTAATGCACGAGGCTTAACAGATAAGGCAGATGAACCAAGAGTGTGGATTGGCTCAGGAGACAGAAACGTTATAACCATAACAGAAATATGGCTGACAAAGGACTGGCAGTTCCGTGTTCCAGAAAACGAATGCTGTAGGTGCTACAGAGGTACAGGTAAGCAAGGGGGGAGTGTTGCCTCTTTGATAAAGGAGAGCACTACAGGAGTGTTTAGAGATGACATTCTTGGGTGATCATCCAGTGAAGCCGTGTGGTAGAACACGGAAACGAGAAAGAGAGGTTCAATCTAGTGGGGCTGTATTATATGCTCCTCCAATAATCAGTGGGTTCTTAAATAGCTGTTATGTTGAGAAATTGCTCATTGATAAGAGGGTTGTATTAGAGGGAAGTTTTAATGTCTTCAGTATTGACCGAGCTACCCAGGCCTAGACAGGATGGGATCTGTGAAATGTCTCCAGGGAAGTTTCTGGAGTGAATGTACAGAGGGGTTTACTAGAGAGGCTGTCACACTGGACTTCCAGAGTGAATATACAGGGGGGCTTACTAGAAAGGCTGTCACACTGGACTTCCTTCTGGGGAATAAGGTTGGCCAAGTGGCAGAACTGCCTGTCAGCATGCATTCTGTGTCCAGTGGCCTTTATTCTACTAGTTTTAAGACAGTGATAGATAACAATAGGACCAATCCACAGATTGTGATCCTAAACTGGAGCAGGGCAAATTTTAGGGGAACAAGACAGAGGTCGACTAGGTGAACTTCTTTGGAGGGAAAAGAATGAATGACAAGTGGAAGGCTTTGAAGAATGTGACAACAGTGATCCAGGAGCAACATGTTCCTGTAAGGGTGAAGAGTAAACTTGGTAAGTTTAGGGAAGCCCAGCTAGTAAGAGAAATTGAAGATCTAGTCAGGAAAAAAAGGAAACATCCACTGGGCTCAGGAGGTCGAGGCGAGTGAATCCCATGGTGACTATAAAAAGATTAAGAATACTCTTGAGGTCAAACAGGAGGGCAAAGAGAGGGTATGAGATGGATCAGGCAGGTAAAGTAAGCAATCACTAGTGGTTCTTTAGCTATAAAAAAGGGAGAGAGTAGGTCACCATAAAGATCAGCAGGGTTTCCTATGACTGACGCCACAAGAGATGGGTGAGATTTTAATTAATATTTCTGCTTGGTGTTTACTGAAGAGATTGGTTGTTCAGGAGATAAGGGAAATGAGTGTAGATATTTTGGGGAAAATTCACATGATCAAGAAGGAGATATTTACAACCATATAATTTGCGAAGGTGGATAAAACTCCAGAGACTGACTGACAGCATCATCAGATTTTGAGGGAGGCTAGAGAGAAAATCGAGGTGGCCCTTGAGGAGATATTTGGTGAAGTTCCAGAAGGCTGGAAGGTGATTAATGTAGATTCAGTATACTAGAAATAGAACTCGTATGATTGAGCACTGAGTGCTCAGCACGAGGCCTTTAAGTACAGAGTTTCCGTGGAGGAATATGGCAGGCATTAACTGGCAGTCTGAGTCTGAAGGGGTCAGTGACAGCTAACCATAATCTGGGGAATTGGAGTGCTGAAACTTGGATGCCTGCAGCTGTTCAGTTGAGACCATGACAGAAATGTGCCCCCCCGCAATCCTTCCATCCCATGGCTAGCTCCTGATGGCCCAGGGCAATCAGGATGGTGCTGGTGAAAGTTCTGTATCACAGCAGGGTCCAAGATGACCTGTGAGGGAATCCAACTTCTTTTTTCTGAGCCATATCCCTCCCCAATCCATGAGGTACAGACTCTTACCTCAAACAATGCAGGTATCCAAAAGTTACTGGACTGTGTAGGCCTCAATAACTCTAGGAGGCAGACGGGGTTTTGGAACCGGAGCCAATGGGCTGACACTCAAGGGCTTAGGCAGGATACGTGGAATGTGACGTCATAGGATTTTGAACAGACTAGTTCAACCTGCATGGGAAATCTCTAGTTGAGAAGCAAACCCACTAACCAGGAAGTTCTGGTTTCTGTTTGCTCTGGCAGTTGTTGCTGCAATTTGGCCAACAACATCTCTCTCACCTTAACCCATTTCTGGCGACACCTCTGGACCAGTTGGCTCACTGTTGGAACACCCAGCTCTGCCTCACATACCAAGAACAGCAAAAGTCAGTACCCAAATTGGCAACTGAAAGGGGACATCCTGATAGATGAATGCTGAAGTGTGTGTGCAAGCTTTGCCCAGATCAGGCTCTCCCCCCCACCCAGGTGCTAGGATTCAGAGGCTAGGCTCTGAGTGCTCTCTTTAGGTCTTGGTTGAACCCTTGCTAGTTGCCCATTGGTCTGCAGGTGGAATATGGATGAGAGACTGGCAGAGGCTTCTATGAGCTCTCACAAGGCCTTCCAAATACTAGAGGCAAACTGGGGGTGGTGATCGAAGATGTCCTGGGGGAAAGCACAAATCCTGAAGAGATGCTATGACATGAGCTTGGCAGTCTCTGAAGCTGATGGTAGTTTGGGAAGTGGCAGGCCTTGGTGAATCAGTCTCCAGCCACCATGATTACTGTTTTACCCCAGAATGCCAGAAGACCAGTGACAAATTCCATCGAAATGTGGGACCAGGGGTAAGTAGGAATGGGGAGAAACTGAAGCAGACATTGAGGCTGTGGTAGGGCTTTTTTATATTGTGTGCAGGCATCATATGCTACAACATATTCCCAGACATTTTTAGTCATGCCTAGCCACCAGTAATGTCTCTTGATGGACACTATGGTGCGAGCCACCCCTGGGTGCCCAGCCAGGTTCAAAGTGTGTACTCAGTGGAGCAGCTCTGAGCAAACAGGTTCAGAAACAAAGATACACAAGGAGAACCATTACTCAGGTCTGCTCCATGTTGCCCTTGGGCTGGACGCATGACCAAGTCTATGTTCCAGCAAATGGGCTGGGAATGATAGTTGAAGGGTTCTTTTCCAGAGAATGTTTCCTTTGGTGGGAGAGTCTAAGATCAGAGGACGCAGCCTCAGAATAGAGGGGCATTCTTTTAGAACAGAGATGAGGAGGAATTTCCTTAGCCAGAGAGTGGTGAGTCTGTGGAATTCATTGCCACAGGCTGCTGTGGAGGCCAAGAATGTACGTATATTTAAGGCAGAGGTTGATAGATTCTTGTTTGGTCAGAGCATGAAGGGATATGGAGAGAAGGCAGGAGATTGGGGCTGAGAGGAAAATTAGATCAGCAATGAAATAGCGGATCAGACTCGGTGGGCCAAATGGATTAATTCTGGTCCTATCTTGTAGTCTTTTCCTAATTAGAGGTGAGGAGAAGATGGCTGCGCGACACAGCGCGCACGGCCGCTCCGAAATGATATTGTATTTGTTAAGTAGGTACCGTGCACAATCCTGATTTGATGAAGACAGACATGAGAAACACAGAGGAACATCTGGAGAAATTTCTGAAATGCCTGCTTCGCTGCTGCTGCTACTGTGCGATGGAGAATCTCCGGAGGGAAGGCCCCAAATCCTTGGCTTTGCCTATTGCTTGTTGCTGGGGCCGGGGTCGAAGCACTCAGCAGAGATGGTGCTCGGTGTCGGAGGACAGGTCGGAGGCTCGAAGTTTTCGGATGGACTCAAGAGTCAGCTGTGGTTGGGTGCTGCCAGGGTGCTGCATTGGCAAGTTTGTGGCGCTGGAGGTTCATGGCAGGAAGAGAGTTTCTCTTCCTTCAACCATCTGCGTGAGATGATGGGACTTTCGAGAGACTTTGAGACTTTTTTTTACCGTGCCCATGGTCTGATCTTTATCAAATTGCAGTATTGCTTTGCACTGTTGTAACTATATGTTATAATTATGTGGTTTTTGTCAGTTTTTTTAGTCTTTGTTTGTCTTGTGTTTCTGTGATACCATTCTGGAGGAACATTGTATCATTTCTTGATGCATGCATTACTAAATGACAATAAAAGAGGACTGCGTGTCCTCATGATCTAATCTAATCTAATCATTAGGTGCTTTGAACTGTTGAGAGAGGGCTTCTGTTCTATTTATTGTGGGTGGTAAGTAATAAAGAAGTTGAACCTAGTAAAGAATAGGGATCAACGTGCCTGCTGAATTCAGCCTCTTCACATCCTAGATGTAGGCTAGGTTTTTCTGGTCATTCTATACTACAAATGGATGTTTGGATGCTTCCAGCCATTGGCCCCATCCACTCCTCCAGTGCCAATTTAATTGGCAACAATTCCCAATTCCTGATGTCATCGTTTGCCTCCGCGAGAAAAAGATGTCTTGAGTGGAATTCAGGGATTCAAGGCAGGTCGGTGGGACAAGATGGCCCCTTTTTCTATGTCCAACATTAAGAAAGCCGAGCTGGGGCCCAGTGGAAACAGGATAGGTACAGACATGAACCTTGCTTTAACTCCACAAAAGCCACCTCAGCCGATATGGTCCAGTGGAAGGGCACAGTGGGGTTGGTGAGCAGCATTGCCCTTGAACTGAAATTCAGGTGAACTACCTGGAAAAGTTGGCAAAAGCCAGAAACTGCTGGAGTTGTTTCACGGATGTGGGTTGTGGTCAATTCCACAGGGCCTGGGGCGTATCAGGGTTAGGTTTGTAGGTTGACATTAGATATAATAGACCCAAGGATGGAGACTGTGGATACATGGAATTTGCTCTTCTCGAGCTTGAAGAATTGTTGATTCTTGAAGCTGTTGTGGAATCTACCAGATGTGTTGAGTTGACCAGGAGAAAATGAGTAATTGTCTAGGTAGACAAAGACAAAGTGATGTAGCATCTCCTGGAGTTTATCATTAATGAAGGCTTGAAATATCATTGGAGCATTTGCCAACCCGAAAGACATGACCCAGTATCTGTAATGGCCTGTAGGTGTGTTAAATGTTTACCATTTGTCTCCCTCATGAATGTGGATTCGGTTACAGGCGCTCCAGAGGCTCCCTGGCCGTGTTCATGAGAGGGAGAGAGTGCTGGTTTTTAACCGATAATGTCTGGCCTCTCCACAGTAAATGTTGCACCTATTCCTCTTTCTTCTGTCTTTCAGCTGGAGAGGCTGGTCCGGTCTATTTGCATAGGCTCCTCAGAGGCTGGGATTGGCGGCAGTTGAAGAGGAGCTCTAGCCCGGGGAATAAGAGAGAATGGAGGATAGTCAGGGGTAGAGTCTCTTTGGAATAATCCCCGTCATCTATCCTTTTTTCTTTCTGTTATTTGATTATCAAGTTGAATTCTCAGGTACATAAAACATGCTAGATCCTTGACTGGATCTTGAGCCGCAAGGGCATCCTTTAGCTTGTGGTTCAATCCCTTATGGAATAGAGTGATTTAGTGTTTCCGTATTCCAACTGCTGTCTGCAGCCAAGCTACCAAATTCCATAGAATGGTTGGCCACAGACCGATTCCCCTGGCACAAGTTGAGGAGCTTTATCACAGACCTGTTTCCTCCAGTGGGGTGATGGAACACCTTCCACAAGATCTCTGTAAAAAAGGTCTGCACTGGCACAGATGGGCAAATCCTTCTCCTGGAGTGCGGTGGCCCAGGCAAGAGCTCTTTCAGGAAGTAGCAAGATGGTCTGGGCTACCTTACTGCATTCTGACAGGAACGTGGATGGTTGTAACTCAAAGGCCAAGGAGCATCGTACCAGGATTCCTTGGCATGCTTCAGGGTTACCATCGTACCACTCGGGAGTCGATAGATGTCGCAATTCCTCTTGAGTATTGACAGTCTCCAGCTTGAACATGCCCAGAACTGGCAGCCACTCCAGCCAAACTCAGACTCTGTCTCCTGGTAGACAAAGGCAGTTTGCAGACTTTCATAGTCATAGCCATATTTATTGATCCCGAGGGAAATTTGATTTCATTACAGTTGCACCAACCAAGAACAGAGTATAAATATAGCAATGTAAAACCATCAATAATTAAATAATAATATGTAACTTAGGCCAGGAAATAGGTCCAGGACCAGCCTATTGGCTCAGGGTGTCTGACCCTCCAAGGGAGGAGTTGTAAAGTTTGATGGCCACAGGCAGGAATGACTTCCTATGATGCTCTGTGTTGCATCTTGATGGAATGAGTCTCTGGCTGAATGTACTCCTGTGCCCAAACAGTACATTATGTAGTGGATGGGAAACATTGTCCAAGATGGCATGCAACTTGGACAGCATCCTCTCTTCAGACACCACCGTCAGAGAGTCCAGTTCTATTCACACATCACTAGCCTTACAAATGATCTTGTTGATTCTGTTGGTGTCTGCCACCCTCAGCCTGCTGCCCCAGCACATAACAGCAAACATGATAGCACTGGCCACCACAGACTCGTAGAACATCCTCAGCATTGTCGCCAGATGTTAAAGGACCTCAGTCTCCTCAGGAAATAGAGACGGCTCTGACCCTTCTTGTAGACAGCCTCAGTGTTCTTTGACCAGTCCAGTTTATTGTCAATTCATATCCCCAGGTATTTGTAATCCTCCACCATGTCCACACTGACCCCCTGGATGGAAACAAGGGTCACCGGTGCCTTAGCCCTCCTCAGGTCCACCACCAGCTCCTTGGTCTTTTTCACATTAAGCTGCAGATAATTCTGCTCACACATGTGACAAAGTTTCCTACCATAGCCCTGTACTCAGCCTCATCTCCCTTGCTGATGCATTCAACTATGGTAGAGTCATCAGAAAACTTCTGAAGATGGCGAGACTCTGTGCAGTAGTTGAAGTCCGAGGTGTAAATGGTGAAGAGAAAGGGAGACAAGACAGTCCCCTGTGGAGCCCCAGTGCTGCTGATCACTCTGTCTGACACACAGTGTTGCAAGCACACGTACTGTGGTCTGCCCGTCAGGTAATCAAGAATCCATGACACCAGGAAAGCATCCACCTGCATCGCTGTCAGCTTTTCCCCCAGCAGAGCAGGGCGGATGGTGTTGAATGCACTGGAGAAGTCAAAAAACATGACCCTCACAGTGCTTGCTGGCTTGTCCAAGTGGGCGTAGACACGGTTCAGCAGGTAGAAGATGGCATCCTCAACTCCTAGTCGGGGCTGGTAGGCGAACTGGAGGGGATTTAAGTGTGGCCTGACCATAGGCCGGGGCAGCTCCAGAACAAGTCTTTCCAGGGTCTTCATGATGTGGGAGGTCAATGCCACAGGTCTGTAGTCATTGAGGCTGCTGGGGCGCGGCGTCTTCGGCACAGGGACGAGGCAGGACGTCTTCCACAGTACAGGAACCCTCTGGAGCCTCAGGCTCAGGTTGAAGACATGGTGAAGTACTCCACATAGCTGAGGGGCACAGGCTTTGAGCACCCTAGTGCTGACACCATCCGGGCCTGCAGCCTTGCTTGGGTTGAGACGTTGCTGGGATCATGATGTGTCAATCATGCTGTAACAAGAGAACCCCAGAACAGAGCAAGGTTGAGAAGAGAGACACTATCAGTAGGACTTGGAATGAAACTCCTATGATTGCAAACTGAGTATTGAACATAAGGCCTTTAAGTACAGACCTTCTATGAAGGAATGTGGCAGGAAGTAATTGTCAGTCTGAGTCTTAAAGGGACAGTGGCAGCTAACTATACTCTGCAGAGCTGGAGAGCTGAAACTTGGATGCTTTCAGTAAAGACCATGCTGTTTAGAAGGAGTCAGCATGATTTTCTGTGTGGAAAGTCCTGCTTGACAAATCTTTAAAAAATTTTTTTGAAGGAGGATAGTGGCTGTTGTCTATTCGGACTTTACCAAGGCCTTCAACAAAGCCCTGCATAGTAGGCTGGTTTGGAAGGTTTGGCTGCATGGAATCCAGGTAGAGTTAGGTAGATGGATTCAAAATTTCTTTGGAGATAGGAAACAGAGGGGAGTGGTTAATTGTTGTTTCTTGGAATGGAGACAAGTGACTAGTGATATGCTGCTGGTTTGGGTGTTGACCCTTGTTATTCATTTCCTATAAAACTGATTCGGATGCAATACTCAGAGCTTAATCAGTAGGTTTTCTGATGACATGATATTAGGAGGTGTTGTTGATAATGAAGAAGGATATTGTAGATGGCAAGGTCCATGTTAGGTCAATAGAGTGATCAATTCTGGAAGTGGATTTCAAACCAGCTAAGGGTGAGGTGATGCATTTTGCAAAGTGTGATATTTACACTATGGATGGTAGTGTACTAGGGAGTGTCGTGGAACAGCGGGACCACAGAGTACAGGTGCACATTGAAAGCAGCATCACAGGTAGATTAGGTGGTGAAAGAGGCATTTAACATGCTAGCCTTCATCAGTCAGTGCACTGAGTGTAGGAAATGGACATTATGTGGCTGTTGTATAGTTCATTAGTGAGGCCACATTTGGAGTACCGTGCACACCTTTGAGTGCTCTAGTGTAGAAAAGATGTAGTTATACACGAAAGTGCAGGGCAAATGGAAAATTTACCAGGACTAAAAAGCCTGCCTTACAGTGAAGGGTTGGTCAGGTTAGGTCTTTTTACCTTGGAACACAGGAGAACGAGGCATTACCGAAGAGAAGTATTTGCAAAAAATGAGAAGCAGAGATAAGGTGGATGGTAATAGTCTTTTCCCCCAGGGTAAGGGAGCCCAAAAACAGGAGGCATACATTTAGTGAGAGGAAAATGATTTCAAAGGGACCTTAAGGGGATTTTTTTTCCAGAGTGGTGAGTTTACAGAATGAGCTGCCGGAAAAGATGGCTGAGGCCGGTACGATAGTATCCGTTAATAATTAGTTGAAGGAGGGCTGGGTCTTGGAGACAGAACAGCGGAAATTGGGATAAGCTGTGTGAGCCCTGTGGTCGACATGAACTCGTTGGGCCGAAGGGCATACACAGTGCCCATTGCTCATTACCCTCCAACTGCTTTCTCATGATTTCTTTTTCATCTTTTTTTTTTCATTTTGCCTTTGTTTCCCCTACTCCTCCAAAGATTTCTGCGGTATCGAGCTCTCAGTTTCTGTCTTTAACTTCCCTCTTCAACCTGTCACAGAGCCCTTATTTGAATGTTAGCTTTTGATAAAGCTGTTGGTCAAGTATGACTGGTTTTCCACGTTGCAGATCTTCAGTGACCTGGAAATGTTGAACATGCAAAGATATAAAAGTAATAGAATAGAAATTAACTGAAAACGCTTGAATAAAATAACAGTATTAAGTCACAGACAGATACGTTGGATTTCTGAAGTGGTTATAAGAAACAAATAGCTTCAAGCTCTCTCGAGGTGCTGAAGCATCTGAATTTGTAAATATAATTTTCTCATTAAAATTCAGCAGCAGTATCCCAAATGAAATCAGCATTTCCTTAGAGACCATATCAGCCCCACAGATGGCTGATTTTTGCTTTTCATTCACCTAATTATACAAAGGAAATGCATTTTGGAGACTTTAATCATATTTTTTAAATGTCTTTTAGGAATAAAGGAATAGGAGTTTGTACTGACCTTCTTGATCCTGTGCTGGGCTCCACCAGATTAATGATAACCTGAATCTTAACACTATTCACCTGCTGTTTTTGTATATCTATGCATAGAAACCAGACTTCAGGGATACAGGATCCAATTATTGAAGCAATCAATCAGTGCTGTTTTGGAAATCACAAGAAAGACTGAAAAGATCTTGTTTGAAGAGCAAAGAGAATTGAAACCAGTTCTACACTTTTCAAGGATACTGTCAGTAGTGAGAATTGCAGCTGCTTGCCACTCTTGTATGGAAATGAACAATGCTGTTCTGCAGATTGCTCTGGAGATGAGGGAAATGGGGGTGCTGTGGACAGATATCACAAAGAATGAAAAGAAAGGGTGTGTGGAGGGGGCCAGGGAGAGTTGTGGGGTGGGGGGTGATGGTGGAGGGATAACACTGCATGGGTGTTATTGTGCCCGGTGGTGGTTAGTACCCCAAGATAGCACAATCAACAACAACTTTATGGAAGGCAGCTCCAGGAGACTGTGAACTGCAGTTAGCTCTTCACAGTCCCCTTGATGTTTATAGAGAGCTGACAATATTTTAAAATAAACTTTACCATCATAGGGAAGGAAGAAAATGTTTTCATCATGATTTACAACTCTTTTAATCGTGTGTGATTTATAAAAGTCATAATTTGACCTTGCACTCATTTTATGTTGTCAAATTATCAAAATAAATTGGTGATGTTGATAACATCACATGTGGGAAACAAAACAAGGAAAGGAAACCAAAGGTTAGGTCAAATTTCAATAGGAAAGTGGGCACTAATGCTTTAATATTGATGTGTCCTTTTTCACAATTTGTACATAATTCAGTAGGTGACTCAAAAAGGATTGTTTTAGGTAATTACTTTTTGATATGTCATCCAAGCAAAACAAATCCGCAAAGTGAATAATTGAGGCCTTGGAGTAGATAGTTATAGGACTTCACTGATTATATCTTTTCCGCTCTGTACTTATCTGTCATCTCTATTGTAAATCATTTCCTGTCCAGAGAAGCTGAGAACCAAAGCAAGAATTTGAAACAAATAGAGAAGTGCTGGATGAACCTCCTACCAGTCAAGTGACATCTTTGGCAAGACAAGCCATTTAATGTTTCATGCAAAAGTCCATCATTAGGACTGAAAAAGAAATTTAGTCTAAATAGTGAAGAAGGGGAGAGCGATAGAGAGAACAAAGGAAATGTCAATGGTGGACATTCGTTGAATTGACAGTAAGCTCCATTGTCTTTGTAACGTCATGTTCTGAAATCTGAGTGTTACCATGGAGTCAGGCCTATTAGGACTTGCTGAGCAAAGAAGAATATGCAAATGAACAAGCGGGGTGGAGGTATGGAAGAGAATGGCCTGTACTATTCGATATTACTGTATATTCTAGATCTGGCAATGCACTCAGATGGAAAATGAAGTCTTGGTTTGTGAGTTTACATTGAGCCTCATTCTGTCAGTCCAAGTGGGCATTGACCTCGAGGTCTATGTGGGGTGTGAGATGATGAATTAAAATGGCAGGCAACTCAAAGTTCAAGGTCACTCCTATAAATTGAGACTGTGTGCTCCACCTTGTGCTTGGTTCTTCCAGTGTATAGGAGGCCATACTGTAAGCACCATATAGAGTAGTGCAAGCTCATTGTTGCTTTGCCTGGAAAGATTGTTTGTGGCACAGAATAGTGGGGAGCAAACAGGTGGATGGGCAAGTTTGCATCTCCTCTGGTCACATGGAAAGGTGCATTTCCTCTTGCTACATGGAAAAGTGTCACCGGACAGGGAGGAGAAGAGCAACCAGGAAGGCCTAAAGTCCCTGTGAAAATGTAGGAGGGAGGGTGTGGAGATGTGACTGATGATGAGATCATATTGGAGCTGGTGGAAATTGCAAAAGGAGATTAAGGGTTTGCCTGCAGCACTCTGAGCTTTTATTTCAGGCAAATTTCTCTGATATTGAAACTTTTGGAATGCCTGCTGGAAATCCAACTAAATGACAATTAAAAATCCCCTCTTAATGCTTTGGCTATTTCCTCAGTAAACACAATTCTGGTCATCGGATAGTCTTGGAGAATGGTCTCAGCCCAAAGCATCGACATTTAATTCATTTCCATTGATGCTGCCTGACTTGCTGAGTTCCTCCAACATTTTGTATGTGATGCTCTGGATTTTCAGTATCTGCAGAATCTCTTGTCTTTAGGGTCATCTGGTTACCACTTACAAATCCATGACACCTCCCTCTGTTCAGTCCCCATTTCTCTAAGTGCTCAGACAATTATAGCTTCCTATAAATTTTTAAAACAAATATTAAATGGACTTGTCTGCATTTTCTTGGTTTAATTTCTCTCATTATTCTAACATAATGGAGTTGTAGTCAGTGGCCACTTCATTAGGTACTGCAGTACACCTGCACACCTGGTTGTTAATGATAATATTTAATCAGCCAATCATGTGGCAGCATGTCATTGCATAAAAACATGCAGATATGGTCAAGAAATTCAGCTCTTGTTTAGCCCAAACACCAGTGTAGGGAAGAAATGTGATTTAAGTGACTTTGACTGTGAAGTGATTGTTGGTGCCAGACGGGATGGCTTGAGTATCTCAGAAACTGCTAATCTCCTAGAATTTTTATGTACAACAGATTCTAAAGTTTCTAGAGAATAGGGCAAAGAAAAATCCAGTGAGTGGCAGATCTGCGGGCGAAAATATCTTCTTAATGAAAGACGTCAGAGGAGAACGGCTAGACTGGTTCAAGCTGACAGGAAGGCGACAGGAACTCACATAACTATATGTTACAACAGTGGTGTGCAGAAGAGCACCTCCGGATGCACAACATGTTGAACCTTGAAGTGGATGGGCTACAGCAGCAGAAGATCATGAACATACACTCAGTGGTCACCTTACTAGACACAGGAGGCAATAAAGTATCCACTGTTTGCATATTTCTAGTATACCAATTCTCTAATCTCGTGACACGACTTCTGAATTGAGAAAGCTTTGGTTGAGGCACCTGCAGTTTCCTCACTTACGACCATATGTAGAGAAGATCTGTTGTTATTTAATTGCCTTTCACATTGCAAGCTCTGTTAATGCCGTTGTTTCTCTTTATGTTAACCTTTGTGAGTTTTAATCCTCTCTTCAATAAAGTATTTGGAATGAAAGGAACAGTACCTTCTTCCCCCCCAGTGACAACAGAAGTTTTTTTTCAGCAAATCTGCTACCTAGATGTTTTCATTTTAAATAATAGCACTGTTTATTTTCAGAATGCCCACATTCCCTCCATTATCCTATCTCTTTTAATCAAACAATAAAATGCTTTTATCTTGACCTTCAAATCAATCACAAAAAGCATTGTTGTTTTTGACTTTTTCTTCCTTTATAATGTTTTTAGTGGCAGTGGACACTAGATTTTTATGAGCGGAAAAAGCTGCTGCAAGGTTTTCTGGCTCCGCGTATGCCCATCGCTTGCTGGAGAACAATGCCAAGTGTAACTATTATGGTAGGGGTGTTAGTGCTTACTTACCAAAGTACACCCAGTTTCTTCCAGTTACTTTTCCAAATAAAAGGATGTTTGTATTATTTAAAGTGAAAATACTTCACCAAAAGAAAACATCCCACTTACAAAACCAACCAAAACAAACTAATTAACAGACATGAAATTGGTATTGCAATCCTTCTTCTACCCTTCATGTCTGAAGTGAGAGACTGGAATCCTGAATTTCCTCTCCCCTTAATCATATCTTCTCCACTTGGTCAACACTGTGATCACCTGTGAGTAAAGAAATTTCTTCTGAATTCCTATTTGATTCCTTGTCAAATGGCCTCTATTGAGCGGGTTAAGTTCATTCTGCCAAACTAGCAAATAGTATCAAAGTGGATAGTAAAAGTTTTTTCAAGTATGTTAAAAATAAAAGAGAAATGAGAGTGGATATAGGACGGCTAGAAAATGAGACAGGAGAAATAATAACGGGGGACGAGGAGGTGGCTGATGAACTAAATGAGTATTTTGTGTCAGTTTTCACTGTGGAAGACACTAGCAGTATGCCTGATGTTGTGTGTGAAGGAAGAGAAGTGGGTGCAGTTACTGTTACAAAAGAGAAGTTGCTCAAAAAGCTGAAAGACCTAAGGGTACACAAGTCACCCAGACCAGACGAATTGCACCATAGGGTTCTGAAAGAGGTAGCGTTAGAGATTGTGGTGGCATTAGAAATGATCTTTCAAAAATCATTGGACTCTGCCATGGTGCCGGAGGACTGGAAAATTGCAAAGATTATTCCATTCTTTAAGAAAGGAGGAAGGCAGCAGAAAGGAAATTATAGACCAGTTAGCCTGACCTCAATGGTTGGGAAGATGTTAGAGTCACTTGTTAAGGATGAGGTGATGGAGTACTTGGTGACACAGGACAAGATAGTACAAAGTCAGCATGGTTTCCTTCAGGGAAAATCCTGCCTGATGAACCTGTTGGAATTCTTTAAGGGGATTACAAGTAGGGTAGATAAAGGGAATACAGTGGATGTTGTATATTTGGATTTTCAGAAGGCCTTTGACAAGGTGCCACACATGAGGCTGCTTACCAAGTTAAGAGCCCATGGTATTACAGGAAAGTTACTAACATAGCTAAAGCATTGGCTGATTGATAGGAGGCAGCGAGTGGGAATAAGAGGATCCTTTTCTGGTTGGCTGCCAGTGACTAGCGGTGTTCCGCAGGAGTTGGTGTTGGGGTCACTTCTTTTTATGCTGTATATAAATGATTTTGATGATGGAATAGATAACTTTGTTGCCAAGTTTGCAGATGGTACAAAGATTGTTGGAGGGGCAGGTAGTGTTGAGGAAACAGGTCGGATGCAGAAGGACTTAGACAGATTAGAAGAATGGGCAAGAAAGTGGCAAATGAAATACAATGATGGAAAATGCATGGTCATGCACTTCGGTATTAGAAATAAACGTGCAGACTATCTTCCAAACGGGGAGAAAATCCAAGAATCTGAGATGCAGAGGGACTTATGAGTCCTCGTGCAGAATACCCTGAAGGTTAATTTGCAGGTTGAGTCGGTGGTGAGGAAGGCAAATGCCATGTTAGCATTCATTTCAAGAGGTCTAGAATACAAGAGCAAGGATGTGATACTGAGGCTTTATAAGGCACTTGTGAGGCCTCACCTTGCGTATTGTGAACAGTTTTGGGCCTCTCATCTTAGAAAAGATGTGCTGTTATTGGAGAGGGTCCTGAGAAGGTTCACAACGATGATTCCAGGAATGAAAGGGCTATCGTAGAAAGAACATTTGATTGCTCTGGGTCTGTACTCGCTGGAATTCAGAAGGATGATGGGGGGGGGGTGGTCTCATTGAAACCTTTTGAATGTTGAAATGAATGTTGAAAGGCCTAGACAGAGTAGATGTGGAAAGGATGTTTCCCATGTTGGGAGGGTCTAGGACAAGAGGGCACAGCCTCAGGATAGAGGGACGCCCTTTCAAAACAGAGATGTGGGGAAATTTCTTCAGACAAAGGGTGGTGAATTTGTGGAATTTGTTGCCACATGCAGCTGTGGAGGCCAGGTCATTGGGTGTATGTAAGGAAGAGATTGATATGTTCTTGATTGGACATGGCATCAAACATTTTGGGGAGAAGACCGGGAGCTGAGGTTGAGGAGGAGATAGAAAGAAGGATCAGCCATGATGGAATGGTGGAGCAGACTCGATGGTCCTATTCCTAATTCTGTTCCTATGGTCTTATGGTCTTTAAAGCTTTTGGGAAAACAAACACCTTTTGCATGTTGGAGATTCCTTAAGGTAATTTGAAGTTTGCTCGTAACGAATTCACTGTCATAGTTGGTCAGTTACCTACTGCAGATATTCACAATTTAAGATCCTGCCCTTTATCTGAACTGAAGATTGCCTGATATTCCTGTCATTGGCCTATGGCTGTATGTTACAGATACCAGCTGACCTGCTCTCTTTTCACCATCTTTTTCTATCAAGGCCTGGCAATTTTTTATGGAACCATGTATCATAACATTTATCAAATATACTTTCAGCTGTTGAGGCAATGCTGCTGAAGGCTCAAGTGAAAGGTATTCCTGAGTTAATATATAGGGATCTGAGGGACTTAATTCAAAGTATTTATACATTGTACGATCTTAAGATTGGTCTCCTCACAGGCAGCCACAAAACAAGAAACCGAAGAGAAACCATCAGAAAGAAGATTGACAAACTCCCAATGTGCAGAGGGAGAAGAAGAAAATTGTGCAAGCAATAGAAGTAGGCAAATAGCATTCAGAATGAAAGAGAGTCCTCAGACACAACGCCTGGAGCAGCCAGATAGGCCCACAGCCTAAGCCTCAGCTCAGCACATAGCTAAGTAAATGTCGCAGGGTCCTCAGACATGACGGCCGAGCAGCTGGAGCAGGCCTGCATCCTCAGCGTCAGTGCAGTGAAGAGTGGGGTAAATATCACAAAGCAGCAAGCAGGATCGGCCTGACCCTTGCATCTGGTCCTGACACCCTGCCTTTTCAATTCATCTGACAAAGTTGTTCAAATCCTCCAAACATTGGGTCAGTTCCTTGCTCTAAGCCCTGGGCCCTGTTGCATTGATGTACTCTGGGCCTGGACCCAACCACCATGTTTTAGCCTTCTTCACATTTAGAGTGTAATTGAAAAATCCCCATCTGCTTCCCCTCTTACCTCTTCTCTTCACCTCACCTGCCCATCACCTCCCTCTGCTGCACTTCCTCCTTCTCTTTCTCCCACGGCCCATTCTCCTTTCCTATCAGATTCTTTCTTCCTCAGTCCTTTACCTTTTCCACCATTCACCTCCAGCTTCTCACTTCAGTCCACCTCCCCCACCCAACCACCTTCCCCCTCACCTGGTTTCACCTATCACCTATCACCTGTACTCCTTCCCCTCCACCCACCTTCTTACTCTGGCTTCTTCCCCCTTCCTTTCTAGTCCAGATGAAGGGTCTTGACCCAAAACATCAACTGGTTTATACCCCTGCATGGATGGTGACTGAGGTCCTCCAGAATTTGTGCATGTTGCATTTGATAATCTTTGAACTTCTTGGTTACTTCTATAATTTATTATTTGCAGTATTCCTGCTGATTATGATAAGAGAGATCAGCAAGATTGAAGTTTTACATTTATCCATGGGAAAGGATCCTGGGAGTGAAACTGAAGAGCACCCACAAACAGTGCTGAGATTGTTAAGGATGTTGAATACACATCTTCTGAATGCATGGCAGAACACTCAGCAATTCTGATCGCTAACCATACTTTTCATTGCTTGGAAGCATCTGCACACAGCTGCTGTTATGAATGAGTACACTTAAAGACAACTTGTCAGTTACAGCATGGCTACAGCTCCTAAAGAGGAGGTGCGTAATATGACTGTGCCAGAGACCGACAGACATCATAGCAGTAAAACAGACTCAGGAAATTGAAGATTGGCACAATGCGCAAAAGATTAGGCTTCAAGGCATTTGGAAACAGACCCAGTGGAAGAGGATGAATGTAGGTGAAATAGCTTACTTATGTAAAATACCAGGAAACATGCAGAAGAAGAGTGCAAGAGCAGATAGGATTGAAGGTCAGTGTTAATTGTGAAGCCCCTTGTGTCTGAATATAAAGCTGTAAACATTCAGTAGGGTTACATGGCTAGTGAATGAATACATATCTAAGTAACTGCTCTACCAGATCTAACAGAGCAGATCAATGTATCCCATCCGTTGGCTAACTATCACTATCAATTGGAATGAATAACAGATGTTCACCGGGGTCTTGTTCGAAGAGCTCCTGAAAACAAGTAGAGGGATAGAGCTGTGTGACTAACCATACTTGTTGCTTCCAATCAAGCAGCAATACAATATAGTATTGCCTGCTTACTTATACATTCTGTGGCACTTCATTAGTTACAGGATTGGAACTTGCTGTTGTCTTCTGCTGCTTCAAGGTTTGACGTGTTGCAAGTTCAGAGATGCTCCTCTGCATATCACTCTTGTGTCTATTTGTTTTACTGTCACCTTCCTGTCAGCTTGAACCAGTCCAGCGGATCTCCTCTGACCAATCTCATTAAAAGGTGTTTACGCCCACAGAACTGTCACTTCCTGGATAGTTTTTGTTTCTCACACCGGTCTCCAGAAACTACAGACTGTTGTATGTGAAAATCCCAGTTTCTGCGATACTCAAACCACACTGTCTGGCACCAATGATCATTCCGTCATCAAAGTCACTTAGATTGCATTTCTTCCCCATTCTGATGTTCAGTCTAAACAACAACTGAATCTCTTGACCATGTTCACATGTTTTTATGCATTGAGTTGCTGCTACTTGATTGGCTGATTAGATATTTGCCATAACGAGCAGGCGTACAGGTATATCTAATGAAATGATCACTGTGTGTATGTTTACGGCATAAAGCCTGCATTAACTGTACTGTTCATTGGCTTATCTTCTGAGCTGGGGGCCCTATTTAATATTATAATGCCCTCAGATCAGTACTGATGCACTTCAGTTACAACAGCTATCTTGGAACTCATTCTAACCAGATTGACACTGAAGAATAGAACAGGGAAGAGAAATGCTTCACAGGTTTTCGATGGTGTACCAGCTGTGCTGTTCTGAGAGCCAAGTACCTATAAGTGTCATGCACCTGGCAGCAATGCCTTGTTCAAAAACTTCAAAAATACAATACACCGCCTCCTTTAATTATTTAGTTAGAGATACATCATGGACTAGGCCCTTCCGGCCCTTCAAGGCGTGCTATCAGCCACTCCCAATTTAACCCTAACCCACTCATGGAACTATTTATAATGACCAATTAACCTAGTAACCAATAGGTCTTTGGACTGTGGGAGGAAACCGGAGCACCTGGAGGATGTACAGTACAATCTCCTTACGGAGGACGACAGGATCGAACTCCAAACTCCATTGCCCCGAGCTGTAATAGCATTGTTCTAACCACTATGCTACCATAGCACCCTTTCAGCTCCTTTAGCACTTTACTGTGTCCATTCGTCGTCACTTGAAACAGCCAGAAACAAAATATTTGTAGCTTGACAGCAACAGCTAGGAATAATCGACAAGAGATTCTGCAGATGCTGGAAATCTTGAGCAACACACACACAACATGCTGGATGAACTCAACAAGGCAGGCAGGTTTTAGGGAGGAGAATAAACAATTGATATTTAAGACTGAGACCTTTCATCAGGCCCAAAACATCAGCTATTTATTCCCCTGCACGGAAGCTGCCTGACTTGCCGAGTTCCTCCAGCAATTTGTTTGTGTTCTCTGTGAGTAATTAACCTTTATCTATTTAATAAATCATTTAAATGACAATGGTGAGTAAAGTCATGGTGGGCTGCACCTGAAGGGTGGGAACGTTGTGTTGTGCAGCATGCATCAAACTACCATCTATCTTGACAACTACTCTGCTGAGTACAACTGAGGTCTCCCAGATTCAGTGAGTACAACATTGTTTCAGCATACCAATGATTTGCTGGATGTCTTGTGTGGCAGGAATGTATGCATCGTGCCCATCAGAAATAGAACCCATGACGTTAGTGGCCCAGATGTTGTTTGGCAGTGGCGACTTGAATCCAAATGGTACAGTGAACTGCTACGGAACAAGCTCACGTCTTCCACCAAATGAGTGAAGATGGCTGAGTGATTTGCTGGCCACGTTCACATTTCAATTGAAAGCTAATGGAACAGAATTACCTACCAGTCCCATAATAATCAGAGTTACAATGGAGTGGTTTTAATTCCCAGAAATGCCATCTGCTTATTCTGCTTTCTACTCTCTGGCAAGCAAGAATGAAAGTTACTTATGCATCTCGCTCTGACTGAAACAGTGGATAGGAAAGTGTGAGACTATAAATACTGTAAATCTCGCATTTGCTGACAAGATAGTACAACAGATAATGAAGACTGCATCATCACTGAAAATGTCATCGGCCCTCAGCATTGTCAAAGACCCCTCCCATATTTCCCAAAACCTTGTTGATCTGCCATCAGGCAGAAGGTGCCACAGCATAAGAACCAGACTGTCAGGCTGGGTAGCAGCTTCTTCCCCAGGGTCTCAGACTCGGAACATACAGCAGAGAATGGTACGGCACAAGAACCAGGGCTTCGGCCCACAAGTTTGTGTCAAACCAATCACATCAGTAATTAAGTGACTAATTAAATTAATCTCTTCTGCCTACACAATGTCCGTATCCTTCCATTTTCCTCACATTCATTGGCCTATGTGCTTATCTAAAGATCTCTTAAAAGTCCCGAATATATCTATCTCTACTGTCACCCCAGGCAGTGCATTCTCAAAATCAAATCAAATCAAGTTTCTTGGAGTGTCGAGGATCAGCGGGATCTTGAGGTCCGAGTCCATAGGACACTGTGGTTAAGAAACCATACGGTACATTGGCCTTCATCAATCGTGGGATTGAGTTTAGGAGCCGAGAGGTAATATTACAGCTATACAGGACCCTGGTCAGACCCCACTTGGAGTACTGTGCTCAGTTCTGGTCGCCTCACTACAGGAAGGATGTGGAAACCATAGAAAGGGTGCAGAGGAGATTTACAAGGATGTTGCTGGATTGGGGAGCGTGCCTTATGAGAATAGGTTGAGTGAACTCGGCCTTTTTTCCTTGGAGTGACGGAGGATGAGAGGTGACCTGATAGAAGTGTACAAGATGATGAGAAGCATTGATTGTGTGCATAAGACCATCAGACAAAGGAGCAGAAGTCAGCCATTCAGCCCATCGAGTCTGCTCCGCCATTCTATCATGAGCTGTTCCATTCTCCCATTTAGTCCCACTCCCCTGCCTTCTCACCATAACCTTTGATGCCCTGGCTACTCAGATACCTATCAATCTCTGCCTTAAATACACCCAATGACTTGACCTCCACTGCCATCCTGGCAACAAATTCCAGATTCACCACCCTCTGGCTGAAAAAAATTTTTGCATCTCTGTTCTGAATGGGCGGCCTTCAATCCTTAAATCATGCCCTCTCGTATTAGACTCCCCCACCATGGGAAACAACTTTGCCACATCTGCTCTGTCCATGCCTTTCAACATTCGAAATGTTTCTATGAGGTCCCCCCTCATTCTTCTAAACTCCAAGGAGTACAGTCCAAGAGTGGTCAAACATTCCTCATATGTTAACCCTCTCATTCCCAGAATCATTCCAGTGAATCTTCTCCGAGCCCTCTCCAACGTCAGCACATCCTTTCTTAAATAAGGAGACCAAAACTGCCCACAGTACTCCGTGAGGTCTCACCAGTGCCTTATAGAGCCTCAACAACACATCCCTGCTCCTATACTCTATTCCTCTAGAAATGAATGCCAACATTGCATTCACCTTCTTCACCACCGACTCAACCTGGAGGTTAACCTTAAGGGCATCCTGTACGAGGACTCCCAAGTCCCATTGCATCTCAGAACTTTGAATTCTCTCCCCGTTTAAATAATAGTCTGCCTGCTTATTTCTTCTGCCAAAATGCATAACCATACACTTTCCAACATTGTATTTCATTTGCCACTTCTCTGCCCATTCTCCCAATGTATCCAAGTCTCTCTGCAGACTCTCTGCTTCCTCAGCACTACCGACCCCTCTACCTACCTTTGTTTCATCAGCAAACTTAGCCACAAAGCCATCTATTCCATAATCCAAATCGTTGATGTACAAAGTAAAAAGAAGTGACCCCAACACTGATCCCTGTGGAACACCACTGGTAACCAGCAGCCATCCAGAATGGGATCCCTTTATTCCTACTCTCTGTTTCCTGCCAATCAGCCAATGCTCTATCCACGTATGTAACTTTCCTGTAATTCCATGGACTCTTACCATGTTTAGCAGCCTCATGTGCGGTACCTTGTCAAGGGCCTTCTGAAAATCCAAATACATAACATGCACTACATCTTCCTTGTCTAGCCTACTTGTAATTTTCTTAAAAAATTGTAATAGGTTTGTCAGGCAGGATTTTCCTTTAAGGAAACCATGCTGAGTTCTGCCTATCTTGTCATATGCCTCCAGCTACTCCGTAACCTCATCCTCGACAATCGACTCTGACAACTTCCCAACCACCAATGTCAAGCTAACAGGTCTACAATTTCCTTTTTGCTTCCTTGCCCCCTTCTTAAATAGCGGAGTAACATTTGCAATCTTCCAGTCCTCTGGAACCATGCCAGAATCTATCGACTTTTGAAAGATCATCGCTAATGCCTCCGCAATCTCCACAGCTACTTCCTCATTTTCAAATGTCACAGTGAACTCAATCATGTTATGATCATTGTCTCCTAAGGGTTCCTTCACCTCAATCTCTCTAATCACCTCCGGTTCATTACACAATACCCAATCCAGTACAGCCGATCCCCTAGTGGGCTCAACAACAAGCTGTTCTAAAAAGCCATCTCGCAGACATTCTACAAATTCTCTCTCTTGAGATCCAGTGCCGACCTGATTTTCCCAATCCATTCGCATGTTAAAATCCCCCACAATTATCATAACACTGCCCTTCTGACAAGCCTTTTCTATTTCCTGTTGTAATTTGTAGTCCACATCACTGCAGCTGTTAGGAGGCCTGTATATAACTGCCATCAGGGTCCTTTTACCCCTGCGATTTCTGAGCTCAACCCATAAAGATTCTGCACCTTCCAATCCTATATCACCTCTTTCTAATGATTTAATATCATTTCTTATCAATAAAGCCATGCCTCCCCCTCTGCCTACCTTCCTATCCTTCCGATACACCGTGTATCCTTGGACGTTCAGCTCCCAGAGACATGCATCCTTTAGCCATGTCTCAGTGATGGCCACAATATCATACCTTCCAATCTGTAGCTGTACAACAAGATCATCCACCCTATTCCTTATGTTGCATGCTTTTAAGTATAAAACCTTAAGTCCAGTATTTGGTACTTTTTGCTTTGATTGCACTGCAACTCATCCCAATGGCTGCAAATTTGCCTCATCCCCTGCCTGTCCTTCCTGACATCTTTACTGCTCACTATCTGAGATTTATTTCTATTTTCCCCCTCCTCCGCTCTATCATTCCGGTTCCCATCCCCCTGCCAAATTAGCTTAAACCCTCCCTAACAGCTCTATTAAACCTTCCCGCCAGGATATTGGTCCCCTTCGGGTTCAGGTGTAACCTGTCCTTTTTGAACAGGTCATACTTTCCCCAGAAGAGATCCCAATGATCCAGGAATCGGAAGCCCTGCCCCCTGCACCAGTCTCTCAGCCACGCATTCATCTGCCTGATCCTACTATTCTTGCCCTCGCTAGCACATGAGACAGGTAGCAATCCTGAGACTACTACCCTGGAGGTCATGCTTCTCAGCTTCCTTCCTAACTTCTGGAAATCTCACTTCAGGACCTCCTCCCTTTTCCTGTCCATGTCATTGGTACCAACATGTACCAAGACAGCTGGCTGCTCGCCCTCTCCTTTCAGGATACTCTGGACCCGATCCACGACATCCCGTACCCTGGCACCTGGGAGGCAACACACCATGCAGGTATCTCTATCAGGCTCACAGAATCTCCTGTCTGTTCCCCTGACTATGGAATCCCCTATGACTACCGCATTCCTCTTCTCCCTCCTTCCCTCCTGCACAACAGCGCCAGGCTCAGTGCCAAATACCCGGTCACCGTGGCCGTTCCCTGTCAGGTCATCCCCCTCAACAGCATCCAAAATGAGATACTTGTTGCTGAGGGGGACAGCTCAGGGGTGCTCTCCACTATCCGTGCATTTTCCATCCCTCTCCTGACAGTCACCCAGTTTTCTGACCCCTGTAGCCTAGGGATGACTACCTCCCTGTAGTTCCTGTCTATCACCTCTTCACTTTCCCTGATAAGCAGTAGGTCATCAAGCTGCAGCTCCAGATCCCTAACACGGTCCCTGAGGAGCTGCATCTCAGTGCACCTGGCGCAGATGTGGACATCGGGTAGGCTGGAGGTCTCCCAGGACTCCCACATCTGATATCCTGAACAAAGCACAAACCCTGCAGACATGCTACCTAATTCTACAGGAATGAAACAAGGAAAAATAAGTCTACTCACCCACTTATCTCGACAAACACATGAACTTTTTAAACCGTTAGCTCATACTGTTAGCTGTGTGAGCCCTACTGTTCCTTTGTCTGTCCAGGCTGATTCGCCAAGGGAGAAAAAAAAGAGTTGGTGCCTCGCTCTCGCCTTTTCCTGTTACCGCATAAGCCCATTGAGCCAAAGCCCTACACTCTGCTGCCAGTCACTCCACTGCCCGCTGTATAGAGTGGTCTCCTTTCAAACTCTCCGCGCTGTCCTGTCTATGTCACGCGTCTGCGCAGTCTCGTCCTTCTTGTACTCAAAGAAGTTTTTTAAAAAACTGCCTTCCTTCAGAATTTAGCTCTAACGCCGCTCTTCTTGTCCTGATCCAAAAAAATAGCCAGAGGCTTTTTCCCAGGGCTGAAATGGCTAGCACGAGAGGGCACAGTTTTAAGGTGTTTGGAAGCAGGTACAAAGGAGGTGTCAGAGGTAAGTTTTGTACACCGAGAGTGGTGAGTGCGTAGAATGGGCTGCCGGTGACGGTGGTGGAGGCGGATACGTTAGGGTCTTTTAAGAGACTCCTGGACAGGTATGTGGAGCTCAGAAAAATAGAAGGCTATGGGTAACCCTAGGTAATTTCTCAGGTAAGGACATGTTCGACACAGCTTTGTGGGCCGAAGGACCTGTATTGTGCTGTAGGTTTTCCATGTTCCTATGTCTTTATGTTTCTAATTCTCATTTCAAACCATACATAGATATAGCTGAACAGGACTGAACAAGTTCCTTTGGAGCCAAGGTGCAATAGCCCGAGACCCTGAGTGACAATGTCCAGCAATTGATGGTACAGTCTGCCAGCAGTGTGCAGATAGACACGATCCAGCCTGTCATTCCACTGCTCGAATACGGGAGGGCAGCCCTGACAGGAGTGGCCAGACCTCAGCCAAGCTTGGACACCATACTGTAAATGCTTCCGCGTCTCTCACCTGGTCTGCAGCAGCAGGCAAGCCTGAGGCTTGAGGCCTAGTTCTCACTACAGTCAAGGCTACACAGCTCTCATATCATCTGTCCCTCCACCAGGCAAGGGTCTGTGGCAACTTATATTACATGGTCCAACAGGGTCTTGCAATCCCAAGTGAACCACCGAGACAATCTCCCACGGTTATACTGCACCAACTTCGATATCTCCGAGTAGATGGCAGTAACATGGTCTTCAGCCAGGTCACTTCCTCCTACATCCTGACCGGCTCCTCTGATATCCTTACTGGCTCCTTCGACACCTCAGCTGGCTCTCTCTCCAACATAATGGCTGGTTCATTTTCCACCATCCCATAAAGCAACCTTTGACACCTTGGATGGCTCTGCCACCAATATTAGTCCAGCTACTCCAATCAATTCTGATGGAGTGGCCCTGCAGTACCCAATGTTCTTGCAATAGAATCATGGGCACCTAACACTCTGTGTAAAAAAACTTGTCCTTTACATCTCTTTTGAAATGGCCCCCTCTCACCTTCTGATATTAGACATTTCAACCCTGAGAAAAAGGTACAGTCTGTCTGCTCTATCTATGCCTCTCATGCAGTGCCTATAAAAAGTATTTGCCAACCCCCCTTGGAAGTTTTCATGTTTTATTGTTTTACAACATTGAATCATAGTGGATTTAATTTGGCTTTTTTTGACTCTGATCAACAGAAAAAGACTAATTTGTTTCAAAGTGCAAACAAGCCTCTACAAAGTGATCTAAATTAATTACACAAAATAATTGATTGCATAAGTATTCACCCCCTTCAATATGATGCACCAAATCATCACTGCTGCAGCCAGTTGATTTTGGAAGTCACATAATTAGTTAAATAGAGATCTGTTTTTGGAGATGTTACGTACCCCGTAACTGGGTTGCCAAACCAGCAGAAATGGATCACTCAGTTGGAGTCTGGATTACTAGAACTAAGAAAGTTTTATTAAAGAAACAAGCAACACAGTAATCGAAAGGATAATAAATGCAACAGTTCAGCGATGATAAACACACGTGCACAGAATTAAGATAACAGCATCAATCAAGCTCTATCGTTGTCTAGGGGTAAATGACCAAATTTCAAAGTGACTCAAAGTTCAGTTCGCAGTAATCGTTGCCATGGCGATGGACAACGTGGGGGAAGAGAGACAGAGAGAACAGGAACACCTGATCATTCAGAACACTGCTTCACTCACAGACCAGCGAGATGGCTCACAAACAGCTTTTGGGCGGGTCCTTGGTGATGTCACCTGAGGTCACCGACTGTGACCCCTCCTCCAGATGCGGTCGATCCTCTGCAGTGAACCCGGCACCCAGGCAAGGGCGGACACACACCGGGTTCCCGCTGATCGTACCTTTCCACCCTGGTCGTTGTCTGATACTTCTCACGCACTCGTGAGAGGCACACCGCTTCCAGGGTCTCGTTACCTCGGGTGGCGTGTGTGTCTGTCTTAGCGAACCTGTCCCTTTTTATCCCCCTGCTGGGGTATCGCCTGTCCATCACTTCAAACAGCTCAGGGTTCAAAGGGGGAGCCGCTCCAGACAGCTCTCTCTCTCCCACGTCCCTTCATTACACATCTCCAGACGCTGCTCCATTGTTCCTTATCTCTCCTTCCCCTGAGGGCAGGTGGCAGACCAACTGCTGATGTCACTGATGCTAACCCAGGCCAGCAAACATCTTAATTTTATGTGTATTCTCGTAACAGAGACCTGTGTGCAGTCAAGGTGTTTCAATTGATTGTAGTAAAAATACACCTGTATCTGGAAGGTCTAACTGCTGGTGAGTCAGTATCTTGGCAAAAATTACAGCATGAAAGCAAAAGAACACTCCAAGCAACTTTGTGAAAAGGTTATTGAAAAGCACAAGTCAGGAGATGGATACACAAAAATTTTCAAGTCACTGAATATTCCATGGAGTACAGTTAAGTCAATCATCAAGAAATGGAAAGAAAATGGCCCAGCTGTAAATCTGCCTAAAGCAGGCCGTCCTCAAAAACTGAGTGATCGAGCAAGAAGGGAAGGCTACCAAGAGACCTATGACAACTCTGGAGGAGTTACAAGCTTCACTGGCTGAGATGGGAGAGACTGCGCACACAACGACTGTTGCCTGGGTGCTTCATCAGTTGCATCTCTATGGGAGAGTGTCAAAGAGAATGCCATTTTTGAAAAAAATTCACATGAAATCTCAGCTAGGGTTTGCCAGAAGGCATGTGGGAAACTCTGAAGTCAGCTGGAAGAAGGTGAAACCAAAATTGAGCTTATTGGCCCTAAGCAGGAGTTGATGGCGGGAGGAGAGAGAGCAGCACGCTGCGCGTGTGCAGACCTCCGGTGAAAATGATATTGTATCCATTAAATAGGGGCCGTGGACAATTCTGATTTGATGGAGACAGACGTGAAAGCACAGAGGAACATCTGGAGAAAGTTCTGAAACGCCCTTTTGCTGCTGTTGTTACTGCGCGATCGAAAATCTTCCAGAGGGAAGGCCCCAATATCCCTGGCTTTGCCTGCTGCTGGCAACTGAGATTGAGGACGAATCATTCGGATAGAGATGGTGCTCAGTGTCGGAGAGCTGATTGGAGGCTCAAAGTTTTTGGATGACTCAGAGTCAGACTGTGGTCGGGCATGGCAGGGAGAGTTTTTCTTCCTTCTCCCGTGTGCGTGAGATGTGGGATATTTGAGAGACTTTGAACTTTTTACTGTGCCATGGACTGTTCTTCATCAAGTTATGGTATTGTTGTAGTGTTGTAACTATATGTTATAATTATGTGATTTTGTTGGTTTTTTCAGTCTTGGTCTGTCCTGTGTTTTGTGATATCACACCGGAGGAAATATTGTATCATTTCTTAATGCATGCATTACTAAATGACAATAAAAGCGGACTGCGTGTCTTCATAATCTAATCTAAGCCAAACGCCGCACATCTTCAAAAACACATCATCTCTACTGTGAAGCATGGTGGTGGCTGCATCATGCTGTGGGGATGCTTCACTGCAGCAGGCCCTGGAAGGCTTGTGAAGGTAGAGCGTAAAATGAATGCGGCAAAGAACAAGGAAATCCTGGAGGAAAACCCCAATGCAGTCTGCAAGAGAACTGTGACTTAGAAGAAGATTTGTTTTCCAGCAAGACAGTGACCCTAAGCATAAAGCCAAGGCTACATAGGAATGGCTTAAAAACAACAATGTTAATGTCCTGGAGTGGCCAAGTCAGAGTCTAGACCTGAATTCAATTGTGAATTTTTGGCTGGACATAAAAAGGGCTGTTCACTCATGATCCCAATGCAATCTGATGGAGCTTGAGCAGTTTTGTAAAGAAAAATGGGGAAAATTGCAGTGTCCAGATGTGCAAAGCTGATAGAGACCAAGCCACACAAACTGTAATTGCTGCCAAAGGGGCATCTACTACATACTGACTTGAAAGGGGTGAATACTTATGCAATCAATTATTTGGTGTTTTAAATTTGTAATTAATTTAGATCACTTTGTAGAAATTTGTTTTCACTTTGACATGAAAGAGTCTTTTCCGTTGATCAGTGTCAAAAAAAGCCAAATTAAATCCACTGTGATTCAATGTTGTAAAACAATAGAATATGAAAACTTCCGGGGGTGGGTGGGGTAAATCCTTTCTATATGCACTGTAATCCTATAAACCTCTGTCAGATCTCCCCTCAGCCTCCAGCGTCCCAGAGAAAACAACCCAAGTTTGTCTGGCCTCTTGTTATAGCATATGCTCTCTAATCCAGACAACATCCTAGTAAACCTAGTCTGTACCCCATCCAAAGCCTTAACATCCTTCCTATAATGGGCGGCTAAAGATGTATGCAATGCTGTATCCTTCACACTTTGCCAGGTTAGACTCCATCTGCCATTTTTCCGCCCATACCTGCAACTAATCTATGACCCATCGTATTCCTTCCCAGTCTTCCATAACACCACCAATCTTTGTATCATCTGCAAATTTAAAACCCACCCATCTACATTTTCGTCCAGGTCATTTATATACCTGGAAATACCTGCCATCCTTCTCGATGGCACTTCACTTCCGGGGCACCATCACGAAGGCGATTCGTGCAAGCAGCTCTGATAGAAACCATCAAATATTGTCTTTTCATTCTGCTACAGCTGAGAACCACAATGACATCTAACTTCTGTACAGTTAGTAATATCAATTTAAGGCAAATCTATCGCTACTCAAAGTTAACTGAACTCGAATGGATTCTGGTCACTGGCGCATTCCTCTTTAAGACACAGGAAGAGAAATGCTGCTCTGGTTTAACAGTTCATTGAGGGAAGCATGACCTTTGAGTCCAAATACTGACCATCTTGCTGGCAAATGTACTGTCTCTGGTAAATAAAATCGAAAATCTCAGACATAGATTGCTGTACCAGAGTGACATTAAAAGCTGTTGCGTTTTTATTTTACAGAGACTTGGCTACCGCCCCCCCCCCCACCATTCTGGATGCCGTGATGCAGCTTGACAGTTTCACAATACACTACCAAGGTATGTCGGCTGAGCCTTTCAAAGGCAGAGGAGGTGGAGATTGCTTTATGATCAACTCCTTGGGGTGTACAAATGCAGTGGTGCCGTCCCAGTTCTGCTGACCAATCTCACCTGGATCATCTCACAATCAAGTGTCTTCCATTTTATCTGCTGCGGGAAATTTCAGCGATCATCTTGGTGGCGGTGTACCTCCCACCTCAGGCCAGTGTCAAATGGGGTCTAGGTGAACTGAGTGGTATAACCAACAGACATGAAACAGTCTTCTCCATCATTTAGGGGCTTTTAACCAGGCCAGCTTGATAAAGTCTCTAAATAATTATCTCCAATAAGTCACTTGTAGAACCAGAGGAACCAACGCACTGGACAACTGTTACACCACCATCAAGAGTGCTTACCATGCTATCCCACGCCTTCACTTCAGGAAGTCTGATCACCTTGCTGTACTTCTACTCCCTGAGTATAGGTAGAGAGGGAAGACCACAGCACCAGTGGTTAGGACCAAAATGGTATGGACAAGGAAGGTGTAGAGCGCTTACAGGACTGCTTTGAATCAGTGGACTGGACTGTATTCAGAGATTCATCTTTCAAGTCTGAATGAGTATGCCACATCTGTCATTGACTTCATTAAAACCTGTGTGGATGAATATGTGCCTAAGAGAGCTTACTGTTCATATCCAAATCAAAAGCCTTGGATGAACCAGGAGGTTTGTAGACTGCTGAGGGCTAGATCTGTGGCATTCAAGTCCGGCAACCTAGGTCTGTACAAGAAAGCCAGGTACATCTTGTGGAGGACTACTCCAGAGCAAAGGAACAATTCCAAACGAGGTTGGAGGTGGAAATGCATGCACATCATCTCTGGAACTGTTTGTTGGTCATTACTTCCTACAAAGCAAAACCTAACATCATCAACAGAAGACCACAGATTGTGTGGATTGGAAATAACATCTCCACTTCACTATAATCAATACTGATGTGCCCTAGATATGTGTGCTTAACCCACTGCTCTACTCCCTCTACACCCATGACCATGTGGCGAGCTCAAATGTCATATATAAATTTGCTGATGATACAACTATTGTGGGCAGAATTTCAGATGGTGGCTTTGAGAGCATACAGGAATGAGATATACCAGATAGTGGAGTGGTGTCGCAGCAACAACTTTGCCTTCAACATCAGTAAGATCAAAGAGCTGATTGTGGATGTCAGAAAGGGTAAAACCAGGGAACACGCACCAGTCCTCATAAATGATTTCAAGTTCTTGTGTGTTAATATCTCTGAGAATCTATCCTGGACCCAACATATCACCGCAGCTGTAAAGAAGGCACAACAGTAACTATATTTCATGAAGAGTTTGAGGAAATTTGGCACGTCACCAAAAACACTCATAAATTTCTATAGATGTACCATGGGGAGTTTTCAAACCAGCTGCATCACGGTTTGGTATGAGGGGGGTGGATGGGTTACTGCACAGGATTGGAATAAGCTGCAGAGAGTTGTAAACTTAGTCATCTCTGTCATGGGGACTAGCCTCTGCAGTATCCAGGATATCTTCAAGATCCGCTGCTTCACAAAGATGGCATCCATCATTAGGGACCCCCATCACTGAGGCTATTCCTTGTTCTCACTGTTACCATCAGGAAGGAAGTACAGGAGCCTGAAGGCACACACTGTGATTCAGGAACAGCTTCTTCCCCTCTGCCATCTGATTTCTGAATGGACATTGAACCCATGAACACTATCCTACTACGTTTTTATTTCTATCTTTGCACTACTTATTTAATTTAACTATTGCATTGTACTGCTGCCACAGAGAGGTACAACTTTTGCAACATATACTGGTGATAGTAAGCCCAGGTCCCAGTACAGATCCCTGTGGAACACCAGGAATTACAGTCCTCCAGCTAGAAAAAGTCCCTTTGACCACCACCCTCTGTCTTCTATTGGCAAGCCAGTTCTGAATCCCAATGACCAATTCACCATTGATCCCACGCATTTTAATCTTCTAGATGGGTCTCAGGACTAAAATCCATGTGGACAACATCCCCAGCTCCACCTTCATCAATCACCCTCGTCACCTCATCAAAGAAACTCACTCAAGTTAGTAAGACACAACTTGCCCCACACAAAGCCATGCTGGCCCTCCCTAATTAGGCGATGGTTTTCCAAATGCTCATAAATCCTACCTCTAGACCTCTCTCCAGTAACTTCCCGACCACTGGTGAATTACAGACTCACCAGGCTATGGTTTTCAGGATTATCCCAGGTTTCCTCAGAACATAGAACAGAGAAAATCTACAGCACATTACATGCCTTTTGGCCCATAATGTAGTGTTGATCATGTAATCTGCTCTAGATGCTGCCTAAAATTACCCTACTGCATAGCCCTCTATTTTTCTAAGCTCCATGTACCTGTCTAAGAGTCTCTTAAAAGACCCTATTGTATCCACCTCCACCACCATCACTGACAGTGCATTTCATGTACCCACCACTCTCTGTGTGAAAAACTTACCCCTGACAACCCCCTTTTACCTACTTCCAAGCACCTTAACACTGTGCCCTCTCGTGTTAACCATTTCAGCCCTGGGAAAAAGCTTCTGGCTATCCACACAATCAATGTCTCTCATCATCTTATACACCTCTATCAGGTCACCTCTCATCCTTTGTCGCTCCAAGGAGAAAAGGCCAAGTTTACTCAACCTATTCTCGTAAGGTATGCTCTCCAATCCAGTCAACACCCTTATAAATCTGCTTTGCACTCTCTCTATAGTATCCACATCCTTCCGTGAGGTGACCAGAACTGAGCACAGTACTCCAAGTGGGGTCAAACTAAGCTCTTATATAGCTGCAACATTACCTCATGGCTCTTGAACTCAATCCCACTGTTGATGAAGGCTATCACACCATACGCCTTCTTAACAACGCTGTCAACCTGCGCAGCAGCTTTGAGTATACTATGGACGTATCCTATCTCACTGATCCTCTACACTGCCAAGTCTTACCATTTATATTGTATTCTGTCTTCAAATTTCACCTACTGAAATGAACCACTTCACACTATCTGTGTGGAACTCCATTTCCACTTCTCAGCCCATTTCTGCATCCTATCGATGTCCCGCTGTAACCTCTGACATCCCTCCAGACTATCCACAACACCCCCAAGTTGTGTATCATCAGCGAACTTACTAACCCACCCTTCTACTCCCTCATCCAGGTCATTTATAAAGATCACAAAGAGGAGGGGTCGGTCCCAGAACAGATCCCTGCGGAACATCACTGGTCACCGACCTCCATGCAAAATGTGAACCATCCACAACCACTCTTTGCCTTCTGTGGTCAAGCCAGTTCTGGATCCACAAAGCAAGGTCTCCTTGGATCCCATGCCTCCTTACTTTCTTTTTTTAAATACTTTATTTACAATTGTCAGTTTTACAAAGACATAATAAATTAAAGACGTTCAAAACAATACAAAGTAAATACAGGTCCAAGTGGAGCACAGACAAAACAAATCAAGACCAAAAAAAACAAAAAGGCTGCCATACAATTTACAAGATTACCTAAATAAACTTTCAGATAAAGAGTTGACACAATAGTGACATCACGGAAGCAATGTAAAGTAAAATGAATAAAGAAATCCGGTTAGGCACCACACTCACTCATGAGACCAGACCGGTCAAGGTCACTATGTGTGTGAGGTAATATGACACTGAGCCATTAAGGGTCCCCATATTCTCTCAAATGTGTTCTCTGTATTGGGTTTGTGCAGACGCAGCTTTCTATTTGTATAATAGACAACATCTCCTTGAGCCAGTCTGCGAAGGTGGGTGGAGTGGTAGACCTCCAGCTCAGAAGAATCTTAGCCACCACCATTCCTAGATGCAGAGCAATCTGCATGTCGTGCGGCAACTCAAGAGTCTCTGCAGAGCATCCAAAGATGGCAAGATCGTGATTGGGCTGAATGTCTCTAGAATAGACTTTTGAGAGCCACTCAAAAATTGCAGTCCAAAAGTTGTCTAATGTAGGGCAAAACCAGAAAAGATGTGCTAGTGAGCCCTCAGCAGAGTGGCACTTATCGCATTCAGGAGACACAGACGGGAAGATGCAATTCAGTTTTGTTTCTGAATAATGCAATCTATTCATCACCTTGTACTGGATTAATCTGTAGCGTGAATTAATAGAACAACAGTGAACCCGGGACATTGCCTCCTCCCAAAGTTCCACTGTTATCTCTGAGTTCAAGTCCCTGGCCCAGGCTTCCCTAATAAAATCTGTAGAAACCAAACGAGTAAAGCAATTCACAAATTTTGATATTCACTGTTTGGAGTCTGGAGGGAGCAAGAGGTTTTCAAGAAAGGGATGGGTGGTGGAAGTAGGCTCGAAGTGTGGGCACTTTTCCTTAACGTAGTGTCTGACTTGGAGATAGTGAAAAAAATGTGAATTTGGAAGGTTAAACTCAGTGCTTAATTGTGTGAATGATGCAAATTGGCCGTCAATGTACAGACCTAAGGAAGTTTTGATACCCCTCTCTCTCCAGACTGCAAACACCCCGTCTAATTGTCCAGGCTTGAATGAATGATTTTGACAAATGGGAGCGTGTATGGAAACACTGGGAGTTTGGTGAGCCACTTTTATCTGATTTAATATTCATAAGGAATTCTTTAAGGTAAGGTTTTGTTGGATTAGCTTGTCTGTTGAGGTATGAGTAGAAAGCAGGAGAGTGGGAAGTGAAGAATATTTAACAACAGAGGCTTCCAGCTGTAGCCATAAAGGTTTTTTTGGGTCTCAGCACCTCCACATTTCCAGCATGTAAGAGCCCTGGAGTTAGCTGCCCAGTAGTAGTGTTTGAAATTTGGCAGACCAAGACCGTCCTTCTTAAGAGGATTGTGTAGGTGAGCCTTAGGTATCCTGCGTGATTTGTAGCCCCACACAAAGGGCGATATGATAGAGTCAAGTTTCTTGAAAAAGGATGTGTTTAAATATACAGGCAGATTTTGAAAAAGATATGGAAACCTGGGTAGGCTCACCATTTTAATCGCATTTACCCGTCCATTTAAACAGCGACACTGAGTTTGGTGACAAACCACAGAAGTTATTGGCAAGGCAGTTAAAAGGAGAACAAGCAAAATGAGCCATTTATGAAATAAAATCCAAATCTGGCCTAATGCTTACGGACTTAAAGGATATTAACAAACGATTTAGTGAGTTCTATTCAGAAATTTACACCTCCAAATCAACAGCTACACAGGAAGATTTTGATAAGTTTTTTGATCCGCTTCACTTCCCACAATTAGATGCAGCTTTCAGGGAGAATTTGGATTTGGATTTTTCGCTATCTGAGTTACAGGATGCCTTCGAAGCATTTCCCACCGGTAAGGCAGCTGGACTGGACAGGTTCAGGCCAGAGTTCTACAAAGCCTTCCGGGATGTCCTTACACCTACTTTGCTGAGAATGGTTCAGGATACCTTTGAAAATAAGAGGCTCCCACCCTCTCTCAGTGAAGCAAGTATCTGTGTTTCATTAAAAAAAATAAAGGCGAAATGGACCCTGGAAGCTATAGGTCCATTGCGCTACTAAATTATGATCTGAAAATAATTACAAAAGTTTTAGCAAATCAGCTCGGTAAGCATATAGTAAATATCATTCACCCGGACCAAATGGGATTTATCCCGGGCAGGTACTCCTTCTGTAATGTCCGCAAAATTCTCAATATTTTGTATGCCGATTATGAGAAAGATGATAGAGCTGCTATACTGTCTCTAGATGCCCACAAGGCATTCGATATGATAGAGTGGCCCTATCTAATTGCAACACTCAAGAAATTTGGATTCGGCGACACTTTTATAGAATGGGTCAAAATATTATATACTAATCCAAAATCCTTCATTCTCACAAATGGGGATAAATCCAATCCGTTCTCTCTGCAATGTGGTGTTCGCCAAGGGGACCCATTGTCCCCCCTGCTGTTTAACATGGCGCTGGAGCCCCTGACAATTGGCATTAGGGGCCACACACACATTAAAGGTATTAAGTTGGGCAATATTGAGACCTGTGTGACTCTGTACGCGGACGACCTCCTTGTCTGTCTAGCTGACCCAGCGGTCTCTATTCCCATCCTACTAGAATATACAAATTCCTTTGGGAGTATTTCTGGCTATACCATAAATTGGGGAAAGAGTGAATTCATGCCCTTAATGGATCATTTTACTGAAGACTTCCTGGAAAAGTTGCCTTTTAGAGCAGAGAAGGACTGTTTCACCTAGTTGGGGATTAAACTGACGAAGAACCCAAAGCATCTTTTCAAATTTAATTTTATAGAATCATTAGAAAAATTCAGAACAAATATTGAGTCCTGGAAGATACTGCCCTTATCCATGATTGGACGGGTAAATGCGCCTCCTTACTTTCTCACTGAGCCTTGCATGGGGAACCTTATCAAATGCCTTACAGAAATCCATATACACTACATCCACTGCTCTACCTTCATCAATGTGTTTCATTACATCCTCAAAAAATTCAGTCAAGTTTATAAGGCATGATCTGCCCTTGACAAAGCCATTCTGCCCACCACTGAAGTAAGACTCACTGGCCTATAATTTCCTGGGTTATCTCTACTCCCCTTCTTGAACAAGGGAACAATGTTTGCAACCTTCCAATCCACTGGTACTTCTCCCAATGCTATTGATGATGCAAAGATCATTGCCAGAGGCTCAGCAATCTTCTCTCTCACTTCCCATAGTAGACTGGAGGATATCTTGTCTGGTCCTGGTGACTTATCTAATTTAGTACCTTTCCAAAGCTCCAGCACATCCTCTTCCTTAATGTCCATGCACTCAAGCATTCCAGTCCACTGTAAGTCATCCCCACAATTGCCGAGGTCCTTTTCACTGGTGAATACTGAAGCATAGTATTCATTAAGTACCTCCGCTACCTCCTCTGGCTCCATGCACGTAATTCCACTCTCATTCCTGATTGGTCCTATTCTCATATGACTCACCCTTCTTGAATAATGGTGTTGCGTGAATGAAATCACCGGAGAGACAGAGTCACTGGTAGATACAAAGCAGCTTCTTTATTCGACAAAACAAGGTACAGTAGGCATCATATGGAAACGCTTTTGGTCGAAAGGTCTGTTGGCTCAATGTGGGGCTCGATATTTTATGTGCCAAACATCAAAGGACAACTCCATAGTATAAAGACAATGCCTGTTTGAAACTACATACAAGCTTCACACCTCCTGATTTGCCTCCATGCCACAGATGCCAGCATTGTCTGGACTGGATTTATAGCTTTTAGGAGTCCATTGTTCCAAATTAAATCCACAATACATATTCAAAGGCAGAAGACTGGTAGTCAAAGACATTTGCTAAATTTAAATGACCTCAACCCAAAAATCACTGTAACAGTGGAAGACTTCTTAACAACCTGCTGCCACTCAGCACATATATAACCCCTGTCTGAATGTCCAACTACCCACCAACCCCCTCACCCCACTCCTCAAATCACAGACCCACTCTCATCCTGCACTGTTCACTCTTCATCTGTGATTGCTGCTGTTTCACATATTTATATGACTGATTGTTTTATTGTAATGGTGCCAGTAATATACTCTTACATAAGCATGCACTTTGTACTTATATGCTAACCCATCCATCTTCAGCCACAGCTAATATCAACTTGTGACTGTATATGTTGGATCATAACTATACGTGCTGTGTGTGACTATATGTATTGTGTTTTGCACCTTGGCCCCAGAGGAACAATGTTTTGTTTAACTGTTTACATGTGTATGACTGAATAACAATAAACAAGCCTGAAATTGAACTTGGAGAACTGAACTCAGAGCAGCTCGTGGATGTGCTGCCCTCAGCCAGCTCTGAGGTTGGAGTTAGGGCTGCAGCAGGTGGCAAATTTTGTGAAGGAGGTGTAGGCACTTTTTATCCGTGATGAGGTTCAAGGAGCAGATTTGATCTCTCAAAACAGAGTCTCTAAAAACGACAAGTCTCAGCAGAAACCTTAATGCCCAGAAAAAGGCACCTGGTGATTGTATTGTGACCTTAAAGAACTCCAGAGAGAATAAAACTAACCAAATGGTAGAAATCAATCAATAATTAACCAACAACTATTTATTGATTCCTCCAATAGCTTCATATTAGGTGTTAATACGTGCAAGTTTCCAATAAGACCTTATCAATAAGGATCTTGAACTAGTGGGGATAAGTTCACTCAACTTCACTCGCCCATCACTGAACTTCTCCCATGACCTATAACTCACTTTCAAGAACTCTTCATCTCATTTTCTTGATATTTATTGCTTATTTATTTATTATTATTTCTTTTAGTTTTCTTTGGTATTTGTACAGGTTGTTGTCCTTTGCACATTGGTTGTTTGCCATTCTGTTGGGGTGCAGTCTTTCATTACTTCTGTTGTGTTTCCATATATTTACTGAGTATGCTCGCAAGAAAACAAATGTCAGAGTTGTATATGGTGACATACACTGTATATTCGTTGATAAAAAATTATTTTGAATTTTGAATTTATCCAAAAATCATGTTGTGAAGTCATCAGTGTTACTTGAATTGATTGGTGTTGAGATTCTGCATACTCTACGTATTTCTGACATGGTTCCTTTACATGGTACTCATGTTTGACAGAAGTAACAAAGGCCATGGGTTTCCCTTTGGGACAGTACTGGCTTCCACAGCACCAGAATGATGAATGCTGGTGATTCTATCCCTTTGCCTGGGCTCTTTAGAACATTTGTAGGACCATAGCAACCTTGAGAATTCAAAAATACAATGACAGTCTCTCTGATCAGCTCAAAATAAAATTTATATCACCACTTACAACCCTGAGATTCTTTCTGTGGGCATACTTAGCAAATCTATAGAACAGTAACTGTAAACATCAGGAACTATAAACTGTAATCAATATGTGCAAATGTAGATATACAGTAAATAAATTGCAATAAATAACGAGCATGAAATAACAATATAAAAGAGTCCTTAAGTGAGTGTAGCTGGCCCCATTTGTTCAAGAGCCTGATGGTTGAGGGATAGTCACTCTTCTTGAACCTGGCGGTATGAGTTCTGAGGCTCTTGTACCTTCTATTTGATGGCAGCAGCAAGAAAAGAGCATGGCCTTTGTGGTGAGGATCTCTGATGATGGATGCTGCTTTTCTACGGTAACGTTTCATGTAGATGTGCTCCATGATCGGGAAGGTTTTACCCCTGATGTACTGGGCCAAATCCACTACCTTTTGTGGACTTTCCTTTCAAAGGCATTGGTGTTCCCATACCAGGCCATAGTTCAGCCAGTCAGCACACCTTCCACCACACATCTATAAAAGTTTGCTAAGGTTTTTGATAGCAAGCTAAATCTCTGCAGACTCCAGAGGAAGTAGAGGAGCTGTCGTACTTTGTTCGCAATGATATTTATATGATGGGTCCAGGACAGGTCCACTGAGATAGTAACACCCAGGAATATAAAGTTACTGACCTTCTCCATCTCTGTTCCTCCAATGATTACCAGCCATGGACTTCTGGTTTCCCTGTATTGAAGTCTACAATCAGTTTCTTGGTGAGAGGTTGTTGTTATTACACTACTCAGCCAAGTTTTCAGTCTCCCTCCTGTATGCTGATTCATCACCCCCTTTGACACAGCCCACAACAGTGGTGTCATCAGCAAACTTGTATATAGTGTTGGAGCTGTACTTAGCCACAGTCATAGGTGTAAAGCGAGTAGAGCAGGGACTACAGTATGTACACGTCCTTGCAGTGCTCCTGTGCTGATGGAGATTGTGGAGATGTTTTTGCCAATCCAAAACTGACTGGGGTCTACAAGTGAGGGAATCCAGGATCCAATTGCACAAGAGGGTGCTGAAGCTCAGGTCTTGGAGTTTACTGATTAGTTTTGAGGGGATGATAGTGTTAAATGCTGAGCTGTAATCAATAAAGAGCGGCCTGATCTATGCATCTTTGCTGTGCAGATGTTCCACTGTTGCGTGAGGAGCCAATGAGATGGTATCTGCTGTAGACCTGTTGCTTCGGTAGGTGAATTGGAGCGGATCCAAGTCACCACTCAGGCAGGAGCTGATAAGCTTCAACACCAGCCTCTCAAAACACTTCATCACTGTGGATGTAAGTGCGAGTGGGCAATAGTCATTTAGACAGCCCCAGAATATACATGAATATTCTCCATCATTCTTGCATTAAGCTTCACTTCCACCCTTTCATAAAACTGATGATATTGTTATTGTTAATTAACTTTGTAAGCTATTCATTCTAAGCATTTAGCAACTGCTGTGTAAAATACCATTACTTTCCCTCTTCTAATGCTAATGGAACTGTCTGTAATATGCAAAGTTGTAAATCTTGGCCTTGTAGACCTTTTCACATTAGGGGTGTCACATTAAGATATGAAAGTTAACTGCTTAAGGGAAGAATGGCATTTAGGGCTAGCAATGGTAACTATGGTATCTATATTATTTTCTTCATTTGCAGCAGTTTAAGATTATGGATATAAAATTCACAAAATGTATTTCAAAACTGTATAGTTAGAACAGATCTATTAGTGATAAATAATAACCTGGTTGTAGAGTTTAAGAACAATTTTACTTAATATACATATCTATTTTAAAGATGAGCACCCTCCTTTATTCCCGCTGTGATTACTTCTGCTTTGTGCACATTCTGTCTTTACCTAGCAAGGGGAGGAGTTGCTTCATAATCCATGTTGCCCATAACTCTGCAGGCTTAGTGTCTGGAAGATTGTGAACTTCCACTGATAAAGGCATTTTCTCAGAAATTCTCTCACTTTCCTAAGAGACATCTCACCTGCAGTGATACTGCTTTGCAAGCATCTGCTCCCACAGTCAAAAGTTACAATAGGTTTTAGTTTGAAGCAAATTTAAAATAGGTTTATCCGTAACTCTTTAACATTCTCAAAGGATCTTGGCAAAGATTTTTATTTTGCCCCAACGAAATCACACCACACACAGTAATAGACAGGCAAGGAACATTCTGTATGCTTTCAGATACTCTGATATTTCAGGTTATACCTTAGGCAGTGACTGATGAGTGGCAAACAAGCAGGTCGCTGCAGAACTTTATTAATAAAGTGGACATGCCTGACCTTCCTCGTTTCACTGCAGTGTACCGAATGCTGGGCCCCTTTCCTCACACTGCAGGACTTTTAAATCATTGCTAATGATAAACAAAGGTACAGTGGTTTGATGTTTTTGTTAATCATTGATTATCTCTAAATAAAAGAAGGGAAAGCAATCCTTGCAGCTCACCTCCCTGTCTGTATCTGAAATGTGGATTCAACAACTTAACAACAAAAGCCTCACGTAGTACAATTTTCAGGTCAATCTTTAATCATAAAATCCTGAGATTCTGCTGAATACTATTGGGCATGAATCTGCATTAACTGAAGACAAATTACATAGTCTTAAATATATATGCTATTTGCCCCTCTGCCCACTAGATATTTGCCAAACCAACATAGGCGATTGAACAGAACAAATTTGAGCCGACATTCAATATTGCTAACATCAGGAAAAAATGAAAGTCAGTTCAGCAGGGGAAACCTCCACAGGACATGTGGATTTTTAGCCTTAACCACTTTTGTTACTTGTGCTTCAATTAATTTGTCTAGAGCTCAAAAGTAAAGTTTCCTTTTACCCTGATGCTTCCTTTGATGCCATTAGGAAGTGTTCCAACAGACCCTCTGAAACTCAGTGTCCTGTTCATCTATCACTGTGTGACAAAGAGCTGCCAAGAGCTGCACTGGTAGTTTATAGAGTTAATGCAAATGAAAACAAATTAAATACCTGCCAACTACTTATATCTAGTGAGCCAAACTCTAAATTAATATCTCATTGTTTATCTAAGCTCCAGTTAGAAATAATTGCTTACTTCAAAAAGAAAGAAGCTACCTTTTCTCAAGGAGCTTAGACCGTTACTATTATCCAGAATGGAACTGTGATACAGCCCTACCTCACCTAGAACTCACGCTACATTTCCAGGGATGAGTGTGTTGATAGAATCTCTAGAGCAAAATACACGTATTACTGACAGCGAGCACCTTCTTATTGGGAATGCACCACCAATAAGTATACAAACCGAGCACTATTTTTCCATTGCACTGTTCTCAAAACAGAACATACTTCAATGGTAGGAACTGGTTTGAGGCTTAGCCCTCTACCAGCCCTCCAGCAGCAATCGTTGTCTCTCAGCTTGAGAAAGCTGTGGTTGAATTGCTGCCGAGCAGTTCAACATGTTTGCATAACATATTTACAATGCTGTTAGTTAAGGAATTTCAGGGTTTTCATTGAATGATGATAAAGGAACAGCAAGATTTTTTCGTTAAAATAATCTGTGATTTGGAAGAAGGCTTTCAAGTGGTGAAGTTCTCAAGACCCACGTCTATCACCTACAAAGGATAATTCTGTAGGTGATACTTGTACAAAGTTGAAAAAGCTTTGACAATTGTTGCAGTACATTCTGTAGAAGATGCACACAGAAGCCAGCAAAGGAGGAACAAAATACCTAGATTAGTGGATGAGTTGACAATCAAGTTTACTGTGTCCTGGATGATACTGAGGTTCTTGGATATTAGATCCATGCATATCTATGTTAATCAAGGGTCTGGAATTGAACGGCATTCCACTGGATACTTAGGCATGAGCAGCCACAGTATTTAAATGGCTGGTTAAGTTTTTGATTAATAGTGACCCCTGGCATGTTGATGTGGGGAACCTAGCAATGGAAATGCTGTTTAATTTCAAGGAAAGACTGTTTGAATTCTCTCTTTCATGCAAGTAGTGCAAGTGTTCCTTGTGATTTGTTGGCAACTTAATATTACATAGTCAATAGTAATTATCTCTTTCGGAAATCACTGATGAAGGAAAGGCTATTAATGAAACAATTGAAAATAGCTAGGCTTTGGATATTGTCCTAGGGAGCTTCTTCAGCCTGTATTGGACTGTAAATATTGACTGCCAACATTTCCAATATGTATAAAGTTTGACTCTAGCTAAAGCACAACTTTTATCTTGATTCAATTTTGCTATTACTTACAGATGTTACACTTGGCTAAATGTTTGTAAAGGTCTGTCATTCTTAAGTTAACACTCAACATGCAGGGTGTTTGTGAATCTGATTGCACATCAATGGACAAACAAGGTATTAAGACAAAAACAATAAAAAACTGTTTTCAGGGCATGTCTTGCCTTCACCCTTCCCACTTTTTCTGTGTTTTCAAGCTGAATGAGGTTAAAAAAAAAGACTGATTCAAATCTAGTCATAGTCATACTTGATTGATCCCGGGGGAAGTTGGTTTTCATTACAGTTGCACCATAAATAATTAAATATTAATAGAATCATAAATAGTTAAATAGTAATATGTAAATTATGCCAGGAAATAAGTCCAGGACCAGCCTATTGGCTCAGGATGTCTGACCCTCCAAGGGAGGAGTTGTAAAGTTTGATGGCCACAGGCAGGAATTACTTCCTATGACGCTCTGTGTTGCATCTCGGTGGAATGAGTCTCTGGCTGAATGTACACCCGTGCCCAACCAGTACATTATGTAGTGGATGGGAAACATTGTCCAAGATGGCATCCAACTTGGACAGCATCCTCTTTTCAGACACCACGGTCAGAGAGTCCATTTCCATCCCCACAACATCACTGGCCTAACGAATGAGTTTGCTGATTCTGTTGGTGTCTGCTACACTCAGCCTGCTGCCCCAGCACACAACAGCAAACATGATAGCACTGGCCACCACAGACTCGTAGAACATCCTCAGCATTGTCCGGCAGATGTTAAAGGACCTCAGTCTCCTCAGGAAATAGAGGCAGCTCTGACCCTTCTTGTAGACAGCCTCAGTGTTCTTTGACCAGTCCAGTTTATTGTCAATTCGTATCCCCAGGTATTTGTAATCCTCCACCATGTCCTCACTGACCCCCTGGATGGAAACAGGGGTCACCAGTACCTTAGCTCTGTAATCGTTTGAAGTTTTAGGACAGTCCCACAGCTCTCCCCCAAATCAGTGTCACCCCTCATTCTGAAGGTCAGAACTTGATACCATTTGTATTGGGAATAATTACATTTCTCCTCAGTACTCTGTTCTCCTTCTCTTTCTTCCATGGTCCACAGTCCTTTCCTTTCAGATGCCTTCTTCTTCAGCCCTTTACCTCTTCCACCTATCACCTCTCAGCTTCTTACTTTATTACCCCTTACTGGTTTCACTTATCACCTGCCAGCTTGTTCTCCTTCCCCTTTCACACTCCAACTATCTTATTCTGGTCTTGTTCCTCTGATTTCCAGTCCTGATGAAGGGTCTCAGCTGAAACGTTGACTGTTTATTCCTCTCCATAGATGCTGCCTGACTTGCTGAATTCCTTCAGCACTTTATGTGTGTTGTTCAAAATTCCCAGCATCTGCAGAATCTCTTGTGTTCCTGTCAGATATGACCTAGGTCAACATGACATCATTAAATGGAAATTTTTATTTTCTTTGAAGTGTTGACCTCTTGTTTAATAGTTTATTGTGCACCCTCATGTACAGAAACAAGCATTTATACAAGAATTACTTACAAAATAGTGGAACAACTCTAAGAGATAAATGAGGAAGGATGAAGAAAAATAACCACAGCTTGTTACTTCTTCCCTTGCAGAATACAAAAAGGGAAATATATCTTCCAGAAACAGGAAACTCTCCTTGAATACCAAAAGAACTGCTGATGCTGGAAATCTGAAAGTAAAACAAAAAATGTAGTAAACATTCAGTGGGTCATGGGAAGAGAAATAGAGCTAATATTTCTGATAGATAACATCCATCAGAACTGGGAACAGTTAGAAATCAAATAGCTTTAAGTTGCAGAGAAGAGGAGTGCAGACCAAGAGAGCTGGATGATTTGTATGCTGGTTGAAAGAGAATGTTGAAGGCTTGTTGATCACTACTGTTCTATCTGGAGGCAATATAGACAGAAGGAAATAAATGAGAACATAGTATGGAGATTAAAAAAAAACAACAAAATGATGCAAAGCACTGGAATTTCCAAAAATAAGGGAGAAAGATGAAAATGTTCAACAGCTCCATTAGCAAGCGTGAAGAGAGAAAAAATGAATTTTATCCATATTGATAGCCTTTATTGGAGCTGGCTAGTCCAGATAAAAACTGGAAAGATGGGATATATGAAATTATTGAATTGAATCGGTTGTGGTAGGTGAAGATTTAATTGTAACGTTTAAGAGAAATTTGCGTAGGTACATGGATGAGAGGAGTATGGTCTACATGCATGTAGAAAGGACTAGGCAAAAGGCCAAGTCGACATGGAGTAGATGTTGCTCATAAATATAATTTAAAGGGAGAGAAAATAATCTGGTGATTTTAACACAATAGACAAAATTCTTTTGCACTTGAAATTATAATGCATGGAGGATATTTCTCCTCATACTACTGCACAGCAGTTTTCTTCTATATGCTTTGACCATCAGTGTGTGGACTTCAATCACCCCAAGGATGCTTATTCTTAACCAGGTACCTTTGAAACTGAGCTGAGGGCAATTGACATCAGAGCTCCATTTAAGGAATGCTGATAATTAATTCAAAAGGATTGCTGTTACCTCAGGCTGATCAAATAACTGCAGAGTTTTGCTGCTGTGCAGGGGCTGGACCCACAGGCCTGCTTTTTCACATTTGGATGATTTGAACTGATCTCCCCCAGGCTTCAACCATTCCCATGAGCCTGTTACATACTGCCCCCATTCCTTTTAACCCAGCCTTAAATATCTCCAGTGATCTAGCCTCCATAACTTTCCAGGGAGCAAAAATGCATTTTGTTCCATAGGTATTTCAGATTTTTTCTTTAATCCCATAGGTATGTCCCAAATATTATTTCATTTTCTCCAGAGATAGCGCCTTTTCCTCAACAGTTGCCCGTGAGAATTCTTCAATATGACTGGATGCCCAGCCTGTTTGATGTTATAACTTCTGGTGGATACAGAAAAGAAGAGTCCTTCGTCAAACTTTGTGCCGACATTTTAGCCTACTCTGAGATCAATCTAACGCTTCCCACCCCCATAGTACCTTCATTTTTCTTTCATTCTGGTGCATATCTGAGAGAATCTTAAATGTCCTTAAAAGTACCTGCCTTTCCCTCCGCCCCTGGCAGTGTGCTCCACATACCCACCACTCTCTGTGTAAAAAGATCTCCCTCTGACATCCCTCAACACACACAAAATGCTGGAGGAACTCAGCAGGCCAGGCAGCAGCCATGGAAAAAAGTCTCGGCCTGAAACTTCGACTGTAATTTTTTCCATAGATTCTGCCTGGCCGGCTGAGTTCCTTTAGCATTTTTGTGTGTTGTTTGGATTTCCAGAATCTGTAGATTTTCTCTCATTTCTGACATCGCTCCTATACTTTCCTCAAATCGCATTAAAATTATGCTTTCTTATATTAGCCAACCCCGCCCTGGGAGAGAGCCGTTGACTGTCTACTCTATCTACAGTATAACTCTTGTATCATCCTATACACTTCTATCAAGACACCTCTTATCTTCTTCGGCTCAAAGAGAAAAGCCCTAGCTCACTCAACCTATCCTCATAGGACATGCTCTCCAATCCAGGCAGCATCCTGGTAAATCTCTTCTGCACCATCTCAGAAGCTTCAACATTCTTCCTATAATGATGAGACTAGAACTGAACACAATATTCCAAGTGTGTTCCAACCAGAGTTTTCTAGAGCTGCAGTATTACCTTGTGGCTCTTGAACTCAATACCCCAACTAATTAATATCGTTACTTAGCCAATCTATCAACTTGTGTGGCCTCATTAAGGGATCTATTGACTTGGATGCCAAGATCTCTCTGTTCCTCCACACTGCTAAGAATCGTACCTTCAACCCAGGACTCTGCCTTCAAATTTCACTTTCCAAAGTGATCACCACACTTTTTCAGATTGAACTCCATCTACCACTTTTCAGCCCAGATCGGCATCCAATCAAGCATCGCGGTAACTTACAACAATCTTCTACACTATCCACACACACCACCAACATATTTTGTCATCTGCAAACTAACTAACCGACCCTTCCACTTCATCATCCAAGTCATTTATAAAAATCACAAAGAGCAGGGATCCCAGAACAGATCCCTGCAGAACACCACTAATCACCGATCTCCAGGCAGAATATGTTCCATCTACTACCACTCTCTACCCTGTGAGGGCGAGCTAATTTTGAATCTATGCAGCCAAGTTTCCCTGGATCATATGCCTCCTGACTTTCTGAATGAGACTACTGTGGAGAACCTTGTCAAACACATTACTAAAATCCACATACACCACCTCCATTGCTCTAACTTCATTAATACGTTTTGTCTTTTCCTCAGAATTCAATCAGGCTCATGAGGCGTGACCTGCCCCTCACAAAGCCATTCTGACTCTCCCTATTTGCTTCTCCAAATTTTCATAATTTCTATCCCTAAGCATCCTTTCCAATATTTTGCACACTGCTGACATAAGACTCACTGGTCTGTAATGCCAGGATTATCCCTATTAAGTTTCTTGATCAAAGGAATAACATTTGCCACCCTCCTATCTTCTGGTAGTACTCTTATGGTCAGTAAAGACACAAAGATCATCAGCAAAGGTGAGACAATCTCTCCTTTTGATTCCCATTGTAACCTGAGAGTATATCCCATTCAGCCCTGTGCACTTGTATATCCTAATGTTTTTCAAAATTTCTTCTTTTTCAATATCAACAAGTTCCAGCATATCAGCCTGTTTTTTTAAGCTGTCCTTGCAATCATCACATTTCACTCACTGGTGAAAACTGAAGAAAAGTATTCATTTATGACTTCTACTACCTCCTCCAACTCCAGGAACATTTTTGCTCTTTTATCCTTGGTTGGTCCTACACTCAGTGTCGTCTTCCTCCTGTTCTTCATGCATGTGTAGAAAACACCTTGGGGTTTTCCTTAATCTTACAGTACTGTGCAAAAGTCTTAGGCACAAATATTTAGCTAGGGTGTCTAAGACTTTTGAACAGTACTGTATTTGTCAATGTGGAGCAGACAGTCAGTTTTTAAATCTGGCGAGAGCAAAGGATATTGGGAATGGCGAGGGTGGGGCGCCACAGAATTGGTGTGGGATGGGTGATGGAGAAAGAGTGCAGGGGAGGAGGGTGGCACTGATACAAACACACCCAGCCCTGAAGCTCTAGGCAAGGTCATTTGATTTCAAACAATTGGTGTATTTGTCATTTCAAAATATCTCTCTAGAGGTTCCCATTCCCTGCCCTTTTTCCCAACCACGATTTCCCTCTTCCTGTCCCCTTCCCGCTCTCAGTCCACAATATCAGAATCAGGTTTATCATCATTCACATATGTCATGAAATTTGTGTTTTTTCCTGTGTCAGCAGTACTGTGCGAAAGTCTTAGGAACCCTAGATATAAATATTCACATTCATTACACGTATTTCCCCATTTACACCCCCAAATTCCTGCCTAATAGCATCATAGCTTGCTCTCCCCCAATTTAATACTTTTCCATACAGTCTGCTCCCATTTAGCTGATGTTACAAAAGCTACTTCGGAAGATGCATTATGATTTAAGGAGGTTACAAAGAAATAATGAACATGCAGGTATTCGGCAAAAGGTGATTAATGGCGGGGGGGGGAGTGTGAAACTGGATCATAAGGCATAGAAATAGCATTAGGCTATTTGGCCCATTGAGTCTTCTCCACTATTCAATCATGACCGACCTACTTCTCCCTCTCAACCCCATTCTCCTGCCTTCTCCCCGTAACCTTTGACATCTTTACTAATCAATAACATATCAACCTCCAATTTAATAATGCCCAGTGATTTTGCTGCTTTGCTTCCACATATTCCACAGACTCCACAATGAATTCCAAAGATTCACCACCCTCTGGCGAAAGAAAATTCATCCTCATCTCTGTTCAACTGGGACAGCCTTTTATTCTGAGGCTGTGCCCTCTGGTCATAGACTCCCCACTACTAGAAACATCCTCACCATGTCCACTCTGTCCAGGTCCTTAAATATATGGTAGGTTTCAATGAGATCTCCCCCATCCTTCTAAGCTCCTGTGAGTATAGGCTAGGAGCCATCAAATGCTCTTATGCATTAATGTTTTCAACCCTGGAATCATTTCCGTAAATCTCTTCTGGAACAATTCCAATACCAGCATATCCTTTCTAGGACAAAGGCCCATAACTACTCACAACACTCCAAATGTGATCTGACCGATGTCTTATAAATCCTCAGTAATATATCCTTGCTTTTTATATTCTAGTCTTCTGGAAGTGAATGCTAACATTGCATTTGCTTTCCTTACTACCACCTCAACCAGCATGTTAACCTCGGGGAATCCTTCACCAAGACTCCCAAATCTCTGTGAACTTCTGATTTCTGAATTCTCTCCCCATTTAAAAAAATAGTCAATGCTTTGATCAGTTATCACTTATCAGTTCAGAGTTGGGATGAGTGAACCACAGTGGATAACTTCTCTCACCTCAACTCTGAACTGATTTCACAACCTATGGACCCACTTTCAAGGGCTCAGCAACTCAGTATTATTTATTTATTTATTTTTATTATATTTGCACATATTGTCTCTTTTCCATTCTGGTTGTTTGTCAGTGTTTGTGTGCAGATATTCATTGAATTTATTGTTTTTTATTTGTTCTACTATGAATTTCAGATGAAATGGTGACATATATGTACTTTGATAATACATTTCTTTGAACTTTGACCTTCATGCGTCCCTGCATCCTCAAGACTACCTGTCCCTCCAGCCATTTTGGTATCATCCACTACTTCGCCCCAAAGCCATTAATGCTGTCACCTGGATCATTATATGAAAAGTAGCAGAACAAACATCGATTCCTGGGTAGCACCATGAGCCAAACAGAAAAAGATCCCCTTTATTTCCACATATGGCCAGTCAGTCAATCTTCTATCCATGCTAGCACCTTAACCATAATACCATGGTTTCCTATCTTGTTTGGCACGTTATGAAAAGCTATCTGAAAATTCAAGTCAACAAGATCCAGTGACTCTCTTTTGATTTTTCTGCCTGTTTCCTCCTCAAACAATCCAACGTATTTGACAGGAAAGATCTCCTCTTAGGGAAACTATGCTGATGGAAACTCCTGCCTTCAGTGCTTTACTGTCATCCCTGCCAGTGTCCCCTTCCAATCAACTTTGGTCAACTCTTCTCTCATGCCTCTCTACAATCACACAGTCACACTGCATTTACACATGTCCATTTGTCCATGGAGGTAGTGTCATTGAATACTTCTAAGGAAGAGATAGATAAGCAAGAAGGTTGGAGATTACCATGGGTAGGTGGGCCATCAGATTAGCCATCATGTTATTAAATGTTGGAACCACTCAAGGACCTGACTGATCCACTTCTGTTTCTAATTTATATGCTTAAAAGGACTGGATATTATTGGTACATTTAGTTTAGATATTAATCATGTAACAAGAGTGAATAAGAAAAGTCTTAAGATTCTCAAACAAGAGCAAATCTGCAGATGCTGGAAATCCAAGCAACACACACAGAGTGCTAGAGGAACTCAGCAGGTCAGGCAGCATCTATGGAGAAGTGTAAAGAGTCGATGTTTCGGGCTGAGACCCTTCCTCAGTCCTTGGCCTGAAATGTCAACTATTTACTCTTTACCACAGATGCTGCCTGGCCTGCTGAGTTCCTCCAACATTTTGTCTATATTATTAAGATTCTCAAACAGGTTTTAAAAATATGTTTTTATCGCACAAATAAGCGTTCACTCAAATGTAATTCATTTTCTGTCAACCTTGGAAACACAACGTTTATTTATAGTCGGGCGGGTGAGAATGGCAGTGGGCTCAGTTCGGCATTTTGCACCATGTCCCTGCTGTTACAGTACTTACCCTTCTTCCTCTGCTTCATGAGGCTCTACGCACTGCACACACTCGTTAACAGACTAATGTCTGGACTTGGTGAAATAAATGGTTTTCATTGACTAAGCAGTCACTTTGGACTTTTATTTGTGTACTGCCGACAGAGGGGCCATCTTAACTACTAAAAGACAATAAATGGGAATGAATTGTATTGTTCCCAATTCCAAAGACACTCCATTAAAAAAGGTCAGTCTCAATTTTCTTTTTTTTAATTTCAGTAAGTCTTTGACAGACACAGTTGCTGGTTATAACAGTGATGGATTTCATTGGACCACAGAATATTATTCCTTATTTAGAAATTGAACCCTTTTTTATTGCATCGCACACAAAATACTGGAGGAATTCAGCAGGCTAAACAGCATCAAGGGAAAGAGTACCTTTGAGGTTTTACATAGAAAAAATAGGTGCAGGAGTAGGCCATTCGGCCCTTCGAGCCTGCACCGCCATTTATTATGATCATGGCTGATCATCCAACTCAGAACCCAGCCTTCCCTCCATACCCCCTGACCCCTGTAGCCACAAGGGTCATATCTAACTCCCTCTTAAACATAGCCATTGAACTGGCCTCAACAGTTTCCTGTGGCAGAGAATTCCACAGATTCACCACTCTCTGTGTGAAGAAGTTTTTCCTAATCTCGGTCCTAAAAGGCTTCCCCTTTATCCTCAAACTGTGGCCCCTCGTTCTGGACTTCCCCAACATCGGGAACAATCTTCCTGCATCTAGCCTGTCCAATCCCTTTAGGATCTTATACGTTTCAATCAGATCCCCCCTCAATCTTCTAAATTCCAACGAGTACAAGCCCAGTTCATCCAGTCTTTCTTCATATGAAAGTCCTGCCATCCCAGGAATCAATCTGGTGAACCTTCTTTGTACTCCCTCTATGGCAAAGATGTCTTTCCTCAGATTAGGGGACCAAAACTGCACACAATACTCCAGGTGTGGTCTCACCAAGGCCTTGTACAACTGCAGTAGTACCTCCCTGCTCCTGTACTCGAATCCGCTCGCTATAAATGCCAGCATACCATTCACCTTTTTCACCGCCTGCTGTACCTGCATGCCCACTTTCAATGACTGGTGTATAATGACACCCAGGTCTCGTTGCACCTCCCCTTTTCCTAATCGGCCACCATTCAGATAATAATCTGTTTTCCTATTTTTGCCACCAAAGTGGATAACTTCACATTTATCCACATTAAATTGCATCTGCCATGAGTTTGCCCACTCACCCAACCTATCCAAGTCACCCTGCATCCTCTTAGCATCCTCCTCACTGCTAACACTGCCACCCAGCTTCGTGTCATCCGCAAACTTGGAGATGCTGCATTTAATTCCCTCATCCAAGTCATTAATATATATTGTAAACAACTGGGGTCCCAGCACTGAGCCTTGCGGTACCCCACTAGTCACCGTTTTGGGTCAAAATGTCAACTATAGTGTCCTGCCAAAAGGTTTTGGCCCGGACCATTAACAGTAGTGTCCTGCCGAATGGTTTTGGTCTGAAACGTCAATTTTACTATCCAGCCAAATGGCTTTGGCCTGAAATGTCTACTGTTTACTCTTTTCCATAGCTGCTGCCAGGCCTGCTAAGTTTCTCCAGCATTTTGTGTGTGTGCTCGGATTTCCAGCATCTGCAGATTTTCTTTTGTTTGCCTTTTTAATTGCAGCTCAGTTTTAAGGAAAACAGTAGTAGTGGGACAATCAACAAAAAATCCTTCATTGAAAGTAGTAAGTTCTCAGATGCAGATTCAGATTCAGAATATGCAGTGAAGTACATTATTTGCATTAACAATCAGCACACCCAAGGATGTGTTAGGGGCAGCCTGCAAGTATGGCCACACATTCCAGCCCCAGCACAGCATGGCCACACATTCCAGCCCCAGCACAGCAAGGCCACAATGTTCCACAGAGCAACACAAGCAGCAACAGCAACAACAAAACAAAACAAAGGCTCTAGTCCTTGTCTACAGATCCTCAGACTCACAGACGTTGGTGCTCCAACTTCGGACATCACCCCAGGATGCCATTCATGGTTCTGACCTTTGAGCCTTGACTTCAGATTTGCACAGACCTCTAACCCCAGTAGTGCTCACATCTACAGTGATGAAATGCTTTGAGAGGTTGGTCATGACTAGACTGAACTCCTGCCTCAGCAAGGACCTGGACCCATTGCAATTTGCCTATGCCACAATAGATCAACGGCAGACGCAATCTCAATGGCTCTTCACATGGCCTTAGACCACCTGGACAACTCAAGCACCTTTGTCAGGATGCTGTTCATTGACTATAGCTCAGCATTTAACACCATCATTCCCACAAACTTGATTGATAAGGTACAGAACCTGGGCCTCTGTACCTCCCTCTGCAATTGGATCCTTGACTTCCTAACCAGAAGACCACAGTCTGTGCAGATTGGTGATAATGTCTCCTCCTTGCTGACGATCAACACTGGTGCACCTCAGGGGTGTGTGCTTAGCCCACGGCTCTACTCTCTCTATACCCATGACTGTGTGGCCAGGCATAGCTCAAATACCATCTATAAATTTGCATTGTTGGTAGAATCTCAGATGAAGACAAGAGGGTGTACAGGAGCGAGATATGCCAACTAGTGGAGTGGTGTCGAGCAAAAACCTTGCACTCAACGTCAGTAAGACAAAAGAGCTGATTGTGGACTTCAGGAAGGGTAAGACGAAGGAACACATACCAATCTTCATAGAGGGATCAGAAGTGGAGAGAGTAAGCAGCTTCAAGTTCCTGGGTGTCAAGATCTCTGAGGACCTAACCTGGTCCCAACATATCGATGCAACTATAAAGAAGGCAAGGCAGTGACAATACTTCATTAGAAGTTTGAAAAGATCTGGTATGTCAACAAAAACACTCAAAAACTTCTATAGATGTACCGTGAAGAGCATTCTGACAGGCTGTATCACTGTCTGGTATGGGAGGTGGTGCTACTGCACAGGGCTGAAAGAAGCTGCAGAGGGTCCTAATTTTAGTCAGCACTATCTTGGGTACTAGCCTACAAAGTACCCAGGACATTGTCAAGGAGCGGTGTCTCAGAAAGGCAGTGTCCATTATTAAGGACCTCCAGCACCCAGGACATGCCTCTTTCTCACTGTTACCATCAGGTAAAGGTACTGAAGCCTTCACACACTCAGCGATTCAGGAACAGCCTCTTCCCCTCTGCTATCCAATTCCTAAATGAACATTGAACCCATGAACACTACCTCACTTTTTTAACATATATTATTTCTGTTTTTGCATGGTCTTTTGATCAATTCAATATACATACACTGGAATTGATTGATTGATTTTTCTATATTATGTATTGCATTGAACTGCTGCTGCTAAGTTAACAAATTTCACGACATACGCCGGTGATAATAAACCTGATTCTGATTCCGATTATTCATTTGCATAACTGAAATTATATAATTAACCAATTATTAATGGAGACACATATGTGCAGCTTTAAGTTTGTTTAAATCTGATTCCACAATCCCTCAGTCTTTTTGTCTACATACCCTTCACTGTAAGATGGGTCTAACATATTTCAATAGTTCCATTTAATATCAGAGAAATGTGTACATCCTGGAATCCTTGTTCTTCACAGACATCCACGGAAACAGAAGAGTGTCCCAAAGAATGAGTGACAGTAAAACGTTAGAACCCCAAAACCTCCCTCCCCCCCACGCACAAGCAGTGGCAAAGCAATGAAACTCCCCCTCCCCACCCCACTCCTGCTTCAGCAAAAAGCATTTCCACCCTCCACCCACCACCCACCAAGCATGCAGTAGCAAAACCCCCCAAGAGAGGCCATGATCCACAGTACAGCAAAAGCTAATCATTCACCAGACAAATTCGACATTCCATGGCCTCCCTCTCTCTCCCTAAAAAAGTGACAGAGAGGTGTCACTCAGCGCGAGGGAGATATAAACAAACAGTTTGCTGATTAGCGATGACAAAATCTGTTGTGTTGCTTTTTTTTCTGAGTTCTCCAACTCGAAAATTGGTAGCAAACTCTCACCCACCAATGAGAGAGAGAGAGAGAGAGAGAGAGAGAGAGAGAGAGAGAGAGAGAGATTCCCCATGTACAGAGGCCCCACTGTTCCTAATGTTCTGTTTCCTCCCACACACTTCAGTCAGCGGCATGGACACAGAGCTGGCTCGTCCTCTGAGCCATGAAGCCTCAGAATCCCGAAGATGCACTCGTCTTTCAGGCCATGTCCTTGGGATATCGAAAAACAGCCAGTCGTGAGCCCCCGTGAGCGGGTCCCACCACAGCAAAGAACCGAACTGCTGGTCAAGGTTTTCAACAGAACCCCATCCACCCTGAAAAGGAAAAAGAGAGAGACATCAAAGGTACAAATTGACTTGTTTCCTCCGATCAGCTCGAAGGAGTCGCTGTTAAGTGCCATTGTAGCTAGGTCCCTTAAATCAGGATGCATCCACTAGTGTTGCTGATAACTCCACTTCTCTCGATGGGCTGAATATATTATGTCTGATTCACGGATAAAGTGTATTATTTATTCTTAAACACCACATTCTGATATCCCCTGTAAAAATTAGACAATTCACATCAAACTTCATCAACTGCTGCATATATTACTTTAGATTATGAGCTCAGTCTCTATCTTTACGCCAGTGTTCACACTATCCTAAATCTTGGGTCCCACTCTGATTTCCTGCAGATGCTGGATGTATCCTTTTCCCATTATCCCTTTCAATGTCACAAAGTCAGCTCCTCTAAGTTTCCCAGTCAAGCATTTTACTTCTGTCACAGCTGTTGTCTGTATGTCTCAGTATGTTCTGACTATATTCTATTGAGAAGATTTCAGTAAGTCTATCTCTGCTATAACAATACTCTTGAGATCTTTGGAGCATTTAAACTGCTGTCACATTAAGATGAGGTTATTTCTTAACTACTAAGTTAGTTAGTGCTTAATTTAGACCTTTCAGTATTTTCCATAAGCAATAGGTAAGACCAAACAATTTGCAGACACTAAACTCTTCCCTATAATTCATGAAGTCCCAACATCTCGATCAGTATTGTCTGTACCATACAAGGCTTATCACATTGTAATGACAGAGCCATCTTGCTGAAAGCTGGGAACCTGCTGTCTTATATTGTTCAAATTATTTTTCCATTCTTCCCCAGAGTTATGCGCCACCAAGGCTTAAGACCATAAGACCATAAGATATAGGAACATAAGCAGGCCATTCGGCCCATCAAGTCTGCTCCACCATTCAATCATAGGCTGATCCCATTCTTACAGTCATCCCCACTCCCCGTGCCTTACCCCCATACCCTTTGATGCCCTGGCTAATCAAGAACCTATCTATCTCTGCCTTAAATACACCCAATGACTTGGCCCCCACAGCCGCTTGTGGCAACAAATTCCACAGATTTACCACCCTCTGACTAAAGTAATTTCTCTGCATCTCTGTTCTAAATGGACGTCCTTTAATCCTGAAGTCGTGCCCTCTTGTCCAAGAATCCTCGACCATGGGAAACAACTTTGCCATATCTAATCTGTTCAGGCCTTTTAACATTCAGAATGTTTCTATGAGATCCCCCCTCATTCTCCTGAACTCCAGGGAATACAGCCCAAGAGCTGCCAGATGTTCCTCATATGGTAACCCTTTCATTCCTGGAATCATTCTCATGAATCTTCTCTGAACCCTCTCCAAAGTCAGTATATCCTTTCTAAAATAAGGAGCCCAAAACTGCACTCAATACTCCAAGTGTGGTCTCACAAGTGCCTTATACAGCCTCAAGATCACATCCTTGCTCTTATATTTTATACCTTTAGAAATGAATGCCAACATTGTATTCGCCTTCTTCACCACCAACTCAACCTGGAGGTTAACCTTTAGGGTATCTTGCACAAGATCTCCCAAGACCCTTTGCATCTCTGCATTTTGAATTCTCTCCCTATCTAAATAACAGTCTGCCCATTTATTTCTTCCACCAAAGTGCATGACCATACACTTTCCAACATTGTATTTCATAATGGTCTGAACGGTCTCATTATTCAGGGCATGCAGCATCATTGTCGAAATGCTGCCTTGCCTGGGTTATTTGAAATGGATTATCCTTCACAAGTTCTGCTCGGTGCGGATCCCACAAGCCGCCAATGGGTTGCAGGGGCACTACAGATGGGCATTACATCTGTTGCCTCCATTGTGGGGTCTGTTACTATGTCCATCATTTCACGTGTCTTGAGCTGGTGAGGCTTGGCAGCACCCACCTGTCTCCAGGCCAGACCACGGTTGATGTCCACCAACTCGAAGGCTCACATTGGTCTTCAACACGTGGCCACTGTAGTTCTTGGGGGAACTCATCCACCCTGGCCGGTGACTTCGTCGACGAGGTCCTTCACCCAGTGGTGCCATGTTAACACCACCTCCTCATTCCTTTAACCATCCAGCTGGACCAGTGTACCAGGGCATGCCACTCGGAGGCAGACATGAGAGATTTCGGAGGTGGACGAGGACCAGTGATGCCCGTCCACTATACGAGGTGAAGTGCAGCTACCAGACATCAAAGGCTCTATCCAGAGCCCCCTACACCCCTCACAAGTACCAGAGTCTAACATTTTACCCTCAAAGTTTCCGTCCTATTTTGCTTTGCAGATTTATTTCTGAACTTTGTCGTGGACTGCACAGAGGCTCAGTGAATAGCACCCTCTGCCTAATTATCTCATTACCTTATTACCTGCTGACCAACATCCTAATAAACATAGCCCAACTCTCGATGGCAGACAACTAAATCGAATCAGGGTCACGTTTTATTAAAAATTGAGAGATGTTGTGAAGTGTGTTTTTCTTTTCTGGCAGCAGTGCAGAGAAGCCATAAAAATTACACTAGGTTACAATATAAAAAAATAAATAGTGCAAAGAAAGGTAGTGTTCAGGGGTTCATGGGCTATGGAGAAACCTGATGGTCGAGGGAAAGAAGCTGTTCCAAAAATGTTGAGTGAGAAGAGTAGTAATGAGAAGAGGGCATGTCCCAGATGATGAGGGACCTTAATGATGGATGCCACCTTCTTAAAGCACCGGCTTTTGATGATGTTCTCACTCGCAGAAAGGTTGGACCTGGCTGAGTCTACAACCATCTGAAACCTCTTGCAAACCTGGGCGTTGGAGCCTCTGAGCCAGCAAACCTGGGCATTGGAGCCTCCGTGCCAGCAAACCTGGGCATTGGAGCCTCCATGTCAGCAAACCTGGGCATTGGACCCTCCGTGCCAGCAAACCTGGGCATTGGAGCCTCCCTGCCAGGCGGTGATGCAGCCAGTCAGAATGCTCCCTACGACATATCTGTAGACATACCAAGTCTCCTCAGAGTCCTAATGAAGTGAAGCTGTAGAATGCCTTCTTTGTGGTTGGATCAATATATTAGGACCAGGATAGATCCTCTGAGATGCTGATGCCCAGGAACTTGGAGCTTGGTCAACATACAAATTATGACTTTCAAAGAATGACTGAAATATTATATTTATGGCATAGAAGGTATGTTCTTAGTCATCATTGCTGACCCTTGTTCCGCATCTATTTCTGAGAATTTCATGCTCCTGTTCACGACTTTATTCTCTTTATCCATCAAGTTTAGTTTTACATGGGTATAACTGCATGAAAATTAGCTTTTAGTAGCAGCAACACAGTACATTACAAACATAACTCACATAATATACATATATTAACATAAATTATTCCAGCTCTAGCTTGAAAAGATGCATAATTTCCTGGTTTTTGTAATTAACAAGGTATAAATGCATCATTGGTCACAGGTGTTTTGCTTTCAAAGTTCAGTCCAATTTAAGTTAATGTGAATATTAACATACAGTGGGGGGTGGGAAACAGGTAGAAATGGGTCTATCAATCTCTTAGTTCTCCTCCACCATTTACTAAGATAATGATTGATCCACTCTTGGTTCCCTACTTTCCCACTCCATCTCTGTGTCAAGCAAATTTACTGTTCTCTGGGAAAATGAATTCCAAAGATTCATCAAGGATCAATTTTATTCGCCATATTCATTTACATATATTAGAAATTTGCTGTGGTGTGTTGGTGAAAAAGCAACATTCGACAATTATAGACAAATAATTACATAAAAATAAAGTTCGAGGTCAAAGTGTGCATATGAAATGAAAGGTTCATAAATACATAATTACCAGCAAGTATTTGCAATGCCAACATCTTTATAAAAAGTGGTTTAAAGTGTTTTCAGTGCAGTGCAGTGACAGGGGTAATAGATAGAGCAAGGAGAGTGGATAACTAGACTGGTTGATCGCGTTTACTGCCTGGGGGAAGAAACTGTTAAGATGGTGTGAAGTTTTTGTTTTAATAGTCCAGTAGTGCTTTCTGAAAGGAGCTTCTGGAAAAGGCAGCTTGCAGGGTGGGTAGTGCACATAATAAATCTTTCTGCCCGCTTTTTGTCCTGAACACAGATGAATCCTGCAGTGACTGTAGACTGCAGCCAATTAACTTGTCTACTGACCTGATCGTTCGCTGTAGTTTTTGTATATTGTGAGGATGCTGCACCAAACCAGACAGTAATGGCTGATGTGAGGACACTCTCTATGAAGGCAGTGTAAAATTACACGTGTGTTCAGGGGAAGATGGAATTTTACCAATCAATGAAATTCTTCTTCATTGCCATCTTAGACAGGTGAGCCCATAGGTTACTCATTATCGTTCTATCTCTTCTTAAAAAGCTGTAAGTTTTATTAACTTCTTTTACCACCTTGAAAGGTTTATGTGCATATATACTCTTGGTTCTCTGTGACTTTAAATTTTTACCCTTCAGGATAAGCTGAGTGTTTTCTGTGACGTTTCCTGTCAAAAGTGATCACACTTATGCTTCTATTCCTGCAATACACTGGTGAATTACATTTGCAAAAGTAACTCAAGCTGAAACATACTTCTGCAACACACTTAAAATGCAACAAAGTTTAGGGTAAGTTTATTATCAAAGCACTCAGCTTGAGCAAGATGGCACCAGTGAACGAACCGACCAATGGCGGTGTCTTTCAGATAGTTCATGAAAATACCTCTTTCAAATATGATTCTGCTACTATTGGAACCTCTGATTTACATTTTGATGGTATGTTTTTGGGCCGATTGAGTGATCCGGGACTTTGTTGTCTCTGAGGGCATTTGGTGAGGTATCAAGCGGAGAGTGCGGCCTCATGGCCAAGAAGCCTGGAGACGGCGAGCAAACCCATGATTGACCCCATTTCTCGCTGATCGCACCTATTAAAGCATTGAATAAGATTGAAATCAATGAGGATGAGAGTGGAAGGCAAGTGGGTGTTCAGCATCGTCTGCCTGTGTTTGGCTGGTCTCTCACTTGCTGCTGACTGAGGAAGGTCCCTGCGTATCACTCTCTCACTCTCTCTCTCTCTCTCTCTCTCTCTCACTCGCAGCTACTGGAGAGTGGTGTCAAAGTCTTGGTCCTTGGAGGTTTATTTGATGCGATCCGTGGATTGGAATCTATAGTTCATATTATGATGTGTTTCTAGCTACTGCTTTCTCCTTTTTTACTGCTATTTTGTACGATTTTTGATCTGGGCAGACTGGCTTTGTGGTCTGCAGTCACAAAGCAACACAATGCTAAATTGTACTGAACTGAACTAAGCTGAAAGTTCTTCGACTATTTCAATAACTGCTTAATGTTTCTGTGTTTTTCACTCTTTTTTTGCCATTTCAGTGATTGTTTTTGCTCACTGGGTGTTTGATGTTTTTCTTTGAACAGGTTCCATGGTGTTTCTTTGTTTTGTGGCTGTCTGTGGGAAGACAAATCTCAGGGTTGTATATTGCATACATACTTTGATAATAAATGTACCTTGAACCTCTGAATATGTGTCACTTGCATTTACTTTGTGCAGGTCTTTACAGTAGAATCAATGAACAACTACACATGGACAAAGACTGACAAACACCTAACGTGTTTATGAAGAAGACTAACTGTGAAAATACATACATCAATAAACACATACATACATACATAAAATTGAGAACATGATTATAGAGTCCTTGATTGTGGAATCAGTGATTGAAGTTATCTCCTCTGGTTCAGGAACCTGATGGTTGTAGGCTAATAAGTGTTCCTGAACCCAGTGGTGTGGGACCTGAGGCTCTTCTACCTCCTTCCTGAAGGCATCAGAGAAATGAGAGCATGGCTGGAGTCCCTGATGACGGATGCTGCTTTCCTGTGGCAATGCTCCTTGTAGATGGGTTCAATGATCAGGAGGGCTTTTTCCTTTCCTGTGATGGATTGGGCGGTATCCGCCACTTTTTGTAGGATTTTCCATACTTGGGCTTTGATGTTTCCATACCAGTCAGGATACACTCCACCGTGAGAAAATCTATACAAGTTTGTCGGAGTTTTAGATGCCATGCCTGATTTGTAATGGTACTTACGGGGTGGTCCCAGTGTTGTCCTCTGATATGATAATGACAAGGTTTTTAAGGTTACTAACCCTCTCCACTTCCAATCCCCTAATAAGGACTGGCTCATGGATCCCACTTTCTTCCTCCTGTAGACAATAATCAGCTGTTTGGTTTTGATGACATTGATTGAAGGTTGGAGTTATGGCACCATTCAACCAGATTTTCAATCTCCATCCTACACTCAATGGCCACTTTATTAGGTATCTCGTGTACTTAATAAAGAGGCCACTCTGAATGCTTATGGACTTCTGCTGCTGTAGCCCATTCACTTCAAGGTTCGAAGTGTTTTGTGTTCAGAGATGCTCTTCTACATATCACTGTTGTTACTTGAGCCTTTCTGTTAGCTTAAACCAGTCTGGCCATTCTCCACTGACCTCTAATTAATGAAGCATTTTCACACACAGAACTGCTGCTCACTGGATGTTCTTTTTGTGTTTCACAGCATTCTCTGTAAACTCTAAAGACTGTTGTGAGTGAAAATCCCAGGAGATCAGCAGTTTCTGAGAGACTCCAACCACTCCTTACGACATCAACAATCACTCTACCATCAAAGTCACTTCGGTCATATTTCTTTCCAATTGTGATGTTTGATCTGAACAAAAACTGAACCTCTTGACCATGTTGGCATGCTTTTATGCATTGAGATGGTGCTACATGATTGGCTGATTAGATATTTGCTTTAGTAATCAGGTGTACAAGTGTTCCTGATGAAGTGGCCACTGAGTACAGAAGCCAAATCGTCCCCACCTTTGATTTGGCTAAAAACAGAGGTGTTGCCAGCAAGTTTAAATATTACCATGGAGCTGTACTTAGCTTCAGAGTCATAAGTGTGTAGAACTGGGGGCTATGCACACGCCTTTGTGGTGTGTGCATGCTGATGGAGATTGTGGGGGAGATGTTGTTGCCAATCTGTACTGACTGAGGTCTGCTAGCTAAGAATTTGCGGATCCAGTTGCAAAAGTTCCAGTTTTGAAGCCTAGGTCTTGGAGCTTATTAATTAGATCCAAGGCCATGATTATCCTGAAGAGCATCCTACTCATGACTATTCACCTTCATTGTCTTTCCTCAAACATGAACACAATAGGCCCTCCAAGCCTAGCCTGCTATTCACTGCGATCATGGCTCACGATGCTGGACTCAACTCCTGTTCTGCACCATTTCTCTCTGTCTCTCTATTCTTCTATCTATCAAAATCCTATTTTTCTATCTCTACTATGAAGTAATGTGGCCTCAAATCTATTCACCATCTACATTTACTCCAAGTACAGAATGCTACGATATTAATATTACAATATTAATATTAATGTTAAGATTCTCATTCAAGTTGTTCTGTAGCACCACTGCTCCCAATCTCCATATAACCTCTTAGATCCCTGGTCATACACTAAAAGAGGGATACGACAGTACTGGAGAGGATGTAGAGGAAATTCAATATGTGTGGATTAGGATGGGACGTTTCAATTATGAGAAGAGACTGGAGAGGCTGGGTCTGTTCTCCCTGGGGCAAAGGTGGTGTAAAAATTATGATGTATATAGACACAGTAGAACGCAGGAAACTTTTCCCTTTGTCAGAGGTGAGTAAAACTTAAAGGACATTGATTTAAGTCAGGGTAACAGTTTTAGATGGAACCTTTTCACCCAGAATGTGGGAGGACCTGTTTTTACCTGGAACACACTGCCAGAAAGAGTGGTGGAAATAGAGTCATTGACAACATTGCAGAAGTGTCTGGACAAGCACTTGAATTGCTTGGGTTATCGGGCTGGAAGATGGGATTAATACCAATGGTTGCATACTGGTCAGAATGGGAGTGCTGGCTGAGTGTCTATCTGCTGTGTGACTCCTTCTATTCCTGTGCTCTGTCAACACAGCCCAGTTTATTATGCCTGCATCAGCATCAACATCAGCTGTCAGAACCCTGACCTCTGCAATTCTCCTCACGCCACTTTCCTCTGTTAAGGTGCTCTTAAAACCTAACTTTTTGATCGAGCTTTTGAGCGTCTGCCCTAATCTTGCTTAGCACCTTACTATGTTTTACTAAATAGTACTAAATGAGCAAACACATAAACTTGCTGGTGAATGCCCTCAAAACTGTGGAGGTGCATATCGGCTTCACTTTCTTGGGCATCATTATTTTCCGAGATCTCATGTGGGAGAGCCAGATCTGTTACATTAACAAAGACACAGCAAGAGCATGGGCTTCTGGAAAAAGCCCATCTCCCCCAGATCATCCTAGTGCAATTAGCATCCTGACAACAGCCATTACTGTCTGGTTTGGTGCAACACCCTCTTACCATGTACAAATACTACAGTCAACTGTCAGGTCAGCAGGAATGGTCCCTTGGCTGCAGTCTACCATCACTGTTGGACTTATATGTCTCCAGAACAAAGACACAGGCAGAAAAAATCATTGCAGATGGATGCTACCCACCCTGCAAACTGCCTTTTTCAAAACTTCCCTTCTGGAAAGCGTTACATGGCTATTAAAACAAAAAATTTTACACCATCTTAACAGTTTCTTCCCCCAGGTAGTAAACGTGATCAAGTATTCCAGTTAGCCTCCCACCCCTCTCTCTATCCATTACTCTCGTCACTACACTGCACTGTAAATACCTTAAACCATTTTTATAATGCTGCTTACATTGTAAATACATGCTGCTGTTTATTTATTTATACACATTTTATTCCAAATCCAAACTTTAACCTTTAATTTTTAAATAATTCTTTATCCTGTATAATTGTTGAATGTTGGCTTTTTTGCTGCATGTCTACTAATGCACCACAGCAAATTCCTAACGTATGTAGATGAAAATGATGAATAAAGATGATCCTTGAAATTGCACTTGAAATACAAGTGTCTGGAAATAAGACTGCACAAAATACAGCACAGGGTTAACACAAGCCTTTACCACCACTGCACAAACTACAACGCAGGGTCAACACAAGCCTTTACCTCCACTGCAGTCTAGATGCAAATTTCAGCTGTCAATACATCAATGCTCATCTTGAACATGTTGTGTTGTCTTATCTTTTTAATTCCCAATTCATGATGAACAGTAGCTCAATGGCACACAACTACCACACCTTAGGGCCATAAGACAGAGCATCAGATTTAGACCATTCGATTCATGGCTGATCTATTTTTCTCAATGCCAGTCTCTCGCATTCTCTCTGTTACCCTTACCCCCTTTACCAAGCGAGACCTTAGCAATCTCTGCCTTAAGTACACACAACGACTTGGCCCCCACAGCTCACTGTGGCAACAAGTCTTAGATTCACCACCCACGGGCTAAAGAAATTCTTCCTGATCTCGGTTCTAAACAGATATCCTTTTACTCTGAGGCTGTGCCATCATATGCTAGACTCTCCTACTGATAGACTCTCCACATCCACTCCATTCAGGCCTTTCAGATTACCAGTCCTACACTGACATTAATCCTCCAGCACTTAAAGGGAGCATCTCCACTGAGCCACAACATGGCAGCAGTCCAGGGAAATGGGTGCACGAGAGGGAATGCAAGGGAAGGAGTGTGTCCCACCACTTTCACCCCCCCCTACAATTTTATATAGTCCTTCAGATTATTGTAATAAGGGCAAGAGGAAGACACATGTCCTCGATGAATATCCCCCAAAAAGTAAGGAGGAGGTTACAGGAAGTGGCTGAAGAGAAAAAGGATATAATAATGGCCTGCTGACTTCTCCCCATTGAGTGTGTGTTGCTTTGGATATCTAGCATCTGCAGATTTTCTCTTGTTTGTGAGCACATAATAATTGCTTGATAACTGGAATCATTATGGAAGAAATTCGGTGAGTTTTCTCTATGTGTCATTTAGTGTTCTGACACTTAGTATGAACCTTTGAACCACATACAGTGTACCATTTAGACTTTTCCTCTGTGTCCTACACACACACACACACACACACACACACACACACACACACACACTTATTTCCTATAGCAGCCACAAATTCTTCAAATTACCCACTTTTCAATACCTCACCCTACTCTGTAACTAACATGGTTGAAAGGCACTACATCGGTGAACGAACTGAAAACAATATCACAACTATAGCTTGACTCAAGACAGGCACCTGACTCAACAAATCAGCTGAGGACCTTTCTAGTGCCAAAGCCTCACTGGCCTAAGGGATAGAGACTTCCTCCTTAAGGGGGGGTCACACACCACACACAAGCAGTCAGCTCCAGACTAGCAGAGAATGCTATTAGGATAGAGGTTAAGCTCGTACCTGTAGGTAACGTGTCTCCTTTCTTCCTCAATGTCAATAAATGTCCAATATAGAGAAAATCAGCACATTTCCCAGCACACCTCCTGAAAGTGCCATACATTTTCTTTTTATTAAGCTTTCCCATTGCACTATCTTAAATACCTGCATAGTTCTTACCAGAAATGGGAGAAGCATTTCCAGAAGCAAGGGAGGAAGAAGATTATATTATATTAGATTAGATTAGATTATGAGGACACGCAGTCCTCTTTTATTGTCATTTAGTAACGCATGCATTAAGAAATGATACAATGTTCCTCCAGTATGATATGACAGAAACACAAGACAAACCAAGACTGAAAAACTGACAAAATCCACATAATTATAACATATAGTTACAACAGTGCAAAGCAATACTGTATGTAATTTGATAAAGAACAGACCATGGGCACGGTAAAAAAAAAGTCTCAAAGTCTCTCGAAAGTCCCATCATCTCACACAGACTGTAGAAGGAAGAGAAACTCTCTTCCAGCCATGAATCTCCAGCACCGCAAACTTGCCGATGTAACACCTGGAAGCACTCGACCACAGCCGACTCTTGAGTCCGTCTGAAAACTTCGAGCTTCCGACCAGCCCTCCGACACCGAGCACTGAGCACCATCTCTGCCGAGTGCTTCGACCCTGACCCCAGCCGCCAAGCAATAGGCAAAGCTGAGGATTTGGGGCCTTCCCCTCTGGGGATTCTCCATCGCACAGTAGCAGCGGCAGCGAAGCAGGCATTTCAGAAGTTTCTCCAGATGATCCTCTGTGCTTCTCACATCTGTCTCCATCAAATCAGGATTGTACACAGTACCTACTTAACAAATACCGACATCATTGCGGAGCGGCCATGGGCACTGTGTCGTGCCGCCATCTTCTCCACCCCTCCTCTGCATTGTTGTGCCTTATGCTATACAGTGCCACCTCATCACAACAAGGCTGAACAGATCAGATTAGAGATTTGCTCTTCACACAGAGACACGTGCAGGGTCCAGAGAGACTGAAGGGAAACCGAGTCAATTTGTGGGGCTACAGGTAGATTCAGATTTATTTATCACATTTACATTGAAACATACAGTGAAATGTGTTATTTGCGTTAACAACCAACAGATCCGAGGATGTGCTGGGAACAGCTTGTGAGGGTTACCACATGTTCCTGTTCCAACACAGCATGCCCACAATGCTCAACAGAGCATCACAGAACACAACAAGCAACAAGACAACAACAGCAAAACAAGCCCTGTTTCTCCCTTCCTTCCACCAACCCACCAACGCACATACACAGTCCTTCAACCCCAGGACAAACTGTCTTTGGCCTCCAACATACACGGACCTGCAGATATTGAGCCTTGGCTTCTCCAGGAGACTCTCAGAGGTCTTCAGACTCAGGGCTTCGGCCATTCTGCACTTTGGGGCTTCAATCTGCACTTCCGATAGACGTTCAGGGTTCATTCTGGACTACCGATCAAACTTTGGGCTTTGATCTGGACTACCGATCATATTTCAGGCTTTGATCTTCGGATTGAACCCAAGACTCACCGATGATGATGAAAGAGGATCCCGGATAAGAAGGCAAACTCTAGGCCTTGAACACAAGGGAGGGAACAGGTTGTAGAGAGATTGTCCTGAGAGCTGGAATAGACTCAATGGATTGCATGCCCTCCTTGAATGGCATGATATAATATGGCAAGTATTACAATGACACGGTGGAAAGGGAAAGCTGATGCATGTGAAAAACCTCCGTGCAACGACCAGCCAGCCTAAACAGCAGGTCCAAAATGTCAAGGCTCATGGCACAGCTGCTGATAATGTAGCCATTAGCTTCCAGTGACGTGACTGGATATTTCCCAGGTCAATCGAGGGTTCTGTTTGTGGGCACATGAGTAAACTGCTATCCTGCAAGAGCAGAGAGATTCCACCTGGGGACAGATTGCCACCACTCAGGAGCAGACTGCTCTTCCACAAGCACAAAAGACCATAGGATATAGGAGCAGAATTAGGCTATTTTGGCCCATGGAGTTGGTTCTGTGGCCTCTCAACTTCCTCAAAATTATCTGCCCCTCCACCTAACTTCATATCACCTGCAACCTTCTCAACAAAACCATCAGTTCCATCATCCAAGTCATTGACATGTAACATAAAAATAATTGGTCCCAACACAGACCCCTGTGCAACACCACTAGTCACTGGCAGCCAACCAGAAAAGGCTTTCTTTATTCCCACTCTTTACCTCCTGCCAATCAGCCATTACCTTATCCATGCTAGAATCTTTCCTGTAATACCATGGGCTCATTGTTTGTTAAGCAGCCTCATGTGTGGCACCTTGTCAAAGGCCATCCGAAAATCCAAGTACACAACATCAACGGATTCTCCTTTGTCTAATCTGCTTGTTCAAGGAATTCCAACAGATTTGTCAAAAGGCAGGGAGATGCTACAGTATTCATGACAAAAGAGAAACAAAAATTCCCAAAATTTCAGCGCACAATGAGGGAAATATAGTCTGATATAGAATTAAGGTCTTTTAGGTCAGTTCAATAACCTGATGGCAATGGGAAGAAGCTGTTGTTGAATCTTAAGGTGTGGGCCTTCAGTCTCTCGTACCTCCAGCCTGACGGCAGCAAAGACAAGATGGCTCAGATGGTGGGAGAACCTGATCCCTTCCTGAAACATCATCTCTAGTAGCTGTCCTTGTTAGTGGGGAGACGGGTACCCATGATGGAACTGGTCGAGTTCACCACTCTCTGTAGTCTCTTGCATTCCACTGCATTTGAGTTTCCAAACCAGGGAGTGATGTAGTCAGTCAGAATGCTTTCCACTGTGCACTTGTAGAAGTTTGTCAGAGCATTTGAACATATGCCAAATCTCCTTAAACTTCTTCAGTATTTCATTCTAGTTGTTCAGCACTTTCTCCTTCCCTGGACCCACAACAATATTGCTCACCCTCAAAAAGTTTGCATTCAATTCATATATAGAACAAATAATTATCAGCATATCCATCATGTCCACTGTCAGATTTGTCCATTGTTCATCTGCTTCACACTGGATCACTGTTCTGCTTAACCCACAAGAAAGTAAATCCCAATTTCAATCCTAATCTCTCATTTATGCATTCTTTGTTGTTTTTTCCCTTACCACAGCAAATTGGTGGAGCTATCAACGGAAGATTTTTTTTTATCAAAGACAACAAACTCTCAACCAACAGCAAAACCTGCTAAAATGATGTATCAAAAGTCATACCACCAGGCTTACTCTACTCTTAAAGGTACAATTCATACACCAGAGTATAGAAAGTACACCTGAATTTCCTTTGTATTCGAAGTTCATGGATGGCTGTGTTAGATATCAAAGTTTAAAGAAGTCCTCAACCAGATTTATTTGAAATATCGTTTTTACTTGAAGAAAGCTTCATGGCTATCAAGAGAGTGATTTAGGGTTGCTCAGATGTTCGTCTTCCTCAATAGTTTGAATACAGTTGTACGTTTTTTCACATCCTGCAGTTTTGCATGAGATAGTAAAGATTAAAGAAGATGTAACAGATCAGTGGCGTGGCTTAGAGAACAACAACACAGATTTAAATTGATGGTGATGTGACTGTGATTACGTATTTATGAAGCACATGTATCCCACTACACAGCTGGAGTGCCAATTGGACAAATATGGGTAAAGATTAATGACAGTAGTTCAATTTGTGCCCTGCTCCGGTCCCTCCAGAACAACATTACTGTAATACTAGAACATAGATTTCATCTGTAATATCACAAATGCTATTCAGATCGTTGATGATAATTGCATGGAAATAACTCTGTTTGCTTTGCAGCTCCAGAGTGAGAGAAGAAGTCCCAGCAATTCTAAATTGCTCACTTTTTACTTTTTACCAGCACACACACAAAATGCCGGAGGAACTCAGTAGTACTTTTCACCCTTCTCTGGCCAAATATATTGTGGTGCTCCAGGGCCATAGCTGGCTGCTCACCCCAGCATTCCAGGCGGCCAGTGCATTTATTGTTCTTGCTTTAAAATGCCTTTGTGGAATTACGGTGAGATGTTGAAGTTAGTTTTTTGTTACATTTTAGCTCGGGTTATACAATTATTTGCTTGTGTGTTTGTGGGTCACGCTGACTGTAACTGGGGTGCGTAATAATCACATGGTGCCCTGCCTGTCACAATAAAACCGGCTGTTGAGATAAAAGTGCTCTTCTCATCTATCATCATTGGCCTCGGTGTCAGGAGTGGGATTAGAAATTGACGGCGAGATTGAGAACTACAACATCAGACGGAGCAGTTTAAAACCCGGGAATAAGCTGAGGGAGTAAGCAGTATGCCCCCAGCACACCCCCGGGCTTGGGCTTTTGAAGACGGGTCACTGACCCGGAGGGAGGGCCTGGGAACTGAGCATTGTAACTTCCCAGGTAACCGCAAAGGGATGAGCGTGCCCAGGTTCCCCAACCCGGGGGACATGGTGGAGCACTTCACCCACCTCCCTCGCAGCCCACACTGGGGAGCCCAAGATATCACAGCCATGGAAGGCAGAGCGACATGGCAGGCATCTCCATTGCTGATGGAGCAAGATGAGGACCAATAAACCTCAGCAATTCACGCCACAAGGTCCACCCTGAAGCTCCTCAGATACAACGGTACAGGCCACCCAGAGCCTTCCCTGGCACAAGTCAACCTTGCCGCATGGCACAATGGATGGCGCCACAGCAAGATGGCGGTGCACCCTTGCTCTGGCACTGCAGGGGGATGCCCTGTGGGCCACCAACAACCTAACACCGACTGAGCAGCCTGACGACACGGCTCTTATAGCAACACTGGAGTGGTGTTTTGAGCAGAGGCCATTGGAGGGAGAAATGAGGGAAGAACTGGGCAGCAGACAGCGCCATGTGGGAGAAAGCTTGGTGCTGTGTTCAGCGTGGCTACCCCCAGTTCCCTCCCACGGCCCAGGAAGAACTTGCTCTCCACAGGTTTATAAAGGCACTGACACAGGAGAGACTTCAGCGACACATTCGCCTGACATCACCATCATTGCTGGCTGAGGCGGAGAGGGCAGAAGCAATTTTAGCCCCCCAAGACATTCCAGTGTCTCCCCGCATGCTGCGAGCCTGGGCTTGTATCACTGAGGTGGAGGAGGAAACTGGTGAGGAGAAGCCCGTGAGACAGGTATGACCAGTGCCGAGCTGGTCCCGCCACGTGCCGTGGAGTGATCTCCACTACCGGTGTGTTGAGGCAGAGCACGTGGCCTGGCACTGCCCTGCACCAGTGCCATGCCACAGCCCAGCGCAGCCACCGGGAAGCGATGAGTGGGCAGTGCACCTGAAACCTCCAGCAGAATCCTTTGGTTGTCGACCTCCGGGTGGGCCGTTTGGGTGAAGAGCAAGGCTTATACATCGACTGTGTGGTGGACTGCATCAGATGCTGGGCGTTGGTCACGGGGTCAACCATCACTGTCATCCGTCCCGGTGTTCTCCCGAACACAGACCAGCCATCGCCGCCTGCAGTCACCGACAACCATGTGGTGATGAGAGGGAAGGGGACGCAGTGGGGAAAAACACAATGGAGCACGAGGCGTGGGTTACCGACATCTGGGAGTCCTGCATCATTGGGCTGGACCTGCTGTCCTGTTGATGGGGGGGGGGCGGGGGGGTCCGTGTGGATGTGCCAGGGGAAGCACTCTGCCAAGGCACTGAAGCTGTTACTCTCTGGCAGGGCAGCTCCAGAAAGGAGACCCGGGACCCGGGTGGGCACAGCAACAACCACCGCCAGTCTCACAGCAGCCCATTACGGTGCAACACTCCCCGCAGCAGCCCAACGCAATGCAGTGGAACTACGGGCAAGTGGCGGCAGTGGTGCTGGCACTTCAGGCGGCAGCTGGTGGCGAGGTAGGCCTCCCCACCATTGACCACCAGCAGCTGTGTAGCAAGCAGGAGAGTGACCCCGTGCTGGCCCTGGTGAGGGTGATGGCTAAGCTTGATACAGTGGCCAGAGTGGACATATGTCTCCACCCTGAATGCAGAGACCAAAGCTCTATACTCTCAGCGGGGATCGCTGGAGATGCACGACAGGTTGCTTCGGGGGCCTCCGCGCCACAGTGCTGTGGTCGGTGCACCGGCCATTTTGGGGTTGCAAAGACGTTGGGCAGACTGCTCAAACGCTTCCATTGAGCGGGGTGCAGGCAGGACGAGGATCTATTCGTGCACTGCTGTGACGCTTGCATGTCCCAGAAGGGGCTGGGCTGCGAGTGCAGCTGTCACCTGGTGGGGGTCTCAGTGGAGTGTGTAGCGATGGACATCCTGCACCCCTCCCCCTTCTACATTCTCGTGGCCATGGACTTCTCCACGAAGTGACCAGAGTCGTACGCGGACCCAGACCCAAGCACTGATACCACCATTGAGAGACTTGTGGAGGAGTCCTGCCATTCGGCGCTCCTGAGGACCTCCACAGTGACCAGGGGTGAGACTTTGAGACTCTACTGTTCAGTGTCTGCAGGAGGCTGGGAATCACCAGAATGCAGACTCCCCCCCACTTCACCCGCAGAGCAGTGGGCTGGTGGGGCAGTTTATCTGCACCTTGGCTATGCAGCTTGCCATCCTAGTCAGCCAGCACCGGTGCGATTGGGACTGCCACCTACCCCTAGTATTGAGGGCTACCGGACAGCTGTTCAGGAGGGCACCAGGTGTACACCGGCTGCACTCACGTTCAGGCAGGAGCTGCGCACGTGGCGGATCTGGTGCTTGGACCCCTCATGAGCCAGAGGTTCCCGGAAGGCCAGGTTGGAGTATGTCTCTGCTGCTCCTCCTGGAAGAAGGCACTATCCCCCAAGCTTGGCAGCCACTGGAAAGGGCCGGGAGAGGTGCTCGACCACATCTCCGATGTGGTATACTGGTTATGGTTGCCTGAGTGGCGGAAGGCAGTCGTGCTTCTCTGGGACCAGCACCTTATCAGTCCTTGTCCACCACCAACCCAGCGAGGCTGAGGGAAGGAGGTGACACTCTGAGTGCCCTGCCTCTTGTCTCACCAAACAGTGCCTCCCCTGGCGGGGTGGGGGGGGGTGCTCCAGACACCTCAGGCACCCCAGGTGGCAGCATTGACCACCACTGTGACTTTTAGACTTTGTTGTGGACCCTGGGGTTGCTGGGATGGCTGACCCCTCAGGTGGGGGACAGAGTTGTTCTCCAGGGGCATGGTCAACAGCTCACCCCAGTACTCCGTGCAGCCATCGCTACTTATTGTTCTTGTTTTAAAATGCATTTGTGGAATTATGACAAGATGTTCAAGTTCATTTGTGGTTACATTTTAGCTCGGGTTATATAGTTGTTGGCTTGTGTGTTTGTGGGTCACCCTGACTGTAACCGAGGTGTGTGATAATCACCTCTGAGGTAGTTCCCACTGAACAGTGGTGCTCTGTCTGTTATTGTGCTTGTCACAATACAAAATGGCAGTTGAGATAAACCAGCTCTTCTTATCTGGGACCGAATTCTCGCCATAGTATAAAAATTATATTTTCCACCTTTCACCTTTAGGCACATTATTCACATACATAAGAAATAGAATCAGGCAAAGACTGCATGCTCTCTTGGTTCTGTTCTGCCGTTTAATAGATCATGGCTGATTTAATCATGCCATTAATCCTTTCTCCTGCTTATTTCCTTTGATTCTCATGCAGTTTGAAAAATTGGTCTTTCTCTATTTTGAATATATTCTTTAGGCTCCTCAGATCACTGGAATTCAAATGGCCATGACCTCCAGAAAACAGAAATACTTCCTCATCAGTTACTTAATTTTTTTGATAAGTAATTGATCATGAATTGGTTTCCCTTTTTATAAAATAAAAACTATTACACTTTATGCAAGAGTAGATGTAACATACATTTAAAGGCTCCTGTAAATCCTCTACAACATAGATAAATAAATCACACATGCCTATGATTTTGGCAGAAACTGACCCTTATTGCTAAACGACAGCCTCATCGTTCATATTTGTGCATCAAATGCATTCTTTCTCAGGCGTGGTTTTCTCTTCACTATAGTTGTCTAGTCTCCCAGTTGTGGAAGCTCCATTTCCCATACTCTGCTCTGTCTGTCCATGTTTCCTCTAGTGCAAGGATAGGATTCCCCTTGCCTATACCTTCCATCTCACCGGCCTCCTCATTCACTAGCTCACCTACACAGAGTAAGTGATGGTACCTCCACATTGTGCTACCATGTGATACACCTTCCTCTCCGCTCCTCTTTCAGTATCTGAAGGAGGAGTTCTCTCCATGCAATTCTAACCATTTTCCACCCTCCCATTCCCCATTTTACAGGGTTTTCCCCTGTAACTGCAGTCAATGTTACACCAAGCTTTTTACCCTTACCCCTTCACCAAACACACCTGATAGGTGTTGCACTTCTTCCAAAGTAGTGCATTTCATTCAGCTTTCATAATGTGATCTCTTCTGTGGAAAGCAAACGATGGTGGGGGTGGGGGTGGGGGCTGGGTTTGTTGCCTTGCTGCTGCCTGTGCATGGGAAGGGCAGTTGGGGGGGTCTTTGGGGTTCTAACATTTTAACTGTCATTCATTCTTTGGGCCATTCCTCTGTTTTTGTGGATGTCTGCGAAGAAAAAGAATCTCAAGGTATATATTGTATACATTTCTCTGACATTAAATACACCTACCTATTGAAATGAAGATTGGATGAATACTTTACAGATCACCTCTTTTCAGTCTTCCAATATGCTTCTCAGCTGTCAGCTGCTTGTCTCTTCATTTCTCCATCCCATTTCTATCCTAACCTCCATCTCGCCTTGGCCTTTTACTCTATTTCAATGAAACTCAATAAAAGGCACATGATTTTCCATCTGGGACTTAAAATCATTTTTACAACACAGAAGGAGGCCATCAAATTGACATGGATTTGAGAACAATCCTATTGTCCTACTTATTTTCCTGTTCTCTTACTTATGCTCAACAATTCCACCTTGATTCATCTAGCACCCACAGACATTGGATTCAATACTCCAGATGGTTTAATGTCATTTCCAATACGCAAGTGTAAAGGAGAATGAATTAAGTGTTACTTCAGATCCAATGCAGCACTAAAAAACACACAATAAGATAAAGAACACAATAACAAATAAACACCATAAATAAAAATACATAAAATAGCTTATATACATAGATTGATGTATGTACATAAAATGACGCTGAGTACAAAAGTGTCTGTACCGGAGTTGACTCTGACAGGAAATAATAAAATTGTGGCAATTGGGGTTGTTGGGAGTTCAGTGGGTGGAGGTGTTGATTAGCTGATAGGAAAAGTAACTGTTTTTGAGTCTGGTGGTCCTGGCTTCAATTCTGTGTTGCCTCCTCCCCGATGGGAGTGGGACAAACAGTCAATGAACAGGGTGTGATACTGTTGGCCTTTATCTCTGGCATCTTTCTGCATAGACACTATCTGCTTGATGGCGGGTAGGCTGGTGTTGGCAATGCACTTCGAGGGAACTTTGCAGTATTCAATGAATTTGCCAGTAAGTCTTCAGGATGTGGGGAGAAACTGCAACTAGTTACAGGAAAAACATGCAAAACTCATCAAACTAAAGGCTGGGGTGGAAACATTACTTCTCCCCCCAGAGATGTTGCCTGGTCTACCGAGTACTTTCCAGCAAATGCAGTATTTTGGTTTTAGATTTTTGATTTATTATTCTCTGCTGGGATACCAAGCACCTGCAAAAGAAATCCCTGTTCAGAAAAGGGGTAGAGTTTTATGATATATGTTAGCCATTATCTTTAGATTGTTCAAACGCCTGTAAAGTATTTATGTGGAACAGAAGAGGGAAGGAATTGTTGAATAATAAAGAAAGAAAAATACAAAGGTACATATGGTTCATCTTTTAACATTTTCTTTATTGCATGATAAATTAAAAGTAATTTGATTGACTAATCACAACAATTGGCCATTATTCATTAATCTACCATTAATTCCTCTCGGGCGTCCAGCCAGTACAGGTATCTGTATGATACACGTTCCTGGCTGGAAGCCCAAGAAGAGTTTATTTGTCATATACATCAGGAAAGCACTAGATCATTTTTGTAATCTACAATAGGTCTAAGCAAGATGAAAGGACAATGCAATGATGAAAAGCTTTGGATAAAAATGTTACTTATTCATCGTGATGAAGATATTTTATAAAGAAATTTAAAATTAATATTCTAGAAACATTCCATGAAAGTTGGTCGAATTTACAAGTTACTCTACAAGCTAAAAGGCAGTATTATGAAAAGTCTGAGTCACAAAAGGAACCCATCATTAACTTCAGATGTTGTCTGCAAAACCATGAGAGAGAGGAAGAAATTTCTGAATACATTGCAATAGTACAGGAAGAGCTATTTAAAATGGAATGATGAAGGAGTTTAAGGGAGCAGCAGAACACTTTCCACAAATTTTGAGAATCTATTGAAAATCAAGATGAAATAAATTAATATTCTCTCATATTCCTGCTGCAGAAAATGTGAACATCATGAGTTTTGAATTCTACCAATCACTTAAAGGTTGTTTATACCATAGACTGTAAAGATCATTGGGGTTTATTTTGGTCAATGTCTGCAAAAGTAGTGCAGGTCACCTCAGTGGCCTTAAAGGGCTCTGGTGCAAATGCAGCAAATGTTTTCCAAACCAGATAGCAACACTTAGGGGTCATTTAGAAGAGGCAAGGGATGCAGTGATGTAGATGATGAGAAGGTAGATGAGGATAGTTTAAATGACGTCATGATCGGCGTAGACATTATGTGCCAAAGGGCCTGTTCCTATTTTAATTTCTGTGTTTTAGGGCATTCAAGCGTATGCACTTGTAACTTTAGACAATTAGCAGTACTGATTTAATGAGCGAATGGAGACACCTTTTTCTCCGAGAATCTGCAGTATGTCGAATGCCAGGTGTAACACAAAGTCTTCGGGGTAACTAAAGTCAAGTCTGTGTCTTTGCTATTGCTTTGCTCATGCTTGAGGGCTCGGTGACGGTACTGATGCTTGCTTTGTTTTGCCGGTGGGGGAGAGGGATTGTTGCTCTCTGCCGCTTATGCGCGGGAGGGAGGGAGGGGAGCTAGGGGTGTCTTTGGGGTTCTAACATTTAACTGTCGTTCATTCTTCGGGGCACCCCTCTGTTTTTGTGGATGGTCATGAAGAAAAAGCATTTCAGCATGTCTATTGTATACATTTCTCTGACATGAACTTGGACCTTTGAACCTTTGAATTGTCATTTTGATCCAATTGAAATTCAATGTTGAAACAAATGCCTTCTCGTAATCTCACACAATTGAATGCACAGGTAACAGAAGCATAGAGCCCTTCCCCCAACATCACCTCACCAATTCTAATTAAGAGGATCATGAATGACTTGCCAATGATCTGATTAGTTTTGAATCAAGTTCTTGCTACAAATCTAACAGTGGTGAAAATGTTGGAAGGTCAGTTTAGCTCTGGCATCTGCCAAATGTATTTTTTTCTGTTCACCCTTGCCTTTTTTCAGAATCCTCCACATATCTAACAGTGAGACTTTGCATCAGATGCTTTGTGAGCCATTACAGGAGTGGATTTCATGCTTGGGGAGATCATATTACTTCATGTGAGGAGCAGAGACTAATTATTACACACACCATTGCAATGCAGTATGGAAGGTTCGATGAACTACAGTGCCTTTTTCTTTCCTTAGAGTCATAGAACACTAAAACACTGCATCAGGCCCTTCAGGCTACCTAGTCTGTGATGAAATATTATGCTGCCTAATCATATTGACCTACACTGGGAACCCAGCCCCTCCAGATGCCTCCCAGACTTGTACCTATTCAAATTGCTCTGAAATGTTGAAGTCAAATCCACATCCATCTCTTTCATGGGCAGCTCATTCCATACTCCCACCACCTGCTGACAGAAGAGGTTTCCCCTAACGTTCTGCTTAAACATTTCACCTTTCATCCTTAACACATGACCTCTAATTCTAGTTCTAACCTCAGTGGAAAAAGCCTGCTTGCATCTACCCTATTTATACCCCTCATAATTTTGTATACCTCTATCAAATCTCTCAGACTTAACTGGAAAGCCAACACCAGGGCTGTTTACAGGAAGGGGATAAGCAGACTCTATTTTCTAATGAAGCTCAGATCCTCCATGTGCATCAGGATGTTGGAGATCTTTTACCACTCTGTTGTAGTGGGTGCAGTCTTCTTTGTGGCTTTATGTTGGGGGAGCAGCATCGGTGTTGATGAAGCTAAAAGACTAAATAAACTCATCAAAAAGGCTGGATCTGTCCTTGTCTACAACCCGGACTCTTTTGAGTTAGTGGTGGAGAGGAGGTCACTAAACAAACTGTTATCCATTACGGATAATTAGGCACATCCTCTCCATGATCTACTGAATAAGCTGCGGAGTGCCCTTTCAAACAGACTCATTCACCTCCGCTATCACAAGGATCATTACAGAAATTTGTTCCTAACAAATGCAATAAGCATATACAACAGTTCATCTCTCCGTGACAGGAGAACATACATCATAGTACAATAGCCTCTGTTTTATTATTTCATACATTATTATTGTTCATCACAGGTTTCCCCTGCCATCCAAAGGTAGAGCGTTCCTATGAAACGGTTCGTAAGCCGAAATGTCGTGAAGCGAAGAAGCAATTACCATTTATTTATATGGGAAAATTTTGTGAGCGTTCAGACCCAAAAATAACCTACCAAATAACACATAAAACCTAAAATAACACTAACATATAGTAAAAGCAGGAATGATATGATAAATACACAGCCTATATAAAGTAGAAATACTTCTCTACAATGATTGCCTGCTCAGATCTCCGTAGCGAAAATCTCACGCAAGCGCTGTTGGCATAATCGCACTCTCCAGTAACCTTTAAACTATGAAGCTGTCCAATCTACCAAGTAACACGTAAAAATACACAGCCTATATAAAGTAGAAATAATGTATATACAGTGTAGTATCACTTACCAGAATTGGGAAAACAGCGCCGAGCACACTGATGATGGTGCGTTAGACTGAGTCGCCGCAGGCTGGGTGGTGCAGTGACCCCCCACCCTCTGGGCTGCCGACCCGATACATTGCTGCGCAGAACACAGCAGTAGCCGGGAGGCACACAGCACATCATTAAGAAAAAAGCCGAAATAAACATGCTAATTAATTAGGTGCTGCCCGACAAGTAAATGTCGGTGCAGATCAGAGGCGATTGTTGATTGCGTCACCTCTGATCTAGGCCGACAATTACGTGTTTGTAGCATCTAATTAATTAGCATGTTTATTTCGGCTTTTTTCTTACAGATGTGCCTTGTGCCTCCCGGCTACCGCTGCGTTCTTCGCGAATTGGTGCAGTATCTGTCTGGGGCCCAGGTGTTGGGGTGGTGGGACACGAGGGTGTCATCTCATCAGCGATCAGGGCAGGCAGCTCATCTTCTCCTATGACTGCCTGCACCGATGTCGAAGGTCGAGGTTCGTCGTCTGCTGTGGCTGATGTGGAAGGCTTGCTTGACTGCTGAGCCTCGCGCATTTTTCTATCATACAGTTGTTTGTAAGCACTCAATCCATCCTGAAAATATCCCCTAAATCTACATACCTTTTCAAAATTAAAGTCATACTTTATCATTGCAGCGAAAATCTCACACAGTTGCTTCACTTTCTGCATTCGGTTTCGATTGTTATCCTTTCCTCTTCCAATTGCATCAGCTCTTCATCTATCAGTTCTTGGTCATGGGATGCCAAAACCCCTTCAACATCACCATCGTCAACTTCCACAAGCCAAACTCACTTTGTCCTTGCTTCATTCACCACGATCAAAACGCTTAATTATGTCTAGTTTTACGCTAAGTGTAACACCCTTACTCTTTCAGGCTTTTCCGACACCTTAGAACTCATCTTGCAACAGCTGCTCAATGCAATGTGTTTCAGCAATGCCGTTCCGAATCCGGGGCAGTGTGGCTGCTTGGGGCGCGCGCTGCCTTTTATCGCGCGCTGATTTTTTCGCACGCTGTTTTGTTATTGCGCGTTGCCTTTCTTCGTAACAGTGAAAACACCTTCTGAAAGCGAAAACAGGGTACTAATGTAGGTCTTTCATAACAGTGAGGTTTCGTAAAGCGAACGTTCGAAAAGCGGGGGACACCTGTATTGCACATTGACAAATTATTATTGAGCACATTATTACTCTGTACTTTATTATTAGTTAATATTATTATTGCTAAGTGTGTTTTTAAATGTTGTTGCTGTAACGAAATAATTTCCACTCAGGATCAATAAAGTACAATAAATTATTATTAGTTTTTTATTATTCTCCTACGTTCCAGGTCCTAACCATTCAATCTTTCCCTATCAGGCCTTTGTGTTCTGCAAACATCCTTGCAAATTTTCTCTACATTCCTTCAAACTTTTTGCTATATTTCTTATATGTAGGTGACCAGAACTGTGCTCACTACTCCAAATCAGGCCTCACCAATGTCTTATACAACTTCAAGATAACAAACCAACTCCTGTACTTTGTACTTTGATTTATGAAGGCCAATATGGCAAAAGCTCTCTTTATGACCCTATCTACCTGTGACACAACTTTCAAGGAATTATGGACCTGTATTCCCAGATTCCTCTGTTCTACTGCACTCCTCAGTGTCCTGCCACTCACCATGTAACTCCTACCCCCGTTTGTCGTACCAAAAAGTAGCACCTCACACTTCTTCACATTAAATTCCATCTGCCGTTTTTCAGCCCATTTTCCCACCTGGTCCAGATCCCGTAGCAAGTATTGATAACCTTCCTCCCGTCCACTCTGCCCCCAGTTGTTGGTGTCATCTGCAGATTTGCTGATCCCTGTACACTATTATCCAGATCATTGATTTAAGTGCCAAACAACAATGGACCTGGCACCATTCCCTATGGCACACCACTAGTTACAGGCCTCCAGTCAAAGAGGCAATCAACTTCTACCATTCTCTGGTTTCTCCCATGAAGCCAACGTCTAATCCAACTCACTAGCTCATCCTGAAGGCCAAACAACTGATCCTTCTTGACCAACCTTTCATGCAGAACTTTGTCAAAGACCTTGCTCAAGTCCATGCAGACAGCATCCATTGCTTTTCCTTCAGAAACCTACAGCAACTGGGGATTTATCTATCTTTATTTGCCTCAAGAGAGCAAGCACCTCTTCCTCTGTAATCCATATATGGTCCGCAACCTCACCTCTGTTCTGCCTCTCATCTATAGACTCTGTGTCTGTATTTCAAATAAATGCAGATGAAAAAATATCCATTGAAGATCTCCCCCTTCTTCTTCAGCTCCGTGCATAGAGTAGGTAACCAGTCTGATCTTCAAGAGGGCCAATTTTGCCCCTTGCTCTTAATATATGTGTGGAACCCTTGTGATTCTCCTTCACCTTGTCTGCTAGAGAAACCTCATGCTTTCTTTTAGCCCTCCTGATTTACCTCTTAAGTGTTCTCTTATATTTCTTATACTCAAGTAACTCATTTGTTTCTTCCTATCTCTACCTGCTTTGTACCACCTTCTTCTTAACGAGGACCTTAATATCTCTTAAAAACCTAGGCTTCCTAAACCTGTTGCCTTGTCTTTTATTCTAAAAGGAACATACAAACTCAGTACTCCTAAAATTATGCTTTTGAAGGCCTCCCACATATCAAGCACACCTTTGCCAGAAAACATATCCCAATCCATAACTTCCAGATCTTTTCTGATACCATCAAATTCTCCAGTTTAGAATCTCAACCCAAGGACCAGATTTCTATAGCTTTCTTGAAACTAATGCAAAGTGTTCCCCTATGCACGATTCTGTCACCTGCCCTGTCTCATTCCCTGATTAGAGATCCAGCATCATACTGTCTCTAGTTGGGACTTCTATATATTGGTTAAGGAAACTTTACAGTATGGGAGTCCTAGTGAATGCGTGGAAAGTATAAATCATCTACTATCACAGCCTATGTTTCTTGCAAGTGCCTATAACCTCTCTATAACTTTGCTCCCCTAAATCCTGTTAATATTGGGTGGTCTATAATATCATCCTATTAACATGGTCAGCACATTCTTATTCCTCAGTTCTACCTGTATACCCTCAGTAAATGAGTTCTCCAGTCTGTCCTGTCTGAGCACAGTCATTACATTTTTCATGACTGGTAATGCGACTCCTTCCCACTTTAATCCCTCCTGCTCTATCATGTCTAAAACAATGGAACCCTGGAACATTGAGCTGCTAATCCTGTACTTCCTGCAATCAAGTCTCATTAACGGCTACAATATCATAATTACTCTTGCTGATCCATGCTCTAAGCTTATCCACCTTTCCGACAATACTCCTTGCATTGAACTAGATGAAACTCAGAACATTATTTCCACCATGCTAAACTTTTCAATTCCTGTCTTTGTATGCTGGCTTAACAATATCTTTTCCCACACCCGCTCCACTATCTGCTCTGACACTCTGGTTCTCATTTCCCTACAACTCTAGGTTAAACTTCCCAGTGCAAGCAGCAGTAAAGCTTCCCATGAGGAAGTTATTCTCCTTCCAGTTCAGGTGCAAACCATCCTGTCTGTACAGGTCCCACCTCCCCTGGAAGAGAGCCCAATGATACAAAAATGTGAAGCTCTCCCGCCTGTACCATCTCCTTCACCATGTGTTAAACTGTATTATCTTCTATTTCTGGCTTCACTAGCACGTGGCATGGGTAGAAATCCTGAGATCAGAACCCTGGAGGTTCCACCCTTCAGCTTAGCACCTTACTCCCTGAACTCAGTTTGCAGGACCTCGTCAACTTTCCTGACCTGGTCAACTTTCTTACCCATCTCATTGGTACCAACATAGATCATGACTCCTGACTGTTTAACCTCCCATTTAAGAATGCTGCAGACTCATTCCAAGACGTCCCTGACCCTGGTGCCTGAGAGGCAACATACCATCTGGGAATCTTGTTCTCATCCACAGAACCTTTTGTCTATTCCCCTAATCTTTGAATCCCCATCACTAACCTCACCTCTTCTCCCCCCTTCGCTTCTGAGCCACAGACTCAGCCTCCTAGCAGAGAATTGACTACTGTGGTTTTCCTCTACTAGGTCACAACCCTCCACCACAGCAGTACCCAAATATTACACCTGTTATTGAGGAGTACCCTGCATTGGCTGTCTATTCCTTTTAATCCTCCAAATGGTCACCCAGTCACCTGTGTCCTACACCTTAGGTGTAAATACCTCCCTGCACTGCCTTTCAATCAACTCCCGAATGATCCGGAGTTCATCCAGTTCCAGCTCCAATTCCTTAACATGCTCTATAAGAAGCTGCAGCGGAATGCACTGTTGAAGATATAGTTATTGGGGCATGGAGATCTCCCTGCCTTCCCACATCCTGCAAGGGGAGCACTCCACTATCGTGCCTGGCATTCCACTGTTCTCACTGTGCAATAAGAAAGGAAGTTAGCCTCAATCTTCTTAAGGCAAGCAAGGCTCCAACCCTTGCCCCCTCCCCCACCTCATCTCAACTGCGTTTTGCAGGAGCATCATTGAAAGCATCGTAACAGGCTGCATCTCCATTTGGTATGGGTGCAGTTGAACATCGGACCAGAAGTCCCTACAAACAGCTGTCTCATTTGTAGATACAGTGCTTATAAAAAGTATTCAACTCTCTCTAGAGGTTTTCATGTTTTATTGTTCTACAACATTGATTCACAATAGATTTAATTTGGCTTTTTTGACACTGATCAACAGAAAAAGACTCTCTCGTGTCAAAGTGAAAACAGATTTCTACAAAGTGATCTATAGTAATTACAAATATAAAACACAAAATAATTGATTGCATAAGTATTCACCCTCTTTAACATGATGCACTAAACCATCATTGGTGCAGCCAATTGGTTTTAGAAGTCAGATAATCAGTTAAGTAGAGATCACCATGTAGAGTCAAGGTGTAGTAAAAATACACCTGTATCTGGATGGTCCAACCGCTGCTGAGTCAGTATCCTGGCAAAAATTACACCATGAAAACAAAAGAACACTCCAAGCAACTCCGCGAAATGATATTGAAAAGCATAAGTCAGGAGATGGATACACAAAAATTTCCAAGTTACTGAATATCCCTTGGAGTACAGTTAAGTTAATAATCAAGGAGTGGAAAGAATATAGCACAGCTATAAATCTGCCTAGAGCAGGCCATCCTCAAAAACTGAGTGACCATGCAAGAAAGGGATGCCATCAAGAGACATATGACAACTCTGGAGGAGTTACAAGCTTCACTGTTTGAGATGGGAGAGACTGTGCATACAACAACTGTTGTCTGGGTTCTTCAGCAGTCACAGCTTTTATGGGAGAGTGGCAAAGAGAAAGTGCTGTTGAAAATTTCTCACATGAAATCTCAGCTAGGATTTGCCAGAAGGTATGTGGGAAACTTTGAAGTCAGCTGGAAGAAGGTTCTATGGTCTGATTAAACCAGAATTGAACTTTTTGGACATCAGACTAAATGCTATGTTTGGTGTAAGCCAAACACTGTACATCATCAAAAAGACACTATCCCTCCCAAGAAGATTTATGGTTACTGCATCATGCTGTGGGGATGCTTCACTGCAGCAGTCCTTGGAAGGCTTGTAAAGATAGAGGGTAAAATAAATGCAGCAAAATACAGGGAAATCCTGGAGGAAAATCTGATGCAATCTGCAAAAAATCTGCAACTTGGGAAAATATTTGTGCAACTCTTGCTTCAGCTGTCCCGCTCAGTGGCGCAATAATATCAGCGCCGGACTCCAGAGCGAAGGTTCCTGAGTTCAAATCCAAGTCAGGTTGAGCGTCAAGCTAGAAACTCTGCCTTGTAAAGATAAGAATAGCTTGCTACGGAAACACCATCATGACCTGATAACTCCACTGCTGAGTTAAGGGCTATTCTTCTTCTTCTTCTCGCTTTGGCCAGCAGCTTAATATAGGGAGTGATAGCCCCCTGGCCCGGCCAAACTTAAGAAATCTCATTTGGGTGGATGCTGTGTGATGTGCCCCCGTTACAAATCAGTACCCCAAAATAATAAACAAGACACAATATGAATGCGATTAAACAATTAAGCTTTATAATTCTTACTTTGACTTTATGGTGAGTAAAGAAAATGAAGATAAAAGAAAAAGGGCCCAATCTTATGAACCAGTCTTTTGCACAATGTTGGAGCTTACTGATAAGCCGGTTGTCCACCATTGACCTCCTCCGATCGTCGCTGTCCTTCGGACCCTCGTTCCAAGTCCACCCGTCCGGCGGTCTACCAACTCTCTCTATTTGCGTCTTCTCTCTTCATCTCTCCCTGGCAAAAGACTACGAAAATCTCTCTTGCAGACTCACAAGAAAGGACAACAGCATTCCAAACTCCGTTATCTCTAGTCATAACTGATACAGAGAAACCATTACATTATCAGTGAAACCTTACAGAATGCAATATAGCAGTGAAACCTTATAGCATGTTACACTTGTTTTCCAGCAAGACAATGATCTCAAGCATAAAGCCAAAGATGCACAGAAACAGCTTAAAAACAACAAAGTTAACATCCTGGAGTGGCCAAGTCAGAGTCCAGACTTCAATTCAGCTGAGAATTTGAGGCTGGAATTGAAAATAGCTGTTCACTCACGATCTCCATACAATCTGACAGAGCTTGAGCAGTTTTGTAAAGAAGAATGGGGAAAAATTGCAGTGTCCAGATGTGCAAAGCTGATAGAGACCTATCCACACAGACTCAAGGCTGTAATCGCTGCCAAAGGTGCATCTACTAAATACTGACTTGATGGGAGTGAATACTTATGCAATCAATTATTTTGTGTTTTATATTTGTAATTAACTAAGATTACTTTGCAGAGATCTGTTTTCACTTTCACTTGAAAGATTCTTTTTCTGTTGATGTGTCAAAAAAGCCAAATTAAATCCATTGTCATTCAATGTTGTAAAACAATAAAACATGAAAACTTCCAAGGGGGTGAATACTTTTTATTGGCACTGTATGTTATATACAGTATAATATATACATGTATGTAGTTAAATGGCAATAAACTTCACTTGATTTGAAATCTATCTACAGCCTAACTCTTCCTTCAGTTAGTCCTGACGAAGGGTCTCGGCCTGAAATGTCAACTGTACCTCTTCCTAGAGATGCTGCCTGGCCTGCTGCGTTCACCAGCAACTTTGATGTGCGTTGCTCATTCAGTAATAATCTGTTTTCATGAGTTTCAAACAAAGGACCGTATAATTCGTGAATCTCATCCAAAAGGTATGATTGCTTATAAAGGTAAGAAGATTAGAATTGTTGAAGATTTCTCGACAGAGATTATGAGGGAGCATGCTAAGTTTAACAGCGTCATGTCAGAGCTCTACAACAAGGATTTTAAACCTTCTCTAGGGTATCCGGCGAAGCTCAGAATTACACTGCAGGATGGATCGCAGGAATGGTTCCGTTCGAGTCTCCAGGCCCTGAAATATTTAGAGTTAGTAAAGTGATTGCTTATTATTTATTACATGAATAACTGTCTATTTTACCTTTGCTAAACTTTGCACTTAACTCTTTCTTTTTGAACTTTTTAAGGCTTTGTTTTGAGAATAAGACTTTAATGTGCTAATACTTGTCTGCTAAGTTGAAAAGTGTCATGTTAGAGCTGTTTAACAAAAATTTACGTGAAGAATTGTGTGTGTTTGCCTCTGGTGAATCTTGTAGTCAATTGTCTTTTTGAACCTTTCAAGAATTTACATTGAGAATAAGGTTTTAATGAGCTAATATTCTGTATGTCCATATTATTATATATTATACTTACTTTTCTAGAGTTCTTGATATCAGAATTAACTGTTTCTTTATTGACTGTTGTTCTGATTAGGTTGGAATATTTCTAACTTTGAAATTTATTTGGAGCTAAGCCAGCAGGATTTTTGGGTGGATGTTGCTATTTGTTGTAGGCATCGACTTTCTTTGGTTGACTTTCTCTCTTTGGGAGCGGGAGGGTGCTTGGGTTTTTTTTTGGAAGCTGTTTGGGATTCTTAGTCAAACCTGTTGTTTGCTTTTCTTATCTTATAGGTCATTGTATGGTTTTATTAATCTTCTCAAGGATTATCCTTTTAACTTTTCTTTTAAATAATAATAAAATGGATTATAGTATTAAATTACTTAGTCTTAACAAGAAAGGATTAAATCACCCTTTGAAACAAAATAAGATTTTTGCCTATATTAAAAAACTTAAGTTCCCAATTTTTTTTTACAAGAAACCCACGTACGCAATTCTGATAATTCATGCTTTTTAGCCAATGGAGAGAATTTAACTTTCATTCAAGTTTTCAGACCAAATCGAGAGGTGTTTTGATTTTAATAGAAAATACAGTTCCCTTTGTGGGCACGTGGCCATGTAGTTAAGGCATTGGACTAGCTACCTGAAGGTCGTGAGTTCGAGTCCCAGCCGAGGGAACTTGTTATGTCCTTGAGCAAGGCACTTAATCACACATTGCTGTGTGACGACACTGGTGCCAAGCTGTATGGGTCCTAATGCCCTTCCCTTAGACAACATTGGTGTCATGGAGAGGGGCGACTTGCAGCATGGGCAACTGCTGGTCTTCCATACAACCTTGCCCAAGCCTGCGCCCTGGAGAATGAAGACTTTCCAGGTGCAGATCTATGGTCTCGCAAGACTAATGGATGCCTTTACTTTTTTTTACAGTTCCCTTTGTTCAACACAAAGTTGATTCTGGTACTAATGGGCGATTTGTTATAGCATCAGGGAAATTAGAGAATAAATTGTTGGTATTTGTTAATGTTTATGCTCCAAATATACACGATTCAGGATTCTTTGAGTGTTTTTTTTTTCATTTCTGCCTGGTCTGAGTTTGTACTCATTAGTGATGGCAGGAGACTTTAATTGCTGGTTAGATCCAGTTAAACTTAATAATTAAACTTAACATTCTTTTAAACCAGTCACACTTAATAAATCAGCCTTGTTTATTCATTCATTTCTAATGAAATGTGGTATTGTTGATATATGGTGTTTCGTACACCCAGCAGATAGAGAATACTTGTTTTTCTCTCATGTTCATCATACGTATTCCAGAATTGACTTTTTTTTAATTGATAACAAAATTATTCCATTAGTTCAATCTTGTGAATATAAAGAGATTGCTATTTCTGACCATGCTTCTGTGTTTTTATCCATAAATCTTCCTGGTTTTCCTCAGACAAACAAATTGTGGCATTTTAATTTAGCTTTGTTATCTGACAAGGATTTCTTAAAGTTCTTGGAGAGGCAAATTACTCTCTGTTTTTGAAGAGAATACGGTGGAAGAGGCTTCTAGCCTTGTCATATGAGATGCCCTTAAAGCACATATTAGAGGACAAACCATTTCTTATACTGCAAGTGTGAAGAAAAAAGCTAATAAAGAAAGAATTAATTTAGCCAATCAGTTAAAAGACAGGTTGAAATTAAAACTAAATATGATTTTTCATTAACATATCCTATTGAAACTCAACTCCTAAAGGATAAAAGTCAATTTTATATTCATGGAGATAAAACAGATAAATTATTGGCTAACCAAGTTAAAACTTCTAGTGCTAAATGACAGATTAAAGAAATTTATAAAGCTAACAGTATTAGGACAACTGATCATTTAGAAATAAATGATACTTTTAGAGAATTTTATTCTAAACTTTATAGTTCTGATCCTCTTAAAGATAATACTGTAATGGATAACTTTTTAGACCAATTAAATATCCCTACGCTTTCTGTTGCTAACTGAAAACAGTTGGATCAATGTATTTCTCATGAAAAAATAGCCGAGGCTGTACACTCACTGCATTCAGGGAAAGCTCCAGGTCCCAATGGATTTTCTGGAGAATTTTATAAGGCTTTTTCTTCTTTGCTTATACCTCATTTATGTTCTTTTAAGTCAGGTAGGTTGCCATAATCTTTTTACGAAGCTTCTATTTCGCTTGTCCTTAAAAAAAGTAAGAACCCAACTGAACGTTCTTCATATAGACCAATTTCCTCACTTAATGTTAATTCTAAAATCCTATCTAAAGTTCTGGCCCATAAGATGGAAATGTCTTACCATCTATCATTTCTAACGATCAGACTGGTTTTATTAAAAATCGGTATTCTCACTTTAATATTCGTCGGTTATTAAATGTTATCTATTCTCCTTCTAAGGAGATAGCAGAGTGTGTGACATCCTTAGACGCTGAGAAGGCTTTTGATTGGGTTGAATGGCATTATTTATTTAAAATTTTAGAAAAATTTAACTTTGGGTCCAACTTTATTCAATGGATTAAATTACTGTACTTATTTCCTTTTGCTCGGGTTCTTACTAATTCTCAGAATTCTAAACCATTTAAACTCAACGTGTAACCAGACAAGGCTGCCCTTTGAGTCCTTTGCTCTTTGACCTGGCCTTAGAGCCTCTAGCTATTGCTTTTCAAGAATCTAATGATATCACTTATATTTTACAGAAGGGTACTATCCACAAAGTTTCACTTTATGCAGATGACTTATTGGTTTACATTTCTAATGTTGAAACTTTGTTACCTTCTGTGCTTTCTTTACTCTCTTGTTTTAGTCAGTTTTCTGGATATAAATTGACACTACACAAGAGTGAACTATTTCCTTTGAATAATTTGGTATCAACTGATATTAACCTTCCTTTTAAAATTGTAAGAAATCAATTCATTTATTTGGGTGTATCAATTACTAAGAATTATAAATACCTATTTAAAGAAAATTTTCTTACTTTATTAAATTATATAAAAAGAACATTATCAAATTGGTCACCCCTTTCGTTATCATGGATCAGTCGAATTAATTCTATCCAAATGAATGTTTTACCTAAATTTACATACCTCTTTCAGGCTTTACCGGTTTTTATTCCTAAATCCTTTTTTGACTCTCTGGACTCTACTTTATCCTCCTATATATGGAAAAATAAATATCCTCGATTGAATAAAGTCCATCTCCAGAAAGTTAAAAAGAACGGAGGTTTAGCTTTAACAAATTTTAGGTTTTATTACTGGGCAGCTAATATATGGAATCTCACGTTTTGGTTATATTATATTAATCATGAGGACTGTCCCGGGTGGGTTTCTTTAGAAGCTAACTCGGTTAATAAATTTTCTATTATCTCTCTTTTGGGATCTTCACTTCCTTTATCCTAAAGTAAGATAACTGAAAATGTGGTAGTCAAACATACTTTGAGGATTTGGATAAAATTTAGAAAACACTTTGGTTTATTGAGCTTCTCCCTTTCTAGTCCCATTTTTTAAAATGATCTTTTTAAGCCTTCTATGACTGATGTAGTTTTTAAACAATGGGAAGGATTGGGCTTTACATGTTTCCAAGATCTGTTTGTGGAGGAAGTCTTTCTTCATTTGAACAATTGTCAACTGAATATAGTTTACCAAAATCCCATTATATTGGTACTTACAAATTAGAGATTTTCTGCAATCTCAATTATATACATTTCCTAATAGTCCTGATACGAACGTATTAAATGAAATTCTAAATATGAAATCACTTTATAATGGTTCAATATCCAATATTTATAATATGTTGTTGGGACTGAGAAATGATTCTTTAGACAAAATCAAAAATCTTTTGGAACAAGATTTACAGACTTCAATTTCTGAAGAAACTTGGAATGAAATTTTTAAATTGGTTAATATTTCATCTCTATGTGCTTGCCATTCCCTCCTACAATTTGAAGTGGTTCATAGGGCTTATATGACCAAGGATAAGTTATCTCTTTTTTATATGGATATATCTCCCTACTGTGATAGGTGTAACAATGGAGAAGCTTCATCTATTCATATGTTTTGGACATGTCCAAGTCTTGGAAAATATTGGAAGGAAGTATTCCCAACCTTTTCTGTACTCTTTAAAGTAAATTTTAAACCTAATCCTTTGCCCTATTTGGTATTGTTGGAAGGAAAGAAATCATCTTGAAGACATCTGATTTGCACATTCTGGCTTTTATATCTCTTATGGCTTGGAGGGCGCTTTTGTTTAAGTGGAAGGATGCTGTTCCACTGAATCATGCTCAGTGGTTACGGGATGTTATGGCATGCCTAAATTTAGAAAAGATTTGTTGTTCAATTTCTGAATCTAACCAAGATTTTCAAAATTTGTGTGGGCCGTTTTTAAATTATTTTCATAATCTTTGACTTCTTGTTTACGTACAGAAGTTGGTTCATTGCATATTTTATTATCTGATATGTTTTTTTTTCTTTTTTTTCCCAAACAGCTTTGACTTTGGTAGTGGTTATAGATCTTTTTTTTAATAAAACTGTTTATATTCTAATATATGAATTAATCTAATCTATATGAATATAGGGTAAGGAGTTTGTTAATGTGATTCAATATACTGTATCTGGTATTATCATACTTTTTCTTTTGTTTTATAATATGTATTCTCTTGGACTCTTCTTCTATATAGAAATCAATAAAATATTGAAAAAGAAAGAAAGAATATACAGTATTTATGTCACAAGAACAATTAAATCAACATAATGCATTAATTCTGAACACATACTTAGCTGTCATACTTAGATTATGTAAGTGATATACTGTGGCTTTTATTCTCTTCAATTGCACAATACTAGCTGATGTACTGTACATGGTAAAAGAAATGGGAATTGAAGTTTGTATAAATTCACTGGCAGAATGCCAAATTAAACATTTTTTTTGTGAGTGTGTCATTTCTGAAACCATTCTCACTGTTTTGTGCCATTGGCTTTGAAGTAATGTTGCAAACTTCTTTTTGCGTAGATTTATCAGGCAAATATTCACTCTGAAATCCCAGCACACTAAGCACCCTACTTGGTAAATTAAGATTTTGGAGCACATTTTATCTGAACAATGAACTGCAAAGAATTCTTTACTGATGCTTTACATTCTAATTTTTATTCCTATTCTTCTGAAGTTGCTGGATCCTTGCTAGTTTCTGGCACATGGACACCTTCCAGAACTTCAGTCGGTGCTAATTTATCCCATATGAACCTACATATTGAGCATCACTAAACTATTCTGCCATCACTTTGATCCTGTACAACCCAGCTTTCCAGAGGATGGGTACTCTGGAGTGAAGATTTCATTCTCCCTACATCAGGGGTGCTGCAGTCAAATATTTTGCTTAAAATGCCACTGTGACTGAGATTAAGATAACAGATTAAACTTTAGATCTTCAGACAGATTAATCTTCATTAGATTCATGAATACATCTTCCTAAGCATATGCTTTTGATATGCTATACGCAGTGAACAGAATAAGGTAGATGATCTTGTAGCACAATTAGATATTGGCAGGTATGACATAGCGGGTGATGGAATTTCCTCGTAGCATCCAAGTGTATACTTTGTATTGAAAAGATTAGCAGGTAGTCAGAGGGGGTGGAGGTGTTTCTGTTGGTAGAGTTAAGAAACTGCAAGGGGAAAAATCTCTGATGGGAGTTGTATTCAGGTCTCTAAATAGTAACCAGGATGTGGGATACAATTTGCAATGGGAAATGGAAAAGGCATGCAAAAAGATAATATTACAATAGTCATGGGGGATTTCAATGTGCAGGTAGATTGGGAAAACTGGATTGGTGCTGGGTCCCAAGAGATGGAATTTTTAGAAAGCCAATGAGATGGCTTGTTACAGCTTATGGTTGAGCTCACTAGGGGAAAAGCAATTCTGAATTGGTTGTTCTCTAATGAGCCAAATTAGATTAGGGAGCTTAAGGTAAAGGTACATTTAGGAAGCAGTGATCATGATCTGATAGAATTCACCTGGCAGTTTGAGAGGGAGAAGGTAAAGTCAGATGTATCAGTATTACAGTGGAATAAAGAAAATTACAGAGGCATGAGAGATGATTGAAAGGGGACACCAGCAGAGATAACAGGATAATAGCAATGGCTGGAATTTCTGGGGGCAATTCAGAAGGCACAGGTTAGATACATCACAAACATGAAGTATTCTAAAGGGAGGATGAGGCAACAGTACCTGACAAGGGAAGTCAAAGACCACATAAAACCGAAAGGCAGGGCATTCAATATACCAAAAATTAGTGAGAAGTGAGAGGATTGGGTATCTTTTAAACACCAACAGAACACAACTAATAAAGCAATAAGGAGAGAAGAGATGAAATATTAAGGGAAACTAGCCAATAAATAAAAGAGGATACCAAAAGTTTTTTTCAAGTATATGAAGAGTAAATGAGAGGTGAGAATTGATATCAGACTGCTGGAGAATGCTGTTGGAGAGGTAGAATGGGGGATAAAGAAAAAGCAGAGGAACATAATAAGTATTTTGCATCAGTCTTGACTATGGAAGACACTAGCAGTAAGTCAGAAATTTGGGAATGTCAGGGGCAGAAGTGAGTGTTGTTACTAATACCAAGGAGAAGGTGATTGGGAAGGTGAAAGGTCTGAAGGTAGATAAATCGCCTGAACCAAATGGACTACACCCCAGGTTCTGAAAGAGATGGTTGGAGATATTGTGAAGGTATTATTAATGATCTTTCAAGAATCACTAGATACTGGAATGCTTCCTGAGGACGGGAAAATTTCAACTGTTTAAGAAGGGAAGGAGGCGGAAAAAAGGAAATTATAGGCCAGTTAGAGTGACTTCAGTGTTTGGGAAAATGTTGGAGTCCATTATTAAGGATGAGGCTTTGGGGTACTTGGAAGCACATGATAAAATAGGCCAAAGTCAGCCTGATTTCCTTAGGGGGAAATTTTGCCTGAAAAATCTGTTAGAATTCTTTGAGGAAATAACAGGTCAGATAGACAAAGGAGAGTCAGTGAATTTTAGATTTTCAGAAGGCCTTTGACAAGGTGCCGCACATGAGGCTGCTCCCAACAAGTTAAGAGCACATGGTATTACAAGAAAGATACAAATAGCAATAGAAGATTGGCTGACTGGCAGGAGTCAAAGAATGGGATTGGCTGCTGGTGGTTCTCCGCAAGGGTCAATGTTGGGATTACACCTTTTCACATTATACCTGAATGATTTGGATGACGGAATTGATGACTCTGAGAGAATGGGCGAAGTGGCAGATGGAATATAATGTAGGGAAGTGTATGGTCATGCACTGTGATAGAAAGAGTAAAGGTGTTGACTATTTTCTAAAGGGAGAGAAAATTCTAAAATCTGAGGTGTAAAGTGGTTTGAAAGTCCTTGTGCGGGATTCCCTAAAGATTAACTTGCAGGCTGAGTCGGTGGTAAGGAGGACAAATGCAATGACAAGAATATAAAAATAACTATGTAACGCCGAGGTACTTATAAGGCTTTGGTCTTATAGTACTTCAAGTGTAGTGAGCAATTTTGAGCCGCTTACCTAAGAAAATATTAGATGACATTTGAGAGGGTCCAGAGGAGGTTCACCAGATTGATTCTGGGAATGAAAGGGTAAAACTATGAGGAGCGTTTGATGCCAGTGGGCCTAAAATTGCTGGTGTTTAGAAGGATGAGGGCAATCTCATTTGAACTGATCTAACATTGAAAGGTCCGGAGAGAGTGGATATGGAGAGGATGTTTCCTATAATGAGTGAGTCTAAGACCAGAGGGCACAGCTCAAACTAGAGGGATGATCATTTAGAACAGAAGTGAAGATGAATTTCTTTACTCAGAGGGTAGTGAATCTGTGGAATTCATTGCCACAGACAGCCGTGGAGGCCAAGTCATTGAGAAGATTTAAAGCAAAGGTTGATACGTTCTTCATTTGTCAGGGAGTCAAACGTTATGGGGAGAAGCAGGAGAATGGAGTTAAGAGGGATAATAGATCAGCCATGATGGAATGGCGGAGCAGAGCTGATGGGCCAAATGGCTTGTTCTGCTTGTATGTCTTATGGTCTATGGTCGTTTTCAGTTATAGAGGAAACAGGAGAGCCAATTTTTATACAACAAGCTGCCGCAAATACTTTGCAATAATGATCAGATACTTCATTTGAAATCAGAATCAGCTACGAGTATATCATACATACAGTTATGTCATCAAATTTGTAAATTTGTGGCAAACATAAAATTATTATAAGTTACAAAAAGTAAACAATTAATTCAAAAGAAGAATAATGAGTTAGTGTTCATGGACCATTCAGATGTCTGTTGGCAGGGAGTGGGGTGGAGGAAGCTGTTCCTAGAACTTGGGTTTTAGTGATACTGGCTGGGAGATAAATATTGGTGAAAGCTTTGGATTAATTCTTCTCCTTTTCTTCAAAACAGGAGCTTTTAAATCCAGGCAACATGCACAAAATGCAGGAGGAACTCAGCAGGCCAGGCAGCATCTACGTAAAAGAGTACAATCGACATTTCAGGCCTAGACCCTTTGGTAGGATTGAAGAAAAAAAGCTGAGGAGTTGATTAAAAAAGTGGTGTGGGGGGGAGAGAGAAACACAAGGTGATAGGTGAAACCAGGGAAAGGGGAGAGATGAAATAAAGAGCTGGTAAGTTGATTGGGGAAAGAAATACAGGGCTGGAGAAGGATGAGTCAGATAGAAGAGGACAGAAGCCATGGGAAAAAGAAAAGGAGGAAGGAGCACCAGAGGGAGGCAATAGGTGGGCAAGAAGATAAGGTGAGAGAGGGAAAAGGGGATAGAGAATGTTGAAAAGGGAGGGGCATCTGCAGAATTTCTCTTGTTTACTTTTACATCCATGTTACAGAGCAAATAGCATCTAAATTGAAAAGATTGTACCTCCAACAAAGCAGTCACAGAGACAAATTTACACTGCAGCATCAAGCACATATGGCATATTTCCAACTATTTGTAGAAGAGAGGTAATTTTCTGAATATGAGAAGATGAAGAATAGGAGCAGCACACATCAAAGTTGCTGGTGAACGCAGCAGGCCAAGCAGCATCTGTAGGAAGAGGTGCAGTCGACGTTTCAGGCCGAGACCTTTCGTCAGGACTAACTGAAGGAAGAGTGAGTAAGGGATTTGAAAGTTGGAGGGGGAGGGGGAGATCCAAAATGATAGGAGAAGACAGGAGGGGGAGGAATGGAGCCAAGAGCTGGACAGGTGATAGGCAAAAGGGGATACGAGAGGATCATGGGACAGGAGGTCCGGGAAGAAAGACGGGGGGGGGGACCCAGAGGATGGGCAAGAGGTATATTCAGAGGGACAGAGGGAGAAAAAGGAGAGTGAGAGAAAGAATGAGTGCATAAAAATGAGTAACAGATGGGGTACGAGGGGGAGGTGGGGCCTTAGCGGAAGTTAGAGAAGTCGATGTTCATGCCATCAGGTTGGAGGCTACCCAGACGGAATATAAGGTGTTGTTCCTCCAACCTGAGTGTGGCTTCATCTTTACAGTAGAGGAGGCCGTGGATAGACATGTCAGAATGGGAATGGGATGTGGAATTAAAATGTGTGGCCACTGGGAGATTCTGCTTTCTCTGGCGGACAGAGCGTAGATGTTCAGCAAAGCTGTCTCCTAGTCTGCGTCGGGTCTCGCCAATATATAAAAGGCCACATCAGGAGCACAGCAGGCTAGCAGGTTTTTCAATACTATTAAATATTAACCATTATTAGATATTGTCATATCATTAAATATTAATCTATATTATTGTAATTATAGATTATAATGCACTATATGTTGATTGACTAAATTATTCATTACTTGTACGTGGGAAACTGGCAGAAGTGAGTCTAAAGGGTAACAAAGGAGGAGCTAAAACCAATTAATTTAAAAGGAGTGCAAACACGAAACCCAAGGTGGCATATGGTGATATATACAGATTGTAATAATAAATTTACTTTTAACTTTGATAAAATGAGGCCCTGTTGATATAGATCAACTACAGTGATTAGTTGAGAAATGGCAGATGGACGTTAATTGTAGGCCGTATCTCAGGTACTAGTGAGTTTGAATACAGAGAGGAAATTAAGAACCTGGTGGCATGGTGCGAAGACAATAACCTGTCCCTCAATGTCAGCAAGACGAAGGAATTAGTTTTTTTTTAAATCTTTTTATTGAATAAGTATACAAAAAAGGTAAGCCATATAAACATTAATACAATGTTAAAGTATAATAAAATTCCAAAAGGTATCAATACCAAAAAAAATACTACAAACAATGTAATTTAAACATAAGAAACCAAGATAACATAATAGTATACTAAATTTTATATATATCAATGGAAAAAAAAAGAAAAAAAAAACCCCCAAAAAAACCCACCGTGCAACTAACTAAAAGCAAAGCAAAGCAATGGGCTAACTTGAAACCAAACAGAGTTAAACTTAAAATCACGTCCTCAATCCCGACCTCCATTAAAAACAGTGAAAAAAAACAAGAAGGGTAAATATTACATTAAATGAAAATATCGAATAAAAGGTCCCCAAATCTGTTCAAATTTAAATGAAGAATCATAAAGGTTACTTCTAATTTTCTCCAAATTCAAACATAAAATCGTCTGAGAAAACCAAAAAAAGGTAGTTGGAGCATTAAGCTCTTTCCAATGTTGTAAAATACATCTTTTCGCCATTAAAGTAAGAAATGCAATCATTCTACGGGCTGAAGGGGAAAGATTACTAGAAATTTTAGGTAGTCCAAAGATAGCAGTAATAGGGTGAGGAGAGATATCTATATTTAATATCTTAGAAATAATATTAAAAATATCTCTCCAAAAAGTTTCCAAAGTAGGGCAAGACCAAAACATATGAGTTAAAGAGGCTATCTGCCCCAAACATCTATCACAGAAAGGATTAATATGCGAGTAAAAACGCGCTAACTTATGTTTGGACATATGTGCTCTATGAACCACTTTAAATTGAATTAGGGAATGCTTAGCACAAATAGAGGAAGTATTAACTAATTGTAAAATCTGCCCCCAATCATCCACAGAAATGGTAAGCCCCAATTCCTGTTCCCAATCTACCCTAATCTTATCAAATGGAGCTTTCCTAAGTTTCATAATAATATTATAAATCATAGCCGATGCACCTTTCTGACATGGATTGAGGTTAATTATTGAATCTAAAATATATGTAGGAGGAAGCATTGGAAAGGAAGAAAGTATAGTACTTAGGAAATTTCTAACTTGTAAATATCTAAAAAAATGTATTCTTGATAAGTTATATTTATTAGATAATTGTTCAAAAGACATAAGGGAACCATCTAAAAATAAATCCAAAAACCGTAAAATACCCTTAGTCTTCCAAGTTTGAAAAGCGCGATCCGTAAAAGAGGGAGGAAAAAATATGTTACCTAAAATAGGAATCGCTAACCCGAATTGATTAAGATCAAAAAATTTTCTGAATTGAAACCAAATGCGCAAAGCATATTTAACTATCGGGTTAGAGACCTGCTTAAGGCGTTTCGAATCAAAAGGGAGAGAGGAGCCTAAAATAGAGCCAAGTGTATAACCCTGAACAGATTGTAGTTCCAATGCTACCCATTTAGGAATAGATAGTATGTCCTGATAAGACGAAGGAATTAGTTGTTGACTTCAGAAGGAGTAGTGGACCGCACGACCCCATTTACATCGATGGTGTGCAAGTGGAACAGGTGTCATGTGATCGGCAACAATGAATATATCGAGTCAGGATTTATAAAGAAACAAACATTTATTAAATGCTGATAAACAATGAAAAAAAACGAAAACCCTAACCGGAAGTAAACAGCTATGCGGCCATTCAGTAAACCACTATTCAGTACTAGTTCTTAAAGTGATAATGCAAAACCAGTTCTTAAAGTGATAAATTCAAACACAGTTCTTCGAATGGTAAATTTTAAAGACCAAGAGATTTATATAGTCAGATTTATAGAGAAACTTTCATGAAGTAACGAATTCCTCAAAGACATGGCGTCACTGCCACTCCCAGTCGAACCCTGCCTTGTCCACAGGATTCACAACGACGGGAATAAAGCAGTTTTAAAGGCACTGACCTCTTCCTCCATAGAATAGATGCTGCACAGCCTTTTCTGCTTCCTTTTTAGCAGAGGCTATCTCATGCAGATCACTCTTTCTTGAACAAATTCAATAATGGTCGATCCTTTCCAAACCCGTTGAATGTCGCCTTCAGGGTCCCGTCTTCACTCTCCAATGTAACTGAAAAGATACATTAACAAACCTGGCAGCGATTGTCAAACTGCTGGCTCAGACTTCTGTACCTTTAAAACTCCGTTTAAAATCAAAACTGTGTCATAATGCAAATGCACAGCGGAGCGGAGTATCTCATTGACGCTCTAACTGGAAAACTAACTGCGCCACCAGGGGTCTTCCCTTTGATACCCGTGGTGAACATATCATCATGTGACCTCACATTGGCGGGAAAATGACATCAGGTGACCTCCAAAAGACCATTACATCATTCTCACAAGAAAGTCACGAGATCTCCTTGAGGTATGTAACACAGGTCAAAAGCTATAAGTTCCTCGGGATCAATATCACAAATGACCTGACTTGGTCCAACCAAGCACAGTCCACTGCCAAGAAGGCCCACCAGTGCCTTTACTTCCTGAGAAAGCTAAAGAAATTTGGCCTGTCTCTTCAAACCCTCACTAATTTTTATAGATTCACCGTAGAAAGCATTCTTCTAGGGTGCATCACAACCTGTTATGGAAGTTGTCCTGTCCAAGACCGGAAGAAGCTGCAGAAGATCGTGAACACAGCCCAGCACGTCACACAAACCAATCTTCTGTCCTTGGACTCACTTTATACCACATGCTGTCAGAGCAGTGCTGCCAGGATAATCAAGGACACGACCCACCCAGCCAACACACTTTTCGTCCCTCTTCCCTCCAGGAGAAGGCTCAGGAGCTTGAAGACTCGTACGGCCAGATTTGGGAACAGCTTCTTTCCAACTGTGATAAGACTGATGAACGGATCCTGACCCGGATTTGGGCCGTACCCTCCAAATATCTAGACCTGCCTCTCGGTTTTTTTGCACTACTTTACTTTCCCTTTTCTATTTTCTACTTATGATTTATAATTTAACTTCTTAATATTTACTATCAATTTGTACTCCAGGGAGCATGAAGCGCAGAATCAAATATCGCTGTGATGATTGTACGCTCTAGTATCAATTGTTTGGCGACAATAAAGTTAAGTAAAGTAAAATCTGGGCAAGTGTGAGGTGTTACAATTTGGGAGATCAAATGTATAAGGAAAGTATGTAGCTAACGGGAGGATTCTTAACTTCACTAACATACGTAAGTAGCTTCCTGAAACAGCAGCATGAGTAGATGAAGTACTGAAGCCATATTAGACATGTTTGCCTTCATCAGTCAGGACGTCAAGTTGCAGCTGTATAAAGCTTTGGAATGGCTGCACTTGGAGTATTATGTGCAGTTCTGATCTTCTTATTAAAGGAAGGATGTTGATGGTTTGGAGAGGGTGCAGAAGATGCTTACCAGGATGCCACCCAGAATAGAGGGCATTGATCATAAGGAGAGTTTGGAGAAACTTGCATTGTATTTTCTGGAGTGTTGGTGGCTGAAGGGAGACCTGATGGAAGTTTATAAAATTGTGAGAGGCACGAATAGGGTAGACAGTCAGAATCTTCTTTCCCAGGTAGAAATGTCAAATACTAAAAGGCATAACGTTAAGCCGAGAAGGGCAAAGTTTAAAGGAGATGTGCATGACAACTAGTTTTACACAGAGATTGGTAGATGCCAGGAACATGTTGTCAGGGCAGGCTTTGAAGAGACTTTTAGATAAGCACATATACGTGTATGCAGGAAGTGGAGGGAAATGTATCGTATGTGGGCAGAAGGGATGTGTTTAATCTGGGAATGTGTTTGGCTCCAACATAGTAAGCTGAAGGTCCTATTGCTCTGCTACACTCTTCTAAATTCTATGTTCTGAAGGGACAGAACCAGGTGGAGGCGGGATCACTGATATTTCCAAATGATTAGATGGTTGGGTTCGCAATATTGTCTGGTTATCCTTCGCAAACTTTTTGCTATTGTCATGTGTTATAACTTTATTTTGTTATTAGATTAGATTAGATTAGATTAGATTCAACTTCATTGTCATTGTGCCGAGTACAGATACAAAGCCAATGAAATGCAGTTAGCATCTAACCAGAAATGCAAAGAATAGTGTTATTTATGAAATAACTGTGAATAAGAAGTAAGTGCTACAGCACAGAAATATAAAAGTACTGAGACATTACAATATGGGTGCAATACTGCTTAGCGCTGTGATGTGAGGTTCAGCAGGGTCACAGCCTCAGGGAAGAAGCTCTTCCTGTGCCTGTTGGTGGGGGAACAGAGGCTCCTGTTGCACCCACCGGATGGGAGGAGAGTAAGAAGTCTGTCGTTCGGGTGAGATGCATCCTTGATAATGCATTTCTCCCTGCCCAGGCAGCATTTATGGTAGATGTTCTCAACGGTGGACAATTGGGTGCCGATAATCCGCTGGGCAGTTTTCACCACACGCTGGAGTGCTTTGTGGTCTGGTACGGGACAATTGCCATACCACACTGAGATGCAGTTGGTGAGTATGCTCTCAATGGTACAGCGGTAAAAGTCCGTCAGTATCCTGGGACAGAGGTGAGCTTTCTTGATGCTCCAGAGGAAATAATAGCGCTATTGCATCCTTTTGATCAGGTTGGAGGAGTTCAGGGACCAGGTGAGATCCTCAGAAATGTGGACACCAAAGAATTTGAAGCTTGATACACGCTCCACTACAGCTTTGTTGATGTAGATGGGGACGTCAGTGTGGCTCCTAGCATGCCTGAAGTCCACAATGATCTCCTTGGTCTTCTGGGTGTTAAGGGCCAGGTTGTTGTCGGCACACCATGCGGCCTGGTGCTGGACCTCATCCCTGTAGGCCATCTCGTCATCCCCTCTGATCAGGCCAACCATCGTGGTGTCATCTGCGAACTTGATTATGGAGTTAGAACCATGTACAGGAACTCAGTCATAGGCGAAAAGGGAGTACAGAAGAGGGCTCAGCACACAGCCTTGAAGCACGCCGGTGTTCAGGGTGAGAGTGGAGGAGGAGAGGTTGTCTAACTTAACTGATTGTGTCTGTTAGTCAGAAAGTCCAAGGTCCAATTGCAGAAGAATGAGCTGATACCAAGCTGGCGAAGTTTGGCGATCAGCTTGGAGGGGATCACAGTATTGAAATGTCGAACTAAAGTCAATGAACAGCATTCTGACCTAAGAGTTGGGGCTGTCCAGGTGAATCAGGGCAGAGTGAAGTGTCATGGAGATGGCGTCTTCTGTTGACCTGTTGGTGCGATAGGCAAATTGATGGGGGTCCAGGGTAGTAGGCACACAGGATTTCAGATGTGATAGAACCAGTCTCTCAAAGGACTTTGCAATGATGGGAGTGAGTGCAACTGGGTGGAAGTCGTTCAGGCCTGTGGCAGTGGAATGCTTTGGCACTGGCACGATGGTGGAGATCGTGAAGCTTGTGGGGACAACTGCCTGGGCCAGGGACACCTCATAACTTCCTTCCCATCAATTTTGGGAAGATTGTGGCCAATTCAGTAGAGTGGTACAGCAGTAAACTCCATGAGCTCCTCATACTTGTTGGACATGAGTTTAGAGGAACAGAGGAAAGAGGTTTCTAAGGACAGCCTGCAGTAAAGAACATAAGCTTACAGGTATCTTTGCTTCCATGACTGCTCTAGGCATTTTTGGCAAGTGAATGAGGAAAGTTTGGCAGTTTGGGCAATATACCCCTCATCTGTTCAATCCTTAATTTTCAGGGCCTATTGGTGCTAATCCCACTTGCCTGTATTAATTCCATGACTCTCTATTCTTTGTTCATTCAAGTATCCATCCAGGTCCCTCATAAAATTTGTTGCTCTACGTACCTCCATCATCTTCTCTGACAGCTCATTCCAGATACCAACTACATACTGTATCAGAAATTTACCACTTGGATCTCCTTTCGTTCTTGTACCTAATGTCTCAACTATTGAAAGTGATCAGGCTTCTTCTCCATGCTGTCAACCTCTGTTGCCGTTTTCATGGAACTATGTACTTGTGATCCAAGGTCTCTCTATTTAATGACACCTCCCAGGACCCTGCGTATATCCTACCCTTGGTACTCATCTGAGTTAAACTCCATATGAAATTCCTTGTTACATTATTAACTGTAACCTTAGACAACCTTCTTCACTGTCCACTATAACACCAATTTTGGTGTCGTAAGTTGATCTGTATTCGTTGAGGTTTGGAACAATAAAGTCATCTCACCCGTGAATTACAAGGATGTTGGGAAGTTGCTTTCCTCAGCTAAAGAGTCAAGAACAAAGATGCATATTCTTAGGATAGAGAGAGATATTCAAGGCTAAGTTCAGTTGCCAAGTTTTTTTGACTCAAAAGTTCTCCACCATGGAAAGATCTCCCTGACTTTGAGATATTCATGATTATGGTTAATCAATTTCTAGAATCCAGGATATTGGTAAAATATTTGGATCAGATAGGTAAGTAGACATGAAGTAGATGATCAACCTTGTGGAAATGCAGACCACGATTGAGGAACAAATCATAGTAAGTCTATTGCATTATAATTTCAAAGTTCAAAAACTTGAAAGTAAAATTTATTATCAGAGTACGTACTGCTCACCATATGCAACCCAGGGATTCCTTTTCACGGGGACATACTTAGCAAATCTATAGATCAGTAACTGTAAACAGGATCAATGCACAACAAACAGTGCAAATGCAATGATTTGTTACAATATACACTTCATAGTACACAATTTGTGTAGAGAGCATCAATACTATAACTGTCTAGTACTGTTGAAATTTAGCAGAAAGTCTATTTCCAAACCCCAACACTCATTAATTTTGTTTTAAATAACATCCTAACATATCACTTCAGGTTAGAGACAGTGTTAGTTGTTCTTCTAGTCAGCACACTTTGACTGATGCTATGATATATTAGCATGAATTCAGCAGCTCACATATTGGAAGAGTAGCTCATGTAAGAAATCCCTTGTATGTACACTTTTTGACACAGGTGGCAGTAACTGGTGAAGGGTTTCAGCCTGAAATGGCAGCTATTTATAATAGATGGTGCCTGGCCTGCTGAGTTTCTCCAGCATTTTGTCTGCAGATTTTCTTGTGTTTGTACAGGATCTACCAATAATTACCTTCTAAAGAGTAAATGTTTGTCCACGGTGGGAGCAACCAATGGTTATGAATAAACCCGTGTGCATTTGCTAGCCAAGTAATGCCATAATGGACGTGTTTTGGCCTGCTTGTAATTTCATGCAGTATTTGACTTTAATTTAACAGCCTGTGGACTAAGGTGTGCAATTGCATTTTGTTTACTGCCTCAGTTATAATTGTAGAATTCGAAGAAACATTAAGGATATACTTTGTCTTTGATGGTAGAGGTATCCTCAGTCCTCACTTGTCTCAATTAGTAGATAGAAATGAAATGATGTATCATCTCCCAAAAAACTCAATTATCCTAGAATTAAAATACTTCAAAGGTGCTACTGTTATCATGGTTAAGTGGTTTCTGTAGCTTGGATGCTATGTGTTCCTTTTTCCCATTGGTGCATGTCCCAAATAGTCATTATCCCTCTGCGAGCGCAGAATATGATTGCTGCTGGATTATTAGCCTTTTGTCCCCCCTCATCTGACATTCAGGCACTCACACTGAAAGCAGGTGTGATTTAATAGTGATCAACCTAATGCTTCCTCTTATTTAAGCTGGAGAGCTGAGCGCAGCATGGCCAGGGAGTAAACTTTACCTCTTTCTAGTGTTTGACGTTCAATTTAAGTGTGGGGAGATGTCAGAGGTAGGTTTGTTACACAGAGAGTGATGGGTGCATGGGATTAACTGTTTGGGGTTGTGGGAGAGGCAGATACACTAGGGATACTTAAGAGACTCCTAGGCAGGCACTTGGATGAAAGCAAAATGGAGGAGAGGCTGTACTTGATCTGGTATTGGGAGACGAAGCTGGTCAGGTGTCAGATCTCTCGGTGGAAAAGCATTTTGGAGGTAGCAATCACAATTCTATCTCTTTTACCATTTTCACTGGAGAGGGATAGGAGTAGACAATTTGGGAAACATCTTACTAGGGTAGGGGGGAAATATAATGTTATTACCCAGCAACTTTGGAGCATAAATTGGGAGCAGATGTTCTCAGGGAAATGCACTGCAGAAATGTGGCAAATGTTCAGGGAACATCTGCATGACGTTCTGCATACGTATTTTCCATTGAGGCAGGGAAAGAATGGTAGGGTAAAAGAACCATGGTGTACAAAGGATGTAGAAAATCTAGTTAAGAAGAAAGAAAAGCTTATGCAAGGTTCAAGAAACTAAATACTGTTGGAGCTCTAGAAAACTACAAGGGCGCCAGGAAGGAGCTCAACAATGAAATTAGGAGAGTCAGAGGGGGACATGAGAAGGCCTTCATTAGCAGGATTAAGAAAAACTCCGAAGTATCTAAAAATATGTGAAGAGCAAGAGGATGAGCCGTGTGAGAATAGGATCAATCAGGTGCAATAGTGGAAACATGTGCATGGAGTCGGAGGAGGCTTGAGCATATAGACATTAAGAAAGAGGATGTACTGAAACTTTTAAAGGTATTAAGTTGGATAAGTCATCAGGACTGGACGAGATATATGACAGGCCACAGTGGGAAGTGAAGGAAGAGATTGCTGAGTTTCTGGCAATGATCTTTGCATCTCATAAGGACAGGAGAAGTACCAGAGGATTGAAAGGTTGCAAATGTTCTTCCCTTGTTCAAGAAAAGGAGTAGAGATAATCCCGGAAATTAGAGACCAGTGAGTCTGACTTCAGTGGTGGGCAAGTTGTTGAAGATCCTGAGAGGCAGGATTTATGAGTATTTGGAGAGACATAATCTGGTTAGAAATAGTCAGCATGGCTTTGTCAAGGGCAGGTCGTGCCTTATGAGCCTGATTGAATTCTTTGAGGATATATCGAAACACATTGATGAAGAACAGTGGATGTGGTTTATATGGATTTCAGTAATGCACTTGATAAGGTTCACTTTGCCAGACTCATTCAGAAGGTCAGGAGGCATGGGATCCAAGGAGACCTGGCTTTGTGGATCCAGAGTTGTCTTGCCCACAGAAGGCAAAGGGTGGTTATAGATAGCTTGCATTCTGCATGGAGAGCAGTGACCAATGGTGTTCTGCAGGATCTGTTCTGGGACCCCTCCTCTTTGTGATTTTTATAAATGGATGAGGAAGTAGAAAGCTGGGTTAGTAAGTTTGTTAATGAAGCAAAAGTTGGGGGTCTTGTGGATGGCCTAGTGGGCTGTCAGAGGTATCACTGGGACATCAATAGGATGCAGAACTGGGCTGAGAAGTGGCAGATGGAATTCAACCCAGACAAGTGTGAAGTGGTTCATTTCATTAGGTCAAATTTGGAGACAGGATATAATATTAACAGTAAAACCTTTGGCAGTGTGGAGGATCAGCGAGATCTTGGGGTCCATGTCCATAGGACATTCAAAGTTGCTGTGCAGGTTGACTGAGTTGTTAAGAAGGTGTATGGTGTGTTGGCCTTCATCAGCTGTGGGATTGAGTTCAAGAGCTGTGAGGTAATGTTACAGTTATATAAGACCTTGGTCAGACCCCACTTGGAGTACTGTGTTCCTTTCTGGTCACCTCACTACAAGAAGGATGTGGATATTATAGAGAGAGTACAGAGGAGATTTACAAGGATGTTGCCTGGATTGGAGAGCATGCCTTATGAGAATAGATTGAGTGAACTTGACCTTTTCTCCTTGAAGCGACTGAGGATGAGAGGAGACCTGATAGTGGTGTATAAAATGATGAGAGGCATTGACTGTGTGGATATCCAGAGGCTTTTCCCCATGGTTGAAATGGATAACATGAGGGGGCACCGTTTTAAGGTGCTTGGAAGTAGGTACAAGGGGGCTGTCAGAGGTAGGTTTTTCACACAGAGAGTGGTGGGTATGAGAAATGCATTATCAGTGCTGGTGGTAGAGGCCGATACAATAGGGTCTTTGAAGAGATCCTTAGATAGATACATGGAGCTTAGAAAATTAGAGGGCTATATGGTAGGGAAATTCCAGGCAACTTCTAGTGTAGGTTACTTTGCCAGCACAACATTGTGGGCCGAAAGGCCTATAATGTACTGTAGATTTCTATATTCTATATTCTATGCTATGTGGGAGGGAAAGGTTAGATTGATTTTGGAGTAGATTAAAAGGCTGGCTCCAAGGCGCTAAGTAGCCCCCTCTGCTGTTCTTCGTATCTGTGAACTTTGCGGCAATTTGCTTCACTAATATGATGAACTGAATACCGAGGCTTTGGGCCTACTCTGGGCTGCTCCAGGGATTTGGATCGAAGGACTCAATTTGGTTCGGAATTGTGGTAAACCATATATATGTTGTAACTCGGTTAACTGTCTGGACACGCCCCTCTGCTGACTGCCCCTGTGGCTCCTCCCACAGATTCTTGTATAAAGATGTTTCGCCTTGCCCCTCCCCCTCAGTCAGGGGGCAGACACTCAGCATGGAGGTCGTATTATACAGCGAATAGAAGGCTTTCGGTATTTTACCTAACCTCAGTCTTTTGGAATTATTGAAGGTTTTTCAATTTTATTCACTATACATTTTAAAACATGGAACACGCGCTGAGACCTGACAGGTTAGACCCAAATCCGCAAACGCCTGAAGCTGGAAATGCTTTCGAACTCTGGCTGCCCTGCTTCGAAGCGTACCTAGAGGAGATTAAAGCGACCGATCCCATAGCGAAATGCAGAGTTCTACTCTCCAGGGTCAGTCCATGGGTCTATTCGCTGATCAGAGACCAACTGAGCTACGATGGCGCGATGACCAAGTCAGTGTATGTGCGCCAGCGGCTGTTGGAAAGAGCCGATCTTACCTTAAGTTCAGCGATCGAGCTGGCCGACATGCTGGAGGCCACTCTGCATAACTCTGAGGCTCTCCAGGCACGCGATCCCCTGATAGCCTCGTGGGTGCCGCAGACCCCGCAACCCACCGGCGAATTGACCTCGGCTGCCACCAGTCGCAAGTCCCTGCAACCCACCGGCGAATTGATCTCAGCTGCCACCAGTTGCGAGTCCGCGAAGTGCTACTTCTGCAGACTCGAGAAGCACCCCCGGAAACGCTGCCGGGCCCGAGAAGCTACCTGCTCCAGCTGCGGAAAGAAGGGCCACTTCACGAAGGTCTGTAAGTCCAAACCGCGAGCGGGATCGTGCAGCGCCGCGTGCGAGACATGGGGGCAGCCACCTTGGTCGGCGCCAACTCCCACCGCCTACGACCAATGGGTGCTCACGGGGCACCCCACCGCGCCGGACCAAGACAGCGACCCAACCCTGGCTTCTGTGCCCCTTGACCAAAGCACTCCCCACCAGCTCGCAAGGTCAATGATGGACATCCTGGTGGAGGGGCACAGGACAAGCTGCCTGTTTGACACAGGCAGCACGGAGAGTTTTATCCACCCGGCCACGGTGCAGCATTGTGGACTCATGATACGGCCGGTAAGTCGGAGGTTCACCATGGCTTCCAGGTCACATACAACAGACATCCGGGGGGAGTTCTGTAGCGACACTAGCGGTGCAGGGCACAGAATATTGAGACTTTACATTACTGATCATACCTCAACTGTGTGCCTCTGTGCTATTGGGGCTCGACTTCCAGAGCCACCTGAAAAGCATGACAATGAAGTAGGATGGGCCCCTCCCACCAATTACTGTCATAAATCCCCAGTTTTGTAGGGATACATCACATACCCCGCTACTGACCACACACACACACCGATCTGCACATCCCACCCAACACCATGCCAACTGCTACACTACCGACGCCACTTGCGGCCTCTCCACCCTCAGGATCCCTCCCCCACCGCTGTTCGCCAACCTGACCCCCAACTGTAAACCTGTGGCTACTAAAAGCAGGAGGTACAGCGTGGGGGACAGAACCTTCATTAAGTCGGAGGTACAGCGGCTGCTCAGGGAGGGGGTCATTGAGGCAAGCACAAGTCCTTGGAGGGCGCAGGTGGTGGTTGTTCAGAACGGGGAGAAGATTAGGATGGTCGTGGACTATAGCCAGACTGTCAATAGGTTCACGCAGCTCGATACATACCCTCTACCCCGCATCACGGATACGGTCAATCAGATAGCACAGTACAAGGTGTACTCGACCATAGACCTAAAATCCGCTTACCATCAGCTCCCCATCCGCCAGGAGGACCACCCTTACACTGCCTTCGAGGCAGACGGCAGGCTTTATCAATTCCTGCGCGTCCCCTTTGGTGTCACGAATGGTGTATCTGTCTTCCAGAGGGAAATGGACTGGGTGGTGGACCAGTGCCAACTGAAGGCCACATTCCCATATCTGGATAACATCACCATCTGTGGTCACGACCAGCAGGATTACGACAACAACCTCCAAAAATTTCTCCAAGCAGCCAAAGCTTTCAATCTCACCTATAACATGAACAAGTGTGTGTTCGGAACCACCCGACTTGCTATCCTTGGGTGTGTCGTGGAGAATGGAGTCATTGGCCCTGACCCCAACCGTATGCGCCCCCTGTTGGAACTCTCCCTTCCCAACACCCTCAGAGCCCTCAAAAGGTGCCTGGGCTTCTTTTCATATTACGCCCAATGGGTCTCTAACTATGCAGACAAGGCCCGCCCCCGGTCAAGTCCACCACATTCCCCCTCTCAGCTGAGGCCCGTGCGGCCTTCAGCCGCATAAAAGGGGACATTGCCAAAGCAGCAATGCATGCGGTGGATGAGGCCATTCCCTTCCAAGTAGAGAGTGACGCCTCCGACTTTGCGCTGGCTGCTACCCTCAACCAGGCAGGAAGACCAGTGGCGTTCTTCTTCCGCACTCTTCAAGGCCCTGAACTTCGGCACTATCTCGTCGGCAAAAGGTTCACCCTGCTAACTGACCAGCGCTCAGTCGCATTCAGGTTTAATAACCAACAGCGCGTCAAAATCAAAAACGATAAAATTCTGAGGTGGAGAATCGAACTCTCCGCCTACAACTATGACATCATGTACAGGCCTGGGAAGCTCAATGAGCCCACAGATGCCTTATCCCGGGGAACGTGCGCCAGCGCGCAGATCGACCAGCTATAGGTCCTACATGTAGATCTTTGCCACCCGGCTTTTCCACTTCGTGAAAGCCCGGAACCTGCCTTACTCCCTTGAGGAGATCAGGACGATGACCAGGAACTGCCAAGTCTGCGCAGAGTGAAAACCGCACTTCTACCGACCCCAAAAGGCACAACTCATCAAGACCACCCGCCCCTTTGCGCGACTGAGTGTTGACTTTAAGGGTATAAAGGTGTTTCACCTTGCCCCTCCCCCTCAGTCCAGGAGCAGACACTCAGCATGGAGGTCGTATTGTACAGCGAATAAAAGCTTTTCAGTATTTTACCTGACCTCAGTCTTTTGGAGTTATTGAAGGTTCTTCAGGAATGCTGTTCTTGTCGCTTGCTTTATTGTTTATATGCTTATATGATTTGTTATGTGTTTTTTTTTCTCTTTCTCTGTGGACACTGGAGGTTGGGGATTGGTCTATTTTTTAAAAATTGGGTTCTTTTGGATTCCTTGCTTTGTGACTGCAGTGTAAGCAAACAAATCTCAAGATTGTATAACTTACACATTCTTTGATAATAAATGCACTTTGAAACATCATGGGGCTGAAGAGCTTGCACTGTTCTATGATTTAAAGTCCAAAACATAGAAGTTTCTTCAAAAACAGATTAATTAATGTTAGAGCCCAATTGGTTTGGATTTAATCTTGGAGATTCTTTGCTCAATAAGTTAACAGCAAGGAAAATTGAGCAGATAGCAGAAAGAATACTCGTGCTCTCAAAAACAAATGCAGTTTTTATGTTTAAAATAATAAAAGTAAAAATCTTAATGATGGATCAGCCTGTAGTACTATATGCATTTCTAACTTGCCCCCCCCTTGCTTGTAACACGACAGGAGGGTTGAATAATGGGACTGTCTGCAGGCAAGCATTGCACCCTAAGGGTTGCAGGAAATCTGTTCAGGAAATGAGGTGGGAAATTTGTAAGGAGCTGTCTGAGGCAGAGCAATAACTGAGGGAAGAGCAGTTTGAGTAGAATACTCATCTCCATATCCACGGCTGTCATTATTCCTCCTCCTGTCACACTATTGTAGACCAGATGTTAAAGATCGGTTGAACCTTTCACATTGATAAATACTGAGTATTGGAAGGCCGAGGTAGAACAGGCTTGGAGAGAATGTTTCCAATAGCAGGAGAGTCTACCCAGAGGGCAGGGCCTCAGAGTAGAAGGATGCCTCTTTGGAACAGAGATTAGGAGGAATACCTTCAGCCAGAGGGTGCTGAATCTGTGGAATATATTGCCACTGTCCGCTGAGGAGGCCCAGTGATTTGATATATTTAAAGTGGAATTTGATTGGTTCTTGATTAGTAAGGGTGTCAAAGGTTACAGGCAGAAAGCAGGAGAATAGGATTAATAAGGAAAATAAATCAGCCATGACGGAATAGTGGAACAGACTCGGTGGTCTGAATGGCCTGATTCTGCTCCTATGTCCTCTGGTTTTGTGATTGTTAATTATATAAGGGTCCAGGTACCAGACTTTGCAGTAGAGTATTAGTTACAGACTTCCATTTATGAAAACAACCCCCTGGAAACCCCTTGATTCCAAAATTTAGCGGTGTAAACCAGATCCTTTGACATGGCATGGTTAAATGTTAAAGATTTTACAAAGAAAATGTAGCAGTTTCACATAGTGTCCCCCACTGCTCTATAGGAAATTGGTAAATTAGTTTGTGATTGTCACATGTACCAACGTGCAGTGAAGTACTTTATTTTGAAGGTCATCCATACAGATCATTTCATTACAACGGTAGATGGAGGCAGTACAAGGGAATGCTGAGCAAATTGTCACAGTTACAGAGAAAGAGCAGTGCAGGCTAGACAATAAGGTGCAAGGCCATAATGAGATACTGTAGATTGTGAGGTTAAGTCTCCATTTTATCACACTAGGGTACTGCTGAATAGTCTTGTAGCGCTGAGCTAGAAGGTGCCCTTGAGGCCGGTGATTCTTGCTTTCATGTTTTTTTTTGATCTCCTGCCTGATGAAATGGGGGAGAACAGAGAATATCAGCCAGTAAGAACAGCGAGAAGATTTTAAAGGGAGACGGTTATTTCTTCAGTGGTTAGGTCGGGGCACGACTGCGCAAGCGTGTGAACATCAGCCAGTGAGAACAGCGAATAGAGTTTAAAAGGAGACAGCTGTATACAGAGCGTGCCAGAGTAGGGGGAGACAGAGTAGGAAGGCTTTGGCTCAACTGGGCTTTGGCGATAGTGGGTCGAGGCGAGGTAGCTTGCTTGTGTAGAATACAGACAGGAAGTACGTGCGTGAGGCTGGTGTTCTGTGCTCGGTGTCAGATGTGGGAAGTCTTGGAGACTTCCAGCCTCCCGGACTGCCACATCTGCGCCAGGTGAGTCGAGCTGCAGCTCCTTAGGGAACTGGAGGTGCAGATCAATGACCTTCATCCGGTCCGAGAAAGTGAGGAGGTGATAGGAGCTATAGGCAGGTAGTCACACCGAGGCCTCGGGAGACGGATAAGTGGGTAACAGTCAGGAGAGGGAAGGGCAGGAGTCAGAGGCTGGAGAGCACCCCTGTGGCCGTACCCCTTGACAATAAGTACTCCTGCTTGAGTACTGTTGGGGGGGGGGAACGGCCTGTCTGGGGGAAGAAACAGTGGTCACGACTCTGGCGCAGAGTCTGGCCCTGTGACTCAAAAAGGTAGTGAAAGGAAGAGGATGGCAGCAGTGATAGGGGACTCTATAGTTAGGGGGTCAGGCAGGCAATTCTGTGGACGCAGGAAAGAAACATGGATGGTAGTTTGCCTCCCAGGTGTCAGAGTCCGGGGTGTTTCTGATCGCGTCCACGATATCCTGAAGCGGGAAGGAAAACAGCCAGTGGTCGTGGTACATATTGGTACCAACCACATAGGTAGGAAAAGGGAAGAGGTCCTGAAAACAGTCTACAGGAAGTTAGGAAGGAAGTTGAGAAGCAGGGCCACAAAGGTAATAATCTCAGGATTACTGCCTGTGCCACATGACAGTGAGTATTGGAATAGAATGAGGTGGAGGATAAATGAGTGGCCGAGGGATTGGAGCAAGGGGCAGGGATTCAGATTTCTGGATCATTGGGATCTCTGTTGGGGCAGGAGTGACCTGTACAAAAAGGACGGGTTGCACTTGAATCCCAGGAGGACCAATATCCTGGTGGGGAGGTTTGCTAAGATTATTGGGGAGAGTTTAAACTAGGATTGCTGAGGGGTGGGAACCGAACTGAAGAGACAGAGGATGAGGCGGTTGGCTCACAAATAGAGAAAGTTTGGAGATAGTGTGAGAGGGAGGATAGGCAGGTGATAGAGAAGGGAAACACTCAGACTGATGGTTTGAGATGTGTCTATTTTAATACATGGAGTATTATGAACAAAGTGGATGAACTTAGAGCCTGGATCAGTACTTGGAGCTATGATGTTGTGGCCATTACAGAGACTTGGATGGCTCGGGGGCAGGAATGGTTACTTCAAGTGCCAGGCTTTAAGTGTTTCAGAAAGGACAGGGAGGGAGGCAAAAGAGTTGGGGGTGTGGCACTGTTGATTAGAGATAGTGTCATGGATGCAGCAAAGGAGGAAGACATGGAGGGATTGTCTACAGTGTCTCTGTGGGTGGAAGTCAGGAACAGGAAGGGATCAATAAATCTACTGGGTGTACTTTATAGACCATTCAATAGTAACAGGGACATCGAAGAGCAGATAGGGAGACAGATTCTGAAAAGGTATAACAATAACAGGGTTGTCGTAGTGGGAGATTTTAATTTCCCAAATATCGATTGGAATGTTGCTAGAGCGAGGGGCTTAAGTGGAGTTTGTTAGGTTTGTTCAAGAAGTTTTCTTGACACAATATGTAGATAAGCCTACAGGAAGAGAGGCTGTACTTGATCTGGTATTGGGAAATGAACCTGGTCAGGTGTCAGATCTCACAGTGAGATAGCATTTTGGAGATAGTGATCACAATTCTATCTCCTTTACCATAGCATTGGAGAGAGATAGGAATAGACAAGTTAAGAAAGCATTTAATTGGAGTCAGGGGAAATATGAGGTTCTCAGGCAGGAACTTGGAAGCATAAATTGGGAACAGATATTCTCAGGGAAATGTATGGCAGTAATGTGGCAAATGTTCAGGGGATATTTGCAAGGAGTTCTGTATAGGTATGTTCCAATGAGACAGGGAAAGAATGGTAGGGTACAGGAACCATGATGTACAAAGGCTGTTGTAAATCTAGTCAAGAAGAAGAGCTTATGAAAGGTTCAAAAAACTAGGTAATGATAGAGAGCTAGAAGATTATAAGTCTAGCAGGAAGGAGCTTCAGAAAGAAATTAGAAGAGTCAGAAAGGGCCATGAGAAAGCTTTGGCGGACAGTATTAAGGAAAACCCCAAGGCATTCTACAAGTATGTGAAGAGCAAGAGGATAAGACGTGAGAGAATAGGACCAATCAAGTGTGACAATGGAAAAGTGTGTATGGAACCGGAGGAGATAGCAGAGGTACTTAATGGATACTTTGCTTCAGTATTCACTACAGAAAAGGATCTTGGCAAATGTAGGGTTGACTTGCAGTGGACTGAAAAGTTTAAGCATGTAGGTATTAAGGAAAAGGATGTGCTAGAGCTTTTGGAAAGCATCAAGTTGGGTAAGTCACCAGGACTGGCGAAGATGTACCCCAGGCTACTGTAGGAGGAGAGGGAGGAGATTGCTGAGCCTCTGGGGATGATCTTTGCATCATCAATGGGGACAAGAGGATTGGAGGGTTGCAGATGTTGTTCCATTATTCAAGAAAGGGAGTAGAGATAGCCCAGGAAATTATAGACCAGTGAGTCTTACTTCAGTGGTTGGTAAGTCGATGGAAAAGATCCTGAGAGGCAGGAATTATGAACATTTGGGGAGGCATAATATGATTATGAATAGTCAACATGGCTTTGTGAAAGACAGGTCGTGCCTTACAAGCCTGATTGAATTTTTTGAGGATGTGACTAAATACATTGATGGAGGTAAAGCAGTAGATGTAGTGTATATGGTAGTGGTCGCCAAACTTTTTTAGCCCAAGATCCCCTACCTCAGCCTTAGTGAAAGACAAGATCAATCTACTAAATCATTTAGAGAAAAAACAGTTCAGATTGTACTTCCAACTTGAGGCCTTTTATTTGGGCTAATTGTATTTGAATTACATAAAATGTTTTTGTCAAACTTTCAAATTTCCATTTTAACATCATTTGGCACACCAAATACTTGCTGGAATTTGGCTGCTATCTATTCTATATCAATCAGCAGAAGTGGGACTGAAATAAATTCAGCAATATCTTTCATGATGTTTAACTCCCCAAAACGCCGATCAAACTCTATTGCCAGTTGGTCTAGGTAAGCACAGCACTGCTCAGGGCGAAAAGCATTTTTTTCCTTGATGGCCTGTAACATTTTCTGCAAGTTGGGAAAGTGTGTCAGCCTCCCGTTCCTTAAATTTGAAATCCAAACACCAAGCTTGGACTTAAATGCATTTACTGCGCTTATCGTATGGGACAGGCGTCAGTCTTTTCCCATGAGCTCGTTGTTAAGTGCGTTTAATTTAGCTGTGAGGTCTGTCAGAAACCCTAAATCCAGTAGCCACGCATCATCTGACAGTTCCTCGTGCTCCTCGTTTCTTGTCAACAGAAAAGTCTTTATCTCAGGCAGCAAGTCAACAAATCGTTGCAGTACTTTGCTGCAGTTCAACCACCGAACATCAGCATGAAGAAGTACGTCTCCATAAACGGCATCGAGCTCATCCAATAACGCCTTGAATAAGCGGTGCTGAAGCGCTTTTGCTCGAATCAAGTTTATCAGTTTGACCACCAGTGTCATTACATGAGAAAAATCCACGACCTTCCCAGCCAAGGCCTGTTGATGATTCACACAGTGATAATTCAGGAAGTCGGGAAAATCAGGGTCATTTCAGCATAGTGCTATAAAACCAACGTGCACACAACGCATTGCTGGGGCTCCATCAGTGGTAATTGCCACCAGTTTATGAATGGGGATGTCATTTTCATGGGCATATTTTTTAAACTCATTGTAAATATCCTCACCTCTCATTCTCTCCTTTAAGTGCAAAAGAGTGAGGAAGTCCTTCTTTGTTGTAAAATCCTGGAAAGCCATTCTGACAAATACAACAAGCTGAGATGTTTGCATTACATATATGGATTCATTGAACTGTAGTGAAAAATATTCACAGTGACAAGTCTTTTAACACTTGTCGATCCACGTCCTCTGACGGTGACTCCACCCTCCTTGTCACTGTTGCAGGGCCAAGCGGTATATTACGTATTGTGGTTTTGATTTTTGTTTTTAAAGTCATTAAAAAACAGTGTCTGTGGTAATGGCCATTGCTTCCTTGAATAAATCGCCATTTGTAAAAGGCTTCTTGTGTTTAGCCAAAAGGTGACTTACAGGAAATGATGCTTCAATAACAGCCTTATATTGAGCAGCATATTTTGTGAAAAACTATTGCTGGGCCTTAAACCCTGATTTCAGCTCAACTTTCCTGGCACGAATTGCGCTCTTTGGGGGGTAGGTGTCTTTAAATTCCTGGTGGTTGGTGTTGTGGTGCCACTCCAGATTCCCTCTCTCAGTCAGTGCTTGTGTTTGGTGGCACAACATACATACACACTTGTCTTTCGTGGAGCCTCCACCATACTAGCTAGCTACCTTGCAGGTTATCACCAGCGAGTGCCGGTTATTGATGTTTGCAACAGTCTGTGTTCTTATCTAATCTAATTGGTCACTTTGATGCAGCACAAGCTACACTGAAAAAAATACAACAGCTAAATCTAAAGAGAGAGAGAGGCGCTAACTTTTCAGTAAAAACTAAAATTAATGCTAATTACTAGCACACTATCCGAAATGCTAAACATGAATTCACGTTATCAAAGGCAAAAAATTTGAAAGAAAGAAAGAAAGAGCAGTACAACTGATCAAATTTTTGCATAATTGACGTAATATAAATAGCAGCATAATAGAGTCAAAACCGATTAAAGTTGATCAAATTTTAGTTAAGTCATGAATGCATAAATGAGTCATTTTTACCCACATGTGTTGTTTTCTTTTGTCATTGGACAGTTTGCCCGTTTGTTCATTTATGTTTAAGATAAATGAGGTTCTCCCACGCTCCATGGAAATTTGACAGACTGCAGCAATAGTCACGTGATGTCAGCACACATGTGACACACGGCACTGGGCAGTGGAAAAAGAGAAACAGAATAACTACGGAAGGCAACTAAGTGTGGGTTAAAAACGACTCACATAAGCGCTCTAGGGGTAAAATTTGCTTTTGCATCTAAAGATTTATCAGCCATAATGTATTTGTGTATTTTTTTTCTTTTTTTTCGGGATCTACTGGGAAAGTCTCAAAGATTGACTGGTTGGTGACCACTAGTATATGGATTTCAGCAAGGCATTTGATAAGGAACCCCATGCAAGGCTTATTGAGAAAGTAAGGAGGCATTGCATCCAAGAGGACATTGCTTTGTGGGTCCAGAACTGGCTTACCCACAGAAGACAATGAGTGGTTTAGATGGGTCATATTCTGCATGGAGGTTGGTCACCAATGGTGTGCCTCAGGGATCTGTTCTGGGACCCCTACTCTTCGTGATTTTTATAAATGACCTGGATGAAGAAGTGGAGGAATGGGTTAGTAAAGTTGCTGATGACACGAAAGTTGGAGGTGTTGTGGATAATGTGGAGGGCTATCAGAGGATGCAAAACTGGGCTGAGAAGTGGAAGATGGAGTTCAACCCAGATAAGTGTGAGGTGGTTCATTCTGGTAGGTCAAATATGGTGGCAGAATATAGAATTAATAGTAAGACTCTTGGCAATGTGGAGAATCAGAGGGATCTTGGGGTCCGAGTCCACAGGTTGACTGTGTAGTTAAGAAAGCATACAGTGCATTGGCCTTAATCAATCGTGGAATTGAAATTAGGAGCTGAGAAGTAATGTTGCAGCTATACAGGACCCTGGTCAGACCCCACTGGGAGTACTGTGCTCAGTTCTGGTCACCTCACTATAGGAAGGATGTGGAAACCATTGAAAGGGTGTACAGGAGATTTACAAGGAAGTTGCCTGGATTGGGGAACATGCCTTATGAGAATAGGTTGAGTGAACTTGGCCTTTTTTTCCTTGGAGCAACGGAGGATGAGTGGTGACCTGATAGAGGTGTATAAGTTGATGAGAGGCATTGATCGTGTGGATAGTCAGAGGCTTTTTCCCAGGCTGAAATGGCTAGCATGAGAGGGCACAGTTTTAAGGTGCTTGGAAGCAGGTACAGAGAAGATGTCAAGGGTAAGATTTTTACGCAGAGAGTGGTGAATGCGTGGAATGGGCTGCCAGCGACAGTGGTGGAGACGGATATGATAGGGTCTTTTAAGAGACTCCTGGACAGGTCATCATCATCATCAGGTGCCGTGCCCTGTTTGAGCTTTGACTGCCATGGCCCACACACTCCTGTTTCGGGTCAAGTGGATCAATTCATTGGTATTCATTTCCAATTCTCTGGCTGCTGTCTGCATCATCATTTGTCTTTGCCTTCCTCTTGCTTTCTTCCCTTCAATCTTTCCCATAATTACTGTGTATTCTAACTCCTCTTTCCTAATCACATGTCCAATGAAGTTACGTTGACTTTTCATGATCTCATACATTATTTCTCTTTTTGGTTTGCTCTGTTCATGACGTCCTCATTAGAAATTCGTTTCGTCCATGATATTCTTTGCATCCTCCTCAAAAACCACATCTCTGCTGCTTCAATTCATTTCCTCATGTTACTAGATATTGTCCAACATTCTGAGCCATATAACATAACTGGATAAACATAACATTTTAGTGCTTTGAGGCAGGTTGTCATGCCTAGTTTATTGTTGGTCAGAATACTCTTCATTCTCATAAAGGTGTCTTTTGCCATCGCTATTCTTCTTTTGATGTCCATGTTGCATCTACCATCTGATGTCACCCAGCTTCCTAAGTAGCAGAAGTTCTGTACTTGTTTTATGTCTTCCCCATTTATTCTCAGCCTGCAGATAGGATTCTCCTTCTTTTTGGATATCACTATATATTCTGTCTTTTTGCAATTGATAGATACACCCATTTTTGCACTTTCTTCAACAACTATATCAATTAAGTTTTGTAGTTCTTCCTCCGTACTTGCAATTAACACAGTGTCATCCGTATATCTAAAATTATTGATGTTTTCACCGCCAACTTTGATTCACAAAACGTCTCTTATTTTTTGTAATACTGTTTCACTGTACACATTAAACAAATCAGGGGAGAAAACGTACCCTTGTCCAACACCTCTCTTGATTTTCGTAAACTGACTCACTTCTCTATCTTTTCTAACAGCGGTAGTTTGTTCCCAGTACAGATTTCTGATTAGGTGGAGGTCTTTCGAACTTTCCAATCTAGATCCAGAGTTTCCTGTAATATTTCGAATAACTTATTGTGCTTCACTTTATCAAATGCTTTTGTGTAGTCGATAAAACAAACAAACATATCATTTTGCACTTGAATAGATTGTTCTGATAGTATCCTTAGCAACAGTATTGCATTTCTTGTACCTTTGTCTTTCACAAAACCACGTTGTTCTTTACCTATTTCAGCTTGTATCTTACTTTTAGCTCTTGTCATTAAAATTATTAGAAGTATCTTGGTGATATGACTCATTAAACTTATGGTCCTATGTAATTCACATTCTATTGTTCCAGGTTTCTTAGGAAGAGTGATAAATACTGATTTTTTCATCTCTCTGGTATTATTCCAGTCTCATAAATGTCATTGATTAAATCAGTAAGTTTCTCAATTCCATAATCTTCAAGGGTGATAATTTGTTCTATTACTAATTCATCAGGACCTGCTGCCTTTCCCTTCTTCATCTTATTTATTGCATTACGATCTTCAGATTTTAAAATACTTGGACCTTCAATGTTTTTCTTAATTTCTGGTTTATGGATAGGTACATGGAACATAGAAAAATAGAGGGCTATAGGTAACCCTTGGTAATTACTAAAGTAAGGACAGCTTTGTGGGCCATTGGGTCTGTACTGTGCTGTATGTTTTCTACGTTTCTATGTTTCTGTCTGGAGTGAGTGTGAGCCTGGATGCAGCCTTGTGGAGCACCAGTGCTGAGGTTAATTGTGGTGGAGGTGCTGTTGCCTATCCTTACTGACTGCAGGATGTTGGTCAGGATGTCAAGGATCCAGGTGCAAAGAGAGAGGATTAATCTTAGATGTAGGAGTTTATAAATGAGTTGCAATAAACAGTAGTTTATCATAACGCACACAAAGTACTGGAGGAATTCAGCAGGCCAGGCAGCTTCTATGGACAAATATATAGTCAACATTTCTGAATGCTGCCTGGCCATCTGAGCTCCTCCAGCATTTTTGCGTGTGTTGCTTAGATTTCCGGCATCTTCAGATTTTCTCTTGCTTCTGAATAGTTTAACATTAGTGCCTTTACCCTCCAGATGCTCAAGAGAGTAGTGTAGGTCTAGGCAGATGGCATCTACCGTGAACTTGTTTTACTGGTTCGTGAGTTGCAGTATGTCAGGGTTGTCTGGGAAAACTGAAGCTCATATGTGATAGGACAAGTCTCTCAAAACACTTTATATCGTGTATATCAGAGCCAGCAAGCGGTAGACATTAAGGCATATTAATTTGTTTTTATTAGATGTCAGAATGATAGTGGTTTTCATAAAGCAAATGGGAACTTCATAATCTAGTAAGGAGAGGTTAAAAGTGTCTGTAAACATTCTGGTTGCCTTGTCTGCGTAAGTCTAGGGAAAACACTCTTAAGTCCCACCAAACTTGTTAGATTGAGATGGCTCGTTCCACCCCAAACCCCGGTTTGTGTGGATGCTGGGTAATTTGCTGCCCTGTTACAAATTAGTGCCACGAAATAACAGACAGCACCCTTCATACGATTAAAGCAGTTGTATTTATGAATCTAGGGGTGTATGGGGTGTCAGGGAGGGGTAGCACCTCTGGTGGGGGAACATGTCGTGTCCTTTTCAGGGCGGTTAGTCCACCTTTGGTCCCCACCTGGCACTCAGCTCTCACCTGTGGCTCCCCATAGCCATTTGCATGCGACAGCGGCCACACCCCAGGCAACGGCTTCGACAAGCCGGCTAAACCAGGTGAGGGTAGCCGACGGGTCTCAAACCCTCGGTGAGATAGGGAGTTGTCTATCCCAGCATGTGAAGACAGACTCTGGCGGATTGAGCGGATGAGACCAGTGGAAGGTCCAACGGTCAAGAAGGCGGTCTCCGCAAGCATCGTGGAACGTGTAGAGCAGGACAAGACACAGAAGACGTCCTGGTCATCCACTGCGCCTAGTTCCATCTCCAGCCATCTCAACTCTGTCTTGCCACTGAATCCAGATGGGAATTGGGAAGAGAGAGTGAGGCTGATGCTGCACAACTCTCCCTCCAAATCACGCACTAGTCTCAACACCATCAAATGGTGTTGAGGTCCTCATCGACGTCGACGATGGACGAACACATTTATGAATCTTAACTAAAGGGTTAGTAAAGAATAGTAAAAAGAAAAGGGCCCATTCCAATTAAACAGACAAATGTGCACAAGTTGGGGCTTATCTTGAACGTCTCTGTCACTCACGCGTTGGGCCCTCGGTCAACGTGAAAGCACACTCCACCTTCCGAATGTTCCTCGCAATCCAACTCGAATAAATGGGTCTCCCACCGGTGCTCTCCAATGTCTTCTCTCTCCATCTCCCACCGAACACCAGCCCCAAGCCCAGCCTTAATGTCCCTCACCAGAGAAACCTTCCCTTAATCCGACCATCCTAATTAGATGGCACACATTTCTCCTCATCTCTTATGTTCAACAATAAGCCAAACAAGCTGAAAGCAGAACAGACTGCTCATACAGAACTGCTAGATGAAATACATACAGCATAACAGTAAAAATATGAACCAGGGTATTACATCACATAGGAACATTTCCGTTGCTCAGCAACAAACCAAAGTGTTGGCGAATGGAAATTCTACCCCATATCATTTACATCGTTAGAAGAAAAGGGTCACCTGACAGACTTTGTAAATCAATAGTCATTCTTACTATACAAGAGTAGACTCATAAAAGCAAAAGAAAGGCATATGATTTGGTTGTGGCAAATTATCAGCCTTGACATTCATCACTGTTCAGTCATTGATGAGATAGTCAAAGTGATCAGGAATATATAAGAGTAATGAATCATTATAGCTACATTTGTCTCATTTTTTTTGTCATTTTCCGCTATATCTACAGAGGCCATGTGTCGACAGTGGTTGGTAGCTGAGTTGGCAGCACAGCAGTCACTCTTTGTGGGACTTCAGGTGGCCGCTACCCTTGATTCTGGCAGAGGATGTTTTTTGAAATTCTGAGATTTATGTGGTAATTGGACTGTGGTTTATATTGCTCTCCTTCAGTGTTCAGTGTTTTATTTCTTGTTGCCGATTGGTGGATAGGGGTTCTGGGTGGGCAATGTGTTGGTTTTTGGGTGAGGGAGGGGTTGCGGATTTGGGGTTTGATGTTCTTGTTGGTTTATCTGTGTGGGCGATCTGTTGGTTTTTTTGTGTGGGAGAGGGGGTTGGGGTTTGGTGCTTTTGGTGCTGTTCTTTTTTGCAGGGGAGTGGTTGGGGGTTTGATGTTGTCGCTGTTTTTTTGTGAGGGATGGGATGGGGGTTTGGAGTTTTTGATATTCTGGCTGCCATTTTCCATGTGGGTGATCTGTTGGCCATTGTGCAAGGGAAAGGGTTGGGAGCTTGGGGTTTGATTCTAGCTGCAGTTTTCTCTGTGGGCGGTCTGTTGGTTTTTGTGTGAGGAAGAGGTGGAGGAGTTTGGGGTTTGTGAGTTTTGTTTCTTTTTCCTTTTTAATGCAGGGAGGGGGTTTGATGCCTTTTTCTGTATTTCATGGCTATCTGGAGAAGATGAATATCAGAGTTGTATTGTAACACATAATTTGACAATAAAATGAACCTGTGAAAAATAAACCTGTCTATGATCTATTGCAAAATTCATTCTCCCTCTTTCTCTCTCTCTCTCTCTCTCACACACACACACACACACACACACACACACCACACACACACACACACACACACACACACATACAAACACACACACATCTAAGTGACAGGAATTCCCAAAAGATCATGAGTTCCATGTCTAATCTTAGTCCTTGTTTACGGGAGTGAAGCACTTCCATACTAGATTTTAATCAGTTTTAAGATTTTGTGTTCAGACTCCAAAGATAGCCACAATCCAGTGTCTCAGCAGTTAGTTTCCAAGCCCTGGATGGAAGTGATTGAGGAAAAGTATTCCCTTTACTCTCGCCTGTTCACCTTTTTCAATCAGCACCCACATTCACTCTGCTGCTTTTGCACGTTCCCTCGTATATCACCAAGTACAGCTTCAGTTAGAGCAAAAGTTTCCTTTCTCTTGTCCTTGGAAAATATTATGCACCTGCTGTCTTTAACTACAACTGGATATATCCTCAGGAAAGCACCATCCCATCTAAATTTCCACTGTTCAGTCCTCAACTGCAACTCTGTAGTTCCAGTCAATGGTCATTAAAATTCTCCACCAACTCCCATTCGGACTCGTCTGCCCTTAGCATCCGACCTAACTCCATTGATCTCCAGCATAAGCTCAGGGAACAAAACGTCAACTTTTATCTGAGCACAGAACCTGATACTGAATTGAGCAGGTAACAGATATACATACAGTACATACACACATACATGTATTCATTTACTTCTTCTGCGTGTGTGTGTGTGTGTGTGTGTGTGTGTGTGTGTGTGTGTGTGTCTATCAATATAGTTGGCTCTTTACTGCATTCATCATCAGGGATAAATAGGGATGAACGATAAACAATAGTATTGCACAGGTTCAGGATGAAAATGTTTACAGGGATATGGCCAAACACAGGTAAATGGGACCACCCAGGTGGCCACCTTGATTGGTCTAGATGAATAGGATTTATTTCTGTGTTGTAAAACTCTTTTGACTCTCTTACTCTCTGATAAACATCCTCTGACTGAATATGCCACTACAAAATGTTGCAATACTGAAATAAATTGTTCATCCTATTGCTTCCTTTTCACGAAAGCCACTGAGACTGAAATTCATTTCTGGCCTTTAGTGAACAACAATTAGTGATCTACCAGCTGCCTGTTGTACTTCCCTTCTGAAGCTTGACTGCACTAATGTCCTTGACATTGAATTCCAGCCAGGGAGTACAAGAGAGGGCAGTTACTCTAGGAACCGTTGTGAAAGACCTTTGGTCAGAAAAGTAAAAGAAGGAAAGCAAATGAGTTTTAATTTTCAGAAAAGCTAGGGGATAGAGTGATATGTGAAGGTTGGGATTACCTTACATTTAAACTGTAAATGAAGTCATCCAGTTGATTGGTTAATGGGGGCAGTTAGAGACAGAACTAGAATAAAGGAGCATAAGATCTGTCAAATGAGGTCAATTGGAGAAAGAAAGAGAACCTAAAGCAACATGTGAAACGTGAGGGCTGTAAGACATGCCTAGCAGGTCAGGCTATGCCAATGGTCAGAGAAGAGCCATACACTATCTGATAAAATGAGTCAAAGGTACTTGAGGCTGCAGGTTTTGATATTGCATCCCATATGCTGCAAAGCGACCAGATAGAGAATGAGGTTCTGCTCCTCAGGCTTGTGCTGATCCTTGGTATAGAACGTAAAAGATAGAACAGTACAAAGCATTCTCAATTGATTGATTGGGTTACCATTTAAAAAGAATTAACACAAAACTTCATCAAAAGGTTAAAATACTTTTCTTCGGTCTGAAGATTTTGACTTACAGTAGCATCAAGAACTGCTCCAATCAGAATCTATCAAAACATTAATTAACAGTACCCCAGCAGAGCATTGTAAATGAGGCTTGCACCATACTAATCAAGTTTGACCCAGTTTCACTGATATCTCTTTTGCTTTTCCTAATAATTCTACGAGCGTGATTGATAAATTCGTGGCCTAAGGTAGAAGGAGTCAATTTTAGAAAACCTAGCACATTTGTTTTTCCTATATTTACACACTTAGTCCAGCGGTCGAGGAGCATACGGATCCCTTCTTTGTAGAAAGAGATGAGTTATTAACTTCAAACTTTCTGAATTTTCACTCAAAGGGTTGAACTGCACGGGCATGTAACAAGAGCTGTATAACTCATCTCCTTCTACCTTAGGCCACAAACTTATCAATCGCCCCTGCTGTGGACCACCTGGACGTCCAAGACGCTCTTGTTACATGCACGTGCAGTTCAACTCTTTGAGTGATAATGCAGAAAGTTTGAAGTTAATAACTTCTTCTTCTACCTTAGGCCACGAACTTATCAATCACTCCTGCTGTGGACCACTTCTACAAAGAAGGGATCTGTATGCTCCACAACCGTTGGACTAAGTGTGTACATATAGGAGGGGACTATGTTGCAAAATAAATGAGCTAGGTTTTCTAAAATTGACTCCTACTACCTCAGGCCACAAACTTATCAATCACCCCTCATATTATATTTAAAGAACAGTAAAGGGAAAGAAAGTTCCAAAGATTTCATTTTCTGTGTGAATGATTAATTTTCAGAAGAATTTTATGGATTTTTGATAAACAATTCATTATTTATATTCTTGCTTTTGGAATACATTTCAAAGTTAAAAGTTCAAAGTAAATTTATTATCGAAGTATATATATGTCACCATATATAATGCTGAGATTCATTTTGTTGTGGGCATACTCAATAAATCTATAGAATAGTAACTGTAATAGAGTCAATGAGAGACTGCACCGACTAGTGTATTCAACCAGAATGCAGAAGACAACAAACTGTGTAAATACAAAAAGAAGAAATAATAATAATAAATAAATAAACAATAAATATTGAGAACATGAGATGAAGAAATTTAATGGTTTAGTTCAATCTATTCATATACTGACATAATTATTAATTTTGTGTTGATAACAGTTTGTGGAATATAGAACATAGAACAGTACAGCATAGTACAAGCTCTTTGCCCCACAAAGCTATGCCAATATTTCAACTGACAAGATCAATCTAACCTGTCCCTCCCACATTATCTTCCATTTCTGTTTCAACCATGTGCCTATCTAAGAGTCTCTTAAATGCCTTTCAGATAGAGTATGTTCCTCTTCCAAGTATGTTCCAAGCACTTACCACTTTGCATGTAAAAAAAATATACCTCCGACATCCCCCCATGCATTCCTCCAATCACTTCAAAATTCAGTACTTTTGCATTAGCCGTTGTCTCCCTGGGAAAAAGATGCTGACTGTCCACTCTATCTATGCCCCTTGTCATCTTATACACCTCTAACAGGTCACCTTTCATTCTTCTTCAAACAGAAAAACCCTGCCTCGCTCAATCTTTCTTCCTAAAACGTGTTTCCTAATCCAGGCAGTATCCTGGTAAATCTCCTCTACACCTTATCTAAAGTTTCCACACTGTTCCACATTCCATATTGCAGGGACCAGAATTGAACACAATACTCCAAGTGTGGTCTAACCAAAGTTTTATGGAGCTGCAACATTACCAATCAATATAGCACAATGTTTTATTGATTTACATTTCTCTTCACTATATACCGTGGTACCCAGTTGTCACCTCTTCACAACCTGTAATCAAATACTTAATTCCTGACAGCTTAGGTAACACTACAACCAGATTTCAGTACATGCAATTAGATCATATTCTCTCACTTCCATTTATATCATTAATTTGGTAACCTTGTTCAGACTGCTGCAGTTATGCAGATAGAATGTCTTAATTTTAAACATTTCTTTCTTCATTTGCTGCCTGATTTCATTGCTGGCATTTTACTTATTTCACTTACTAGTTTTCTAACATTCCCTTTTGCTTTATTTCTAACCTAACCTAAATTTCCTTGAGATTCCCATCCTCCTGCCAAACTAGTTTGCAATAGTAAATCTCCATACAAAGAAATAGGCCCTGCCCTGCTTCTGAACGCAGCAGGCCAGGCAGTACCTATAGGAAGAGATACAGTCGACATTTCGGGCTGAGACCCTTCGTCAGGACTAACTGAAAGAAGAGATAGTAAGAGATTTGAAAGTGGGAGGGGGAGGGGGAGATCCGAAATGATAGGAGAAGACAGGAGGGGGAGGGATGGAGCCAAGAGCTGGACAGGTGATTGGCAAAAGGGATATGAGAGGATCATGGGACGGGAGGCCTAGGGAGAAAGAAAGGGGGAGGGGGGAAGCCCAGAGGATGGGCAATAACAGATGGGGTACGAGGGGGAGGTGGGGCATTAACGGAAGTTAGAGAAGTCAATGTTCATGTCATCAGGTTGGAGGCTACCCAGACGGAATATAAGGTGTTGTTCCTCCAACCTCTGTGTGGCTTCATCTTTAGAGTAGAAGAGGCCGTGGATAGACATATCAGAATGGGAATGGAACATGAAATTAAAATGTGTGGCCACTGGGAGATCCTGCTTTCTCTGGCGGAGAGAGCGTAGGTGTCCTGCGAAATGGTCTTCTATATATTGGCTAGACCCGACGGAGATGGGGAGACTATTTCGCTGAACACCTACGCTCTGTCCACCAGAGAAAGCAGGATCTCCCAGTGGCCACACATTTTAATTCCACATCCCATTCCCGTTCTGATACGTCTATTCACGGCCTCCTCTACTCTAAAGATGAAGCCACACTCAGGTTGGAGGAACAACACCTTATATTCCGCCTGGGTGGCCTCCAACCTGATGACATGATCATTGACTTTTCTAACTTCCGTTAATGCCCCACTTCCCCCTCGTACCCCATCCGTTATTGCCCATCCTCTGGGCTTCCCCCCTCCCCCTTTCTTTCTCCCTAGGCCTCCAGTCCCAAGATCCTCTCATATCCCTTTTGCCAATCCACTTTCCAGCTGTTGGCTCCATCCCTCTCCCTCCTGTCTTCTCCTATCATTTTGGATCTCCCCCTCCCCCTCCCATTTTCAAATCTCTTACTAACTCTTCTTTCAGTTAGTCCTGACGAAGGGTCTCAGCCCAAAACGTCGACTGTATCTCTTCCTATAGATGCTGCCTGACCTGCTGCGTTCCACCAGTATTTTGTGTGTGTTGCTTGAAACTCCAGCATCTGCAGATTTCCTTGTGTCTGCCCTGCTTCTGCTGATTTGTATAGGTCTTACACTCCTTGATAAATATGTCACACTTCAGGCACTATACTGAGCATAAGTCATTAGCATAAATAAATAGACTTTAAAAATCACGAAAAAGATTGTGTTTAAAAATTTTATATTTAGGATTTGGATATTTTTGTCAATTTGAGCTGATAGCTTCAATGAGACAACCCAGCAATGATAACAGCACATATCAAAAACGAATAGCCCCACTCATTTCTGCAACAAAATATCCTCTACTTTGCTATAAGCAATGCCATGAGAAATCACTAATTAGTACAGAATGAAAGAAGTGACACAAATCAGCTTATTATTGTTGAGCAGAGAATCATATAGCAAGGAAACAGGCCATTCAGGCCAACTGGTCCATGCTGAACAAAACTCCCCATTCAAGCCAGTCCCGTTTGGCCCATAATCTTCTAAACCATCCCTATGCATATACCTGTCCAACTGTCTTTGAAAAGTTGTTATTGTACAGAACCTGCCTCACGCGGTTAATTCCACATATATACCTACCTTTATTTCAAAAAGGTTGCCCCTCAAATTCCTAATTAATCTTTCTGCTCTCACTTAAACTTTCTAGTTCTTGACTGCGTGTGTTCACCTCTTCCATGCCCTCCATGAATATATGTTTCGATATGATCACTTCTTAGTTTTCTACACTCCAACGAATAAAGTCCTAGTCTGTCCAACCTCTCCCTATAACTCAGTCTATCAAAACCTTGTAAGTTTTTTCTTCACTCTTTCCAGTTTAGTAACACTAGTTCCTACAGCAGGGTGACCAAAACTGAATGCAGTAGTCCAAATCTAGTCTCACCAGCATTATGTACAACTGAATCATGATCTCCCAACTTGCCTTGACTGATGAAGGGCAGCCTGTCAAGAGTCTTCCTCCATCTACCTTTGACCCTATTTTCAGGGAACTATTACTTGAACTCCAAGAGTGCTCTATTCTGCAGCGCTCCTCAGGGCTCTACCAGTCACTGTGAATGGCCCATCTTGACTTGACATCCCAAAATATACATTTCCCACTTCATTGAATTAAATTCCATTGGCTATTCTCCAGTCCAATTATTCTGCTGATCAAGATTGTCCTCCACATCTTGATAACTTTCTTCAGTATCCATCATACCATATATTTTAGTATTAACTACATTTTCCTGAATGACCTGCTCACCATTATTGACAATTTGTTACTGTCACTGTCAGAAGACAATCCATTGTCGGCATACATATAGTTCAACATCAATATTGCAGCCAATATTGCTGTTGGTTATCTTGATATCTTATTCATATTACTCCTTGTACATGTTTTCATCCTGCTTATATCCCAATCTAACACTGTAAAATCAAAAGAAAGGAAAAACTGGGAATCCGCTGAAACTTTGATCTCTAGTCAATTCAACGTTGAATATATAGTTGGTGTGACACAGCCAGCAGAGCCAGAGCAGAGAGATTTTTTTTTCTAAACCTGAGATAAACTGGGACTAAAAACATTTCAAGATGTATGTAAACACTACATATGTGTACCAAAGAGCAATGAATTTCTAACTAATTAATACCATATGTAAGATAATAAAAGCAGTACTTTAGGATGCTTATCTGTGTGGGCTGTTTTTCTGGCTACCATTTAAGGTCAATTATGCTGTGGAAGATAATGTATTTTCTTTTACAATCTTGGATTTGGATGTGTATTCAGTTTTCTTGTTGATTTAACCAGTTTCCAGCATAACTTCATTTTAGTTTCATTGCTTTCTAATCTGGCCGGAGAATGGCTACATTATTCTGCAACTATAAGATACTGTCACGTCAGGAGAGCAATCATTCTATTCACAGGCAACACGCACAAAATGCTAGAGGAACTTAACAAGTCAGCCAACATCTATGGAGGGGAATAAGCACTTAACATTTTGGGCCGAGACCCTCCTATCCCCCATCCTTTCCAGTCCTGACGGAAGTTCTTAGCCAAAAATATCAACTGTTTATTATCTTCCATAGACACTGCCTGGCTTGCTGAGTTTTTCAAGTATTTTATGTGTTTTGGGCCCTGACATACTGTATCCATAGTTTGCCTTCTGACTAAAGTTCTTGGCAAAGAGGAACATTCCATTCCAGAAGCAGAGTTTCAGGCATCCCCTTTAACCTATTAATAGTAATCCATTTAAATTGTTCACAACAAGTTCTGAATCTTAGTTTGCACTGGTTTTCACAGTATTATTAGTTTATCATGTGTTCAAGATTTCCCAAGCTTTATATCACCTTTTACAGTCTTAAGTAGTGTTAGGCATAGTTGTAACCATGAGTGAAATTTGGTTTCAAATTATTGTTTCTGTTTTTATCCAACATTCAGAAATTTCTGGTCAGATTTTTCATGGGGCATAGTGACCAATCTTTTCACAGGAAAAAAACAAAAAAAATAGTTAACATTCTGGAGCTACAAGGATATTCTGGAGCGACAAAGAACAGCCAGCTATCCTTACTTTAAACTTTACATTCCTACCCATCTACCAGGAGTAAGGCCACATGTTGTTTACTTGTATTTTCAAAAGGCCCTTGACAAGTTGCCGCACATGAGGCTGCTAAACAAGAACTCATGGTATGGCAGAGAAGATACTAGCAGGGATAGAAGATTGGCTGACTGGCAAGAGGCAAAGAGTGGGAATAACAGGGGCCTTTTCTGGTTGGCTGCAAGTGACCAGTGCAGCTCCACAGGAATCGGGTTTGGGCTCGTTACTTTTTATGTTATATGTTAATGATCTGGATTAAAGAATTGATGGCTTTGGGCCAAGTCTGTAAATGATACAAAGATGGGTGGAAGGGTAGGTAGTGTTGAGGAAGTATGGAGTTTGTAGAAGGATTAGAAAGATTAGGAGAATGGGCAAAGAAGTGGCAGATGGAGTACCGTGTAGGGAAGTGTATGGTCACATACTCTGGTAGCAGGAATAATGGCTTATATTATTTTCAAAATCGGGAGCAAATTCAGATATCAGAGGTGCAAAGGGCCTTAGAAGTCCTTGTGCAGAATCCCCGAAAGGTTAACTTGCAGGCTGAGTCATTGGTAAGGAAGGCAAATGAAATGTTAGCATTCATTTTGAGAGGACTAGAATACAAAAGCATGGATATAATGCTAAGGCTTTATAAAGCATTGACCAGAGCACATTTGGAGTATTGTGAGGAGTCTTGGGCCCCTTATCAAAAAAAAAGATGTGCTGACATAGGAAAGTGTCAAGAGGAGAGCTGTGAGAATGATCCCAGGAACCAAAGGGTTAATCCCAGGAATAAGGAATGTTTGATGATTCTGGGCATGCACTGGCCGAAACTAGAAAAATGAGTCAGTCATTAACTTCAGAAAGTAAGGCAAAGCATATGCTCATGTCTGTGTCAATTGTGCTGAAGTGGAGATGGTTGAGAGCCTCAAGATCTCAGCTGGAAATATCACCAATAACTAACTCGAGGCACCATGGTAGCATGGTGGTTGCACAAAGCTATTACCACTCAGGGCATCACAGTTTGGAGTTTAAGAGAATTTGTATGTTCTTCCCCTGAGCACGTGCACCTCTGGGTGCTTCAGTTTCCTCCTATAGTCCAAAGACGTGTGGGTTAGTGGGTGAATCGATCATTGTAAATTGCCCGAGGTAAGGCTAGTGTTAAATAGGTGGGTTGTTGGGGGAAGGGCATCTCGAGCCATGTAGATTCTTCAGAAAAGAAACACATCTGCATCTCTGTTTCCTCAGAAGGCTAAGAAAATTTGGTACACGCTAATTTTTAAAGACGAACTGCAGAAAACATTCTATTCAGATGCATCACAGCTTTGTACAGCCCCTAACCTGCCCAAGACTGCAAAAAATTGCCTAAAGTTGTCAAAACAGCCCAGGCTGTCATGGAAACCCACCTCCTCCCTATTGACCTGTCAATACTTCCCACTTTTGAGAAAGCAGCCAGCGTAATCAAAGAAGTCTCTCATCCCCGTCATTCTCTCTTCCTACCTTCCCCTCCCCCCCACCCCACTTCATTGGCTAGAAGGTAAAACAGCTTGAAAACATATACCACCTCAAGGATTGTTTCATGCTGCTAAGAGACTCTTCAATTAACTTCTTTTACAAAAAAGAATTTCTGATCCTCAATCTACCTCATCATGGCCTTTATAACCTACTTGATTACGTGCATTGCAATTCCTGACTATATTCTGCCTTCGGTTATCATTTTTCCTTCTGTTTTACCCCAGTGTACTTATGAATGGAAACAGCTGTTTTGCAAGGAGTGCTAACAAAACTTTTCACTGTATCTCGCTATAGCCGACAATAATAAATCAATTACCAATCACCAGAAGGGCTTCCAATCTACCAATCAACCTTTTTTGTTGGCTCCGAACCTGTACTCACTGGAGTTTAGAAGAATGAGGGATGATCTCATTGAAACTTATCTGATATTGAAAGGCCTAGACAGAGTGGACATGGAGAGGATGTTTCCTATAGTGGGGAAGTCTAGGACCAGAGGGCACGACCTCAGAGTACAAGGACGACCCTTTAGACCAGAGATGAGGAGAAATTTCTTTAACCAGAGGGTGGTGAATCTGTGGAACTCATTGCCTGAGATGACTCTGGAGGCCAAGTTATTGGGTATATTTAAAGCAGATGCTGACATGTTCTTGATTAGTAAGAGCATTTGTGATGTGGAGGCATTGTATGGGCTCTACTGCTCTTGAAAACGAAAAAAAAGGCTCCGCTGCAATAGCAGGCGCAGGTGTTTTATTAACAAATTTATTAGCAATTTTTCACTAAGCCCCAAAATGTGAAAATATATGCACGGTGAGGGAAAAAAATATACACAAAATCCAACAGAAGACAACTGAAAAGCCATAAGAAGCTATAAGATGAAATACGAAGGTAAGCTAGCCAATAGTGTCAAAGAGGAAATCAGAAGTTTTTTTCAGATATATAAAGATTAAAGGAATAGTGAGAATAGATACTGGACCACTGGAAAATAATGCTGGAGAGGTAGTGATGGGGGGCAAGGAAATGGTGGATGAACTGAATATGTATTTCGCATCAGACTTCACTGTGGAAGACACTAGCAGTATGTTAGAAGTTGGAGAGTGGTGGAAGGCAGAAATGAGAGGAGTTCCTATCACTAGGGAGAAAGTGCTTGGGAAGCTGAAAGGTCTGAAGGTAGATAAGTCACCTGCACCAGATGGGTACTCCCCAGTGTTCTGAAAGAGGTGGCTGAAGAGATTGTGGAGTCATCAGTAATGATCTTTCAAGAATTACTCAGTTCTGGCATGGCTCTGGAGGACTGGAAAATTGCAAATGTCACTCCACTCTTCAAGAAGGGAGGGAGGAAGAAGAAAAGATATTATGGGCTAGTTAACCTGACCTCTGGTTCGAAAGATGTTGGAGTCGATTGTTAAGGATGAGGTTTCAAGTTACTTGGAGGCATATAGTAAAATAGGACAAGGGCAGCATGGTTTCCTTAAGGGAAAAACCTGCCTGACAAACCTGTTGGAATTCTTTGAGGAAATAACAAGCAGGATAGACAAAGGAGAATCGATTTTGAGTACTTGGATTTTCAGAAGGCCTTTGATAAGGTGCCACACATGAGGTTACTTAACAAGATAATAGCCCGTGGTTTTACAGGAAAGATGTTAGCTTGGATGGAGTATTGGCTGACTGGCTGGAAGCAAAGAGTGGACATAAAGGGAATCTTTTCTGATTTGGTGCCAGAGACAAGTGGTGTTGCACAGGAGTCAGTATTGGGACCGCTTCATTTTATGTTGTATGTCAAAGACTGGATGATGGAATTGATGGCACTGTGGCCAAGTTTGTGGATGATACAAAGATAGGTGGAGGGACAGGTAGTTTTTAAGAAGCAGGGGGGATGCAGAAGGAAAATAGAGGAAGCACAGATGAAATACAGTGCTGAGAAGTGTATGGTTATGCACTTTGGTAGAAGGAGTAAATCTGTAGACTATGTTTTTAATGGAAAAAATCCAAAAATGTGAGGTGCAAAGGGACTTGGGAGTCCTCAAGGTTAACTTGCAGGTTGAGTCAGTGGTGAGGAAGGCAAATGCAATGTTAACATTTAGTTCAGAAGACTAGAATACAAAAGTAAGGATGTAATGCTAAGTCTTTATAAGGAACTGGTGAGGCTTCACTTGGAACATTGTGAGCAGTTTTGGGCCTCTTATCTAAGAAAGGATGTGCTGACATTGGAGAGGGTTCAAAGGAGGTTCACATAGATGATTCCAGGAATGAAAGGTATCATATGAAGAGCATTTGGTGACTCTGGACCTGTACTCACTGGAATTTAGAAGAATGTGGGGCAAATCTCATTGAAGCTTATCACATGATGAAAGGCCTAGACAGAGTAGATATGGAGAGGTTGTTTTCTATAGCAGGGGAAACTGGGACCTATGGACACAACTTCAGGATAGAGGAACATCTAATTAGGCAGTGGTGAGGAGGAATTTCTCTAGTCAGAGTGTGGTGAACCTGTGGAACTTGTCACCACAGGTGACGTGGAGGCCAGGTCTTTGGGTATATTTAGGGTGGAGGTTGATAGATCCTTGACAAGTCAGGACGTGAAAGGTTACAGGGAGAAGGCTCCATACTCAATAGTCCAAATGACCTAAATCTGCGCCTTTCTCTTATGGTTTAAGATATATACAGCATTGTGCAAATGTCTTAGACACATACATATAAGTAGGGTGGCGAAGAAATTTGCACAATACTGTATTAATTGGCTGGTGTGTTCACTGAGATCTTTAGCTTCTGTCTTCACCAGGCTTCAATTATACCGGTGCCCAGGAAGGATGTGGTGGACTGCCTCAATGTCTGCTGCTCAGTTGCATTTACATCCACAGTGACGAAGTGTTTTGAGAGGTTGTTGATGAACCACAGCAGCTCCTGTATGAGAGGTGACTTGGATCCACCTCCAATTTGCCTACCAGAGCCATGGGTCCACAGCAGATGCCATCTCACTGGCTCATCACTCAACCCTGGAGCATCTGGATAGCAAAGGTACAAATATCAGGATGCTATTTATTGACAACAGCTCAGCATTCAATACCATCATTCTCTCAGAACTAGTCAATGAGCTGCAAAACCAAGTCCTCAATACCTCCTTCTGCAATTGGATCCTGGGTTTCCTCACTTGTAGGCCTCAGTCATTTCAGATTGGCAACAACATCTCCTCCACAATGTCCACCAGCACAGGAGCACCACGGGGTAGTGTGCTGTGTCCCCTTCTCTACTCACTTTACACCCATGACTGTGTGGCTAAGCACAGCTCCAACACCATTTTCAAGTTTGCTGATGACACCACTGCTGTGGGCCAATCAAAGGTGGTGATGAATCAGCATACAGGAGGGAGATTGAGTGCTTGGCTGAGTGGTGTCATAACACAACCCTCTCACTCAATGTCAGCAAGACCAAGAAATGGATCATAGGCTTCAGGAGAAGGAAACCAGAGGTCCATGAGTCAGTCCCTATTGGAGAATCAGAGGTGGGGAGGGTCAGCAACTTTAAATTCATGGATGTTACTTATTTCAGAGGTCCTTTCCTGGACATAGCACATAAGCACATTTGCAAAGAAAGCACGGCAGCGCCTTTATTTCCTTAGGAGACTGTGGAGATTCGGCACGACATCTAATATTTTGACAAATATCTATAGATATATAGTGGAAGTATATTGACTGGCTGCATCATGGCCTGATATGGAAACACCAATGCCTTTGACTGGAAAAGCTTAAAAAAAGGAAGTGGATTCGGCCCAGTACATCACGGGATAAGCCCTCCGAACCATTGAGCACATCTATATAAAACACTGCCGTAGGAAGGCAGCATTCATCATCAGAGACCCACCACACAGCTCATGTTCTCTTCTCACTGTTGCCATTAGGTGAAGGGACAAGAGCCTCAGGATTTGCACCACCAGGTTCCAGAAAAGTCACTACCCCTCAACCATGAGGCTCTTGAATAAAAGGGGGTAACTACACTCACGTGTTGGTGCGTGGCCAAGTGGTTAAGGCATCGATCTAGTGATCTGAAGGTCGCTAGTTCAAGCCTCAGCTGAGGCAGCGTGTTGTGTCCTTGAGCAAGGCACTTAACCACACATTGTTCTGCAACGACACCGGTGCCAAGCTGTATCGGCCCTAGTGCCCCTCCTTTGGATGACATCGGTGGCGTGGAGAGGGGAGACTTGCAGCATGAGCAACTGCCGGTCTTCCATACAACCTTGTCGAGGCCTGCCAAGGTGCAAATCCATGGTTTCATGAGACTAACGGATGCCTATCAACTACACTCACTGAGGTGTTCCTACAACTAATGATCACACTTTAAGGAGTTTTTATCTCATTGTCTCAAGGTCTCATTATTTATTGTTATTATTTATATTTGAATTTGCACAGTTGCCTTCTGCACTTTGGTTGATCTTTCATTGACCCTGTTATAGTTACTATTCTTTAGATTTGCTGAGTATGCCCACAAAGAAATGAATCTCAGAGTTGTACTGTATATGGTGACATATATATGTACTTTGACAATAAATTTTACTTTGAACTTTAATTTTATGCATCGTACTGCACTGTTGCTTCAAAAAAAAATCAAATTTCATGACATCTGTGAGTGATGATAAACCTGATTCTGAGATGGGTCTTTATTGCGGACTGACAGTGGGAAGGGGACGTGAGAGGGAAGCACCAGAGAGACGTTCCATGATGATCAATAAACCAATTGCTTAGAATCAAATGACCTTGCCTGGTATGTCTGCACCTATGCAACTCAACCACCCCTGGCACTCCCTACCAGACACATTGACACCATACGGCCTCGCTGAGGGGCCAGTTTCTCTCAGGTCCTCATACTGTTCCCTTGGGCAGAAAGAAGGTCTTTGAATAGTATTACCAGGTCCGAGTCAGTAGCTGGAACTTTTGAAGAAGGTCATCTCTTCTGGCGCCGATCTTGGATCTTGTGCCCACTCTACTCATAGTCATAGTCATACTCATAGTCATAGTCATAGTCATAGTCAGGGTGTTTGTGAATCTGATTGCACATCAATGGACAAACAAGGTATTAAGACAAAAACAATAAAAAACATGTCTTTGCCTTCACACTTCCCACTTTTTCTGTGTTTTCAAGCTGAATGAGGTTAAAAAAAAAGACTGATTCAAATCTAGTCGTAGTCATAGTCATAGTCATACTTGATTGATCCCGGGGGAAACTGGTTTTCGTTACAGTTGCACCATAAATAATAAATAGTAATAGAACCATAAATAGTTAAATAGTAATATGTAAATTATGCCAGTAAATTATGAAATAAATCCAGGACCAGCCTATTGGCTCCGGGTGTCTGACCCTCCAAGGGAGGAGTTGTAAAGTTTGATGACCACAGGCAGGAATGACTTCCTATGACGCTCTGTGCTGCATCTTGGTGGAATGAGTCTCTGGCTGAATGTACTCCTGTGCCCACCCAGTACGTTATGTAGTGGATGGGAGACAATGACCAAGATGGCATGCAACTTGAATAACAAAGGACAGTTCTTGTCGGAACATTGCAGTCCACACAGAACTTGATGTAATCAGTGATGGCATACTCCTGTTCCTACTCTGATAATGCATCCTCTTCCTCTTTTGCCCCGAGATTACCACCTGAGACTGAAGGCCGGTCCTCTTGCACACTTTTTTACAGCTGGCCATCCTACTCCTGACACCAAATGTGATGTAGAGACATACAATGCCTCTGCATCACAGCGTCAAAGATTACAGGGAGAGGGCAAGAGAGTCGGGCTGAGAGGGTAATGAATCAGCCATGATAGACCAGATAGCCTAATTCTGCTCCTGTGCCCTCTAGTCTATTCTTGATGCAATGCCATTACCCTCAGTTAAGCTCAAAAAATTAACTTTGGAGTGAGCAATGGTGGGCTGATGACACTAAGTTTGTCAGTCCCACATGGCACAAATCCTTGACCAACATCATAAGAAGATTCAGTTCCCGATGCTGGACTTATTTGGACTTTCTATTATTGCTAAATTTAGATGGTTTGTACTTGAGCCAAATGCTTTTCACAGTTTGGTTCTCACAGTTTCCAATACGGTGTCATGATTCTTGAATGACTTTCAGCAATTCTGCAAGTGTGAGAATATAATTAAATTGTCCCATATGTTTTACTTCAGCAGTATAATTAATTCACTTCTTCAAATAAACCCACCATTCATTTGAAATTGTCCATACTTAAGAGGGAAATATATGCATTTATTAAGGTAAATAATGATGTGTTAATTATTAGCATCAAATAATTCTGCTAAGTATAATGTCCTAAACTACGCTTGTGTATAACTATTTGACTTAGAAACTAGGAAATTTATTTTCTCATTTTATTAAACCTAGTAAAAGTCATAATTATTATTTTCATAAAAGCCCACAATTGGCTTCTTATAATTTAATAGGCCATTCATCCTATCAAGTTTATACAGCTTATATGAACAATCCATTGATCCCATGCCCCCCATTTATTTTCCCTCTCATGTTCAATTCATGCCCCTCGCCCAATTCTCCCACTATCCACCTATGCCAACATTTGGAGAACACACAAGCTTGTCCAGACTACACAAAGTCTTTGTAATTTCTATTGTTTCCTATATTTTTTTACCACATTATGCCAGTCTTTCATATTCTACTAAAGCTCCACTTATACAGCAAGTTATAATATCAACAAGAGCAGCTGTATCATTACAGTATGCAAGTTAATCATTATTAGGAACACATACAAAATGCTGGAGGAACTCAGCAAGCTGGGCAACATCTGTGGGAAAGAGTAAATAGTCGACATTTCAGACCAAGACCCTTTATCAGAACAGTCCTGCTGAAGGGTCTCAGCCCGAAAAGTCAACTCTTTACTTTTTTCCATAGATGCTGCCTGGCCTGCCGAGTTTCTCCAACATTTTGTGTGAGTTGCCTTGGGTTACTAATCCAATCTGCAGATTTTCTCATGTTTGTTATTCATTGCTACTGTATATGCTCGCAAATAATCGCCGGCTGGTGGTGTAGTGGCCTCAGTGCTGGTCTTTGCAGCGAAGGCTCCGGAGTTCTAATCCAGCCGGCTCCCTTGCACGCTTTCCATCCGTGCTGGGTTGAGTGTCGAGCTAGCAACTTGGCCACATAAAAATAAGAAAGCCTGCTTAAAAAAAAAACGCCTTCACGACGGTGTCCCGATGACTCCACTCGGAGTTAAGGGCTTTCTTCTTCACGCTCTCAAATAGTTGCATTATCCTCCATTGCCAATTTGAATGTGAATCCACTTTCACTGATGGTTAACTGCACTTACATTCTGAAGCTGTGGAGAGAGTCCCTCAAAATGAATTATGCATTATTTCTCCTTTTTGTCTGTTTCTCTACATGGTTAATATTGGATGCTGTTGCACAATAAAGATAATTTCTGGAACTACACTGTGTCTGATGCCCCAGTGTTACATTAAATTCCATGGTTATATAACTGCTAGACTTAAATAATTAAAATTAGAATACAGCACAACTTTTTAAGCATGCTAATAATCTTCAACATTATAATCTATTTTCAGTATGTAACTCACTCTCTTACTATGTATGCTCCAGAGAGTGAATGGAGAGTAAGCAGTTAACATAAAATCAGTAACAATTGAAATAAAAGGTATATAAAAAGCAGCTTTAAAAGAAAGGGAGGTGGAGAAGTCAAGTGGTGGAGTAATTTCGGAGTAAAGTTCACAAAAATCGGGTTGTTCACAAAAAGTTCACAAAAATCGGGTTGTGATAGTGTTTAGAGATGGTGGGTCAAGCAAAAAGGAAGAATTGAAGCCACTATGGGGCATAAATTGGAACCAAAGGCTACAGAATGTTGCAAAATCAATAGAAACAGACAGGTGTATACCTTCCAATTGAGGTTTTGAGGTTTATAAAGGAAATACAGTAGTTTTCAGCAAGTAGAAGCATTCATCACTGGGATACAGTTCAATGGAGTTGTCAGTAGTATCAGATAGTCTTATGACACCAATGTAATTTGGATTTTTTTTGTTTCTGAATGTAGTATTTTAAGTCAGTAGGTAAGAGGGAAATCAAACAAGCAAGATTTCACATTTTCAGAGGAATTCACTTTACTTACAACTATATAAACCAATGGACAGAAGAGCAGGGCATGGTAGTTTAGTGGAATTCCTTATGGGAATGTTGGCCTATTTTCCTTCTTATACAATTCAGTGTAGTCAAAAGCAGGAAGACCTGCAATTAGGTCAGGAGGCCTCAGAAAAATGGACATACTCTATATCGTAGCAGCAATGGGAATATGATAAAAGCTGAGTCAAACTAATCCCAGGTTTTGTTTTGATGACTAATGTGATCTGGAATTCATATTGCAATAAGATGTAGAGTTGAAAGCCATCTGATCCAGGTGAAAAGAAAGGAGCAATGAAGGAAATTCTGGCAAACCCAGGAGGAAGGACACAGAGGTCCAGCTTCTTGCTGATGTGCCTAGAGTAGCAAAAATGAAAGTCACAAAAAGTTTGGCTGCTCTTCACCAACCCTGATCCAAATACACTGCAATTTTGAACTCCTCAGAGTCCAGTAACAATATTAGTGTAGTTTCCCATTGTTGAATTGGGCATTGCTCACACAGCACCTTTCAGTGAAGGAGGACATTATGTAGAATGGAGTATTAGGAAATTATTTGTTTTAATGAATTGAGGTTAATTTAAGGTTTCTAATTTTTATTGCATTTTTAATATCTGACAATTTTGAAGGATTTTGATTTTTAAAATTTGAATAGTTTTGCACTCAGGTATTTTGAACTTTGTAAAGCTAAACTTTGTAACAGCTTTAACCAAGTGGGTGTGGTCTATTTAGTCAATATAGCTGGCTGTTGGTTCTTTGTAGCTGTTTCATAGATAAGACTTACTCTGATATCCTTTCATATCACAGCATTTATGCTTGCAAAGCCATTCTACCATGTGGAGCCTCATAACTGAAAACCAGGTGAAGACCTTGCAGGGGTTTGACACTGGTAGTTGCTGAAGATAAATGCTGTCTTATAAAGATAGGCAGTGAGCAAGAGTGACTCAACACTGGAGATAATTCTGGCAGGTGATTTTGGCTGGAGCCGGAGAGAATTGTATTGGCCTTCTTTTTGATTAATTTAACGTGTCCTGGCTCAATGCAGGGCTAGGATTAATGCTTGTGAATTAGCAGAGGGAAGCATGGTAACAACAGGGAAGGAATTTGGGAAAACTATGACTTGACCTGCCCTCCACCATTTACTAACATGACACATATGAGTTCAACGTCCTCTTGCAGTCTACGGAACTAAGAAAAGTGGAGTTAGGAATGTGGTAATCCAACCTCAAAAGAACCAGATAAAAGTTGTTGGTGAATGCAGCAGGCCAGGCAGCATCTCTAGGAAGAAGTGCAGTCAACGTTTCGGGCCAAGAACCTTCGTCAGGACTAACTGAAAGAAGAGCTAGTAAGAGATTTGAAAGAGGGAGGGGGAGGGGAGATCCGAAATGACAGGAGAAGACAGGAGGGGGAGGGATGGAGCCAAGAGCTGGACAGTTGATTGGCAAAAGGGATATGAGAGGATCATGGGACAAGAGGCCTAGGGAGAAAGAAAAGGGGAGGGGGGAAGCCCAGAGGGTGGGCAAGGAGTATAGTGAGAGGGACAGAGGGAGAAAAAGAGAGAGATAGAAAAAGAATGTGTGTGTATATAAATAAATAAATAACAGATGGGGTACAAGGAGAGGTGGGGCATTAGTGGAAGTTAGAGAAGTCAATGTTCATGCCGCCAGGTTGGAGGCTACCCAGATGGAATATAAGGTGTTGTTCCTCCAACCTGAGTGTGACTTCATCTTTACAGTAGAGGAGGCCGTGGATAGGCATATCAGAATGGGAATGGGACGTGGAATTAAAATGTGTGGCCACTGGAATTCCTGCATCTGCAGATTTCCTTGTGTTTGCATCAAAAGAACCAGAGTTATGCTGCTGAAAACTGCAGGGGCGCAGCGGTTATTGTTGCTTCCTTGTGCCTGCTGTGACTGCAGTTCAATCCTGAATATGGGTTCTGTCTTTGTAGAGTTTGCGCATTCTTCCTATGATAGTATGGGCTTCCCTGTGTCTAGTGGATTAATTAGCAATTGTACATTAACCTTCATGTACAGTCAAATCAGGGGTTGGGGATGGTTGCTGGGTATGTGGGACGAGTAAATTTATGGGCTGTAAGTAAAATATTAATGATAATGACTATAGGGAGAGCGGGCTCACTATTCTCAGCACCAATATTCTGCTGGGAATTGGTGTAGACTAGATGGAGTGAGATAAATAAAAAATCAGATGAAGTTCAGTGAATTTTCTGAGAAAGAATGTGATCACAGTTGACAAAATGGTTTGGTCCAGTTCTGATGAAACTTTCATTTCCCCAGTGGGTTTTCATTTCTGTTGTAGTATTTCCCCCAAATGGCATCCAGACAAAAAAAATCTCTGCAGAGATATTTTCAACCTTAATTATCTACCTTATCTACTCAGAGAGCAAACAGGTTCTACTAACTCTGTCACCCCAAAACCTTGTAATTTAAGTGGTTTGTTTGTTATGTGCCATGTCCTATGATGTGGGTGACCATGGTCTTTCCATGACCGTGATTGTTCTTGGCAAACTTTTCTACAGAAGTGGCTTTCCATTGCCTTCTTCTGGGCAGTGTCTTTACAGCACAGGCGAGCCTAGTCATTTTCAATACTCTTTAGAAACTGTCTGCCTGGCATCAGTGGTCACATAACCAACACTTGTGATATACACCAGTTGCTTGTATGTCCATTCACCACCTGCTCCCATGGTTTCAGATGACCTTGATCGGTGGGAGGAGGTGGGAGGCTAAGCAGGTGCTACACCTTGCCTAAGGGTGACCTGCAGCCTAGCGGGGGAAAGGAGTGCCTTGCATCTCCTTTGGTAGAGATGTATCTCAACTCCAACACCCAGATTTAAGTAGACAACACTCAAAACAATGCTCGTAATGGTCATTGAAATATTTGACCTCCAAGGAGTTGGAATGCAGTACATGTGCATCCTTACTGTTTTGCACATAAAGGGCAGGGTCACAATCCTTCTCAGGATTTTAGCCTCAGGATCATTCCAGGCTTTTGCTGCTAAGCCATACCAAATCTCCCACCTGTTGCTCACTGTTGAAGCGGCCTCAGTTACCAAGTTCTGTATATTCAAGTCAGTGCAGGACATACTGCTTGTCCTTCAAGGCTATCTAGATGGGACTGAGGTAAACGTTTAACCACAATGGCTTGTCCCTTATGTTATTACAGGGATGTGGGCTAAGTCTTCACTTATTCTTCAGCTGACATAAACATGGGGATTGGGTGCAGAGCTGGCTTCCATGACATGTACGTTTTCTCAGACTCTTTCCAGAGTTCTCCTGGGCAATTTCCTGTCAGTGGAAGCTGGCTGTAGGCTGAAGGATGAAAAATGTCTGTGCACCAGGAACATACCTCTTGTGGGCATCCTTTTTCACTGACATATCCTGATCCCTCTGAGCACTCTCCCACAAATTTTAAACACAAGAGATTCTACAGATGCAGGACATCCAGAGGAACACACTCAGTATGCTGGAGGATCCCAGCAGGGCAGAGAGCATCTATGGAAGTGAATAAACAGCCACTGCTTCTGGCCGAGGTCCTTCATCAGGACAGGAAAGGGAGGGAAAGAAGCCAGAAGAAGAAAGTGAAGGACTACAAGCTGGAAGTTGATAGGTGAATCCAGGTGGGTGGGGTAGGAAGTAAGAAGCACTGAGGTGATAGGTGGAAAAGATAGCCTGTAGGAGAAGGAATCTGATAGGAGAGGAGAGTGGACCGCAGAGAAAGGGAAGCAGGAGGAGCACCAGGGAGAGGTGAGAGGCAGGTGAGGAGAGGAGGAGAGGAGGAGAGGTGAGAGGGGAGACAGTGCGGGGGATTGCAGAAGAGGGAAGGGAGAGGGAAGTCAGAGAAATCAATGTTCACCCCCTCCTCTCTGTGCATCACTGTAGTATCTATTCTTTTGGCAGCAATGTTTTCCTAAAGCTGGAAAAAAGCAACTTGTATAATGTGTGTATCAGATAAGAGGCAACTACAATAAAGTCACCGAATTGTTGCAGAGAGAAGTTGTAGTACATCAAAAAGGAACACTACACCAGAAATGACACAAGGTCACTACCGTGACCCTCACAACTGAAATTACTGCTCTTTTATGTGACTTTTATGAGCAGCATTAAACATGCATAATGTCACTTTAGTAATAAAATAACGACATGAAACCATGCTTGGCAATATTCTGAGGTATTTTCTTATTGCTGTAAGATGTGACATAAACGAATAAGGTGATATTTGCTTAAGTAGAAATGTTTCTCATACATGATAGTGTTTAATCGTTACTGCTATGAAACAATATTTCAAAACATCGTTACAACAATTACAATATATATCAACATTAACACAGCGAGAGAGAGAAGGAAAACACGATGGTCAATAAGACAAAAACAGTGCTAATTTCACAGAACAAGCTGAAGCAGAATATATTAAAATATACAGGCAGTTGAGGTCATGGTACTGGGATAGGACAAGTCAAAACAGTGTTAATATAACCAATGACAAAGTACTAATTAAATCTTCAAGGTGTGTACTAATAAGATATGCTTCTAAAAACAGAATATTAACTAAATTGTTAAGGGATATATTAATGAGGAATGATTGTCAAAGGAAAAGATTTAGAGGCAAAATATTAATTAAGAAACAAAAAAAACCTGTAAAAAGGTCAAAGCACACAATCACGTACACAGAACTAAAAGGTACATTCTCTCGAGGGTATTGGGATGGTGATGTGAAAATGGTGCATAACGATTGGCTCAGGTCTTGAGAGAAGCAGTGAAGAAAACTTGATTGAACTAAAGAAGAGAAGAAGTGGCCATAGGATAGATAGCCCAAAAGATTCCTGATGATCATGAGAGCTCGAGGACAATCAGCATGTCAAGATAGGGGAAAGAAAGTGAGAGAGCGAGAGAAAGAACAAGACAGACAGACAGACAGACAAAGACAGAGAGAGGGGTAAAACCAAGAGGAAGAGAAACTCAACTCAACAAGGAGCATCAAAGGTCATATTGTGAGCAGTGTCTTAGCTTATTCTCCATTTCACTGGATGTAACTTACTGACTAAAGCTATCCTGCTTATGAAAAATAAATTAACCTGTAACCACAATGGTTTGTTACTGGCACAAATGAGTTGCTTCAGTTAGAGTAATTGAATTCTGAAATTAGGAAAAACATATAAACATCAAATTTGCTAGCCACATATTGATTATAATGCTTCACACACTGATTCCTCACTTTTTCACACAGGATCAATTCTGTGAGAAAAGCTATTATGTCAACAAGTTTTAAATAGGTCTGCTTTTGTTCAACTAAGACTTATGAATTCTTTCCATGTATAAAATTCTCAGTACCTGTTTTGAGGATTTTATAGAAGTACAATTATGCAATCAGCTCCACTGCGAATGAAATAAACTAAAGAGGGTTTTGTGTACAGAGACAATCACAAAAAGAAACTTAATTTGATTTTTTTGTCGTATATTGTTCTGGCCTTTTCATCCAATGTAAATTATCTTGCACTATAGTTGGATGATTTTATTGAAATTCAGATTGAATGCTGGAGCTTCATACAAATATATTTTTAGCACTAAATGATTTTATTTCTTCTAATGTAAAATGTTAATATTCAAGGCTTGCTTTCTTTTATTCTCTTCTGATACCTGCATCAGACCTTGTTTCAGACAAGCCAATCAACTGCTCACATTCAATAGGCTTCAATAGGTTTCAATGGGTACATTTAATGTCAGAGAAATGTATACAACAGACATCCTGAAATTCTTTATCTTCACAAACACCTGCATAAACATAGGAATGCCCAAAGAATGGATGACAGTTAAACGTTAGAACCCCAAAGCCCCCCCAGCTCCCCCACCCATGCACAGGCAGCAGCAATGCAATGACCCCCCTCTCTCACCGGCAAAAAAAACATTAGCACCTTCCACCAAGTACTCAAGCATGCAGCAAAGCATCAGTAAAGACACAGACTTGCAGTACCCCAAACTCCTTCACCTGGTAATTCAACATAGCACAGGCTCTCTCTCTCTCCCTCATAAGAGTAAAAGAGGTGTCCCTATTTCACAGCAAGAGGGGAGGGGAGACATAACAAACAACGCACTGATTTACAATTTTAAAAGTCTGTGGCGTTGCTTTTTCCAAGCTCTCTGTCCAGAGAACCGGCCCCAAGGCTCAGGTCTCTGGTCACACAGACAGCAGCTAGCCCACTACTCCCAATGTTCCGTGTTCTCCCCAACATTTCAGTCACGGGCACCAGCCTTGAATCAACTCATCCCCAGAGCCACGAAATCTGGCACCGAAGGCGCGCTAGTCTTCCAGGCCGCATCCTTGCGAAATCAAAAAGCAGCCGGTCGTGAAGCCCTGAGAGTGGGTCCCATTCCCACAAAGAACCGAAGTCAGAGTATAACTCCAGGTTAGGGTCTTCAAAAGAACCTTGCAAAGGAAGAAAGGAGATGTTAAAGATAGAAGTAGAGAAAATTAATCTGCGTTAATGGCATGACTGAGACAAAGCAGCTTGTATTTCAGTCAAACTGTTGGACATGTATTGGATCATACTATTACCTTCCTCCTATCACCTCCCAGTTTCTTACTTCATCCCCCCTCCCCACCCACCCACTTTCTTCCTCTCATCTTCCACCTTGTAATCCTTCCCCTCCCCCACTTTATTCTGGCTCCTCCCCCCTTCTTGATGAAGGGTCTTGGCCTTCACAGATGCTGCCTGGCCTGCTGAGTTCATCCAGAAGCTTGCCTGCCTGTTACTTTGGGTCGTACCATACTGAGCGCAGAACAAAAGCCGTGCTCAGTGATGGAAGGATCAGAAGAGGTAGAGCAAGCCTCTGAGAGTGGATGATTGAGATGACACTCAGTGAGGCTGCAGATTTAAAAGGAGTAAATGAGAAGATTAACAGATAAAAGGAAACTGGGGAGGAGACTGGGAAGGAGATGGGATGGCAATGGATAATTAAGGAGAAGGGAAAACTTCAGAGGAGGGGCAAGGTGTTATTGACACAGTGGGTGGAAATCTGTGGGATTTGTAGAGATTTCAGGAATGGAGAGAAACCATATTCACCCTGAATGATTGGCTTCTCAAATGGAAGAATGAATGACAAGCAATAGCTCTATGGTAAAACCTACTTCTGCATTCTGGGCCATAACTCACAAATATGTGTATAAAAATATGCAGTGATATGAATCACTTGCAGTAAGCCATTGTGGTGGAATAGCTGCAACCGTGTATGCACGAGGCATGTGATTACATTTAGTAACAAATTTACTGATAAAATTCAATCATGTGAACATCAGAACGTAATGCTTTCTGTTGTTACGTACCCCGTAACTGGGTTACCAAACCAGCAGAAATGGATCACTCAGTTGGAGTCTGGATTACTAGAACTAAGAAAGTTTTATTAAAGAAACAAGCAACGCAGTACTCTAATCAAAAAATGATAATAAATGCAACAGTTCAGCAATGATAAACACACATGTACACAGAATTAAGATAACAAGATTAATCAAGCTCTATCGTTGTCTAGGAGTAAATGATCAGTTTCAAAGTGACACAAAGTCCAGTTCAATTTAGTTCAGTTCGCAGTAATCGTTGCCATGGCGATGGACAGTGGGGGGAAGGGGAGAGAGCAAAGCGAATGAATATTCAACACAGCTTCCACACACAGACCTTCCTAGTCAGCTGTCAGGTGAGTCCTTTGTGATGTCATCTGAGGTCACCGACCGTGACCCCTCCGTTTCCAGATACGATCGTTTCCCTGCGCTGAACCTGGCACCCAGGCAAGGGTGGACACACACCAGGTTCCCACCAATCGTGCCTTTCCACCCTGTGCATTTATGGCTTGATCTCGCGATCAGCCGTCCAAAAGCTTCCCACCGACTTGTGAGAGGCGCACCGATTCCAGGGTCTCATTACCTCGGGTGTCGTGTGTGTCCTGCCTTAGCGAACCTGTCCCTTTTTATCCCCCTGCTTGTCCATCACTTCAAACAGTTCAGGGTTCAAAGGGGGAGCCGCTCTAGACAGCTCTCTCTCCCGTCCTTTAATTACACATCTCCAAATGCTGCTCCATTGTTTTTCTTATCTCTCTCTCTCTCCTGAAGACAGGTGGCAGACCAACAGCTGATCACACAGGACAGCTAACATCTTATCTATGTGTATTCTTGTCACACTTCCCCCCTTTAAGGATTTTTACCGGGGGAGTAAAAATTACGAACATGAACACATTATTTGATACACACACAAATATACATCTTTATCAGCTATTTGGCTAATACAGCGAGTTTGAAGTTGTCAACACCTTGACAGACAGTCAGCCATCACATTTTCTGTTCCTTTTATATGTGTTATTAATAATCCCTTAGACCAGGCTCCAACTTAGCAAACTTCATAGTGGCCAAAAACACTGATGAATTGCGATCAATGTAACCTCTCATTTGGTTTTGTCCCGGACCACAATAACAAGGGTCGTCCCATTCCGACTTAGTTTTCTCTCGCAAGGGCTTAGTAGGAGGGGGAGGGGTAGTGACCGCAGAGTTATTGCAAAACTTCCTACAGTACCCCACCATCTCCAAGAGCCTTCTGAGGGCCCTCTTGTCTGTCGGGGTTGGGAGGTCAGTGATAGCCTGCACTGTAGCTTGCATCGCTGCCAGCTGCCCCTGTGTCACCACAGTTCCCAGGTAACTGACCTTCATGTGGCTGAACTCATTTTTTTCAAGGTTCACTATCAAGCCGGCTTCAGTCAGCCGTATTAAATTGCCAATACACACCTCTGTGTTCGTCAGCCCTTTAGTCACTGAATTACTCATTCTATATGGATGTAGTTTACTAGGCTACCTATTGAACAGACACCACCCAACATCCCAGTTCTTTGTATCGCCTTGGGACAGTCAAACACACGGGTGCGAGTCGTTTAATTACTTCTCCTAAAGAGTCGCTTTGTTCAGGGATTAAGGGAGAGACCTTATCAGCAGACCTGGCCAAAACAATAGGCTTCTCCCATCTGGTCGATACCATACTCATCTTTTCAAAATGTTTTTTTTCTCTTATCAGGGGGACCCTAGCTTCATTGATTTCTGCGCTAATATCGACTAGGTTTGTTAGCATATCAAAAGCCTGTGACCGTCTCAGTTCGTGTCGGTCATAATCAATAACATCTTTCCTCCTGGGCAGCCGGTAAACCTCTTTCATGATTCCACCAACTGTTCCCTCCAGTACTGCAAAATGTCCACGGGTATGTACCTTGTGGGCCATGTTAAAAACCTCATCCCCATAAGTCTTTTGCACCACCCCCCATTCCTCATCTGCGGGCACAGCACTTGGTCTCCCTTGCTTCCTTAGCACTTCCTCCTCCACACAATAGCCTACTAGTTCCCTTGTCAAGTCTGTGTCAGAGAGAGCTGTCTCTGCCAAAACCATCAGCTCCTCGTCTCGCTCCCGCGCCTGCACAAATTCTTTCCTGACTAATGCTACGTCTGTCCCAGCTCCCTCACTACCTCTTGTCTCACTACACTCCTTCTTTTCATTTTCTACCCCCTTCTCGTACAAGGTTGGCAGAAACGTCTCAGCTAAATTTACCACCGCAGCCCCACGATGAACCTGTGAGTCCATGGGCGGGGCCTCAATGCTGGCAGGCTGACCTGTCAATCTCACGACTGGGAACACGATTCCCCCGACGACGTCATTACCAAGCAAGACTTCCACGCCTTTCATCGTTAATTCGGACCTCACCCCGATCGTGACTATTCCAGAGACCAGGTTGCTTTGTAAGCATATCTGGTGCAAAGGGACTGACTCTGTCCCTTCCCCAACACCTTTATAATTGTTTATGTCAAATATAATAATATCACGTCATTCAATATCTGTCACTGGTAGAACAGTTCATACAATGTCATTTTGTTGAAGTTAATGGTGGAAACGTACAAGCTGGATAGCATCTTTTGTGTTTATAGTTTTCCTTGTACACTTTTTCCAGCTGAATATAAATAACAAGAAGTGCAACTAGAACCCGAGCTAAGTTGAAGCAAATTCTGATCTACTATATGGAGATTTTGTATACACTTAAAAGGAGGGAGGAGAAGATGGCGGCGCAATGCAGCGCACGCAGCTGTTCCGAATGAATATAGTATTAGTGAAGTAGGATGCCGTGCACAATCCGGATTTGCTGGAGGCAGCCGTGAGAGGTGCAGAGGAACATCAGGAGTAACTTCTGAAATGCCTGGTTCGCTGCCGCTGCTACTGTGCGATCGAGAATCTCCGGAGCCGAAGGCCTCAAATCCTTGGTTTTGCCTATTGCCTGTTGCCAGGGCCGGGGTCAAAGTGCTCGGTGCTGAGTGTCAAAGAGGTGGTCGGAGGCTCGGAGTTTTCAGACGGACTCGGAGTCGGACTGTGGTTGGATGCTTCCAGAATGCTGCATCAGCAAGTTGGCGGCGCTGGAGGTTTACCGTCTGCGTGAGATGATGGGACTTTCGAGAGACTTTGAGACTTTTACTATGCCATGGTCTGTTCTTATCAAATTATGGTATTGCTTTGCACTGTTGTAACTATATGTTATAATTATGTGGGTTTTGTTAGTTTTTAAGTCTGTTTGTCATGTGTTTTCGTGATTTCATTCTGGAAAAATATTATATCATTTCTTAATGCATGCATTACTAAATGACAATAAAAGGGGACTGCGTGTCCTCAGAATCATAATCTTTCATGGATATTTGATAAGATTATTAAAATGCTCATGAAATAATTATAGGTCTAGCTGTATATTAAATTCATATTCTCTTACTAGACAAGACAAGAAAGAGTGTTAATTAATGACAGTTTGCTATTAAAATTTTATGACTTTTTGCATTTGACATGAAGCTTTGGGTATCAGATATTCCAATCATTATTGTCTTTGCCATAATTTATAGATTTGCATCATTGTTAAGACCTGCTTTTAGATTATATTAATACTGCAGCGATGGGGCTTTGGATTCAGGTTGGATCTCCTTCGGAGGAGACGCATTCTATCTCTGGCGTAGAAGAACAGGGAGCAATGGCGGCAGTAGCGGTCTCTCGGAAGAAGATGCCGGAAATGCGCATGCGCAAAGAAGTACGCATGCGCAAATCGACACAATTTAAACTACAAGAACCGACGGCCACTGCAACTGAAAGTGACTCAAAGTCAGAATTGGATTCTGCAAAGAATACAGATGAAGAAGAAGAGGAAGAACTGGAAGAGACTGGAAGTAAAGGAGACGACGGAGACATAAGAGAGGCTTTATTGCAATTAACGGCTGAACTAAGAAAATTAAGAACAGAGCTTAGAGATGTGAAGATGTGCTATGATAAAGCTATGAAAAGACAGGATAAAATGGATAAGAAACTTCAGAAGATGGAAAGAACAATGGAGCATATTAACGATAGAATGGGAAAAACAGAAAATGATGTGCTCGTCTGGAACACGGAAAGAAATCGACTTTTGGAGAAAGTGGACGTGTTGGAAAATTTTAGTAGACATAATAATATTAAAATTGTTGGTCTTAAAGAAGGTATAGAGGGAGATAATCTAATAGAATTTTTTCAAAGATGGATCCCGAAAACCTTGCAAATGAAAGAGGAAGATCGATCAATTGAAATTGAGCGGGTACATAGCCACAAGATGACCAATATCCATGATCAATTTTAATAAAATTCTTAAGATTTCAGGTTAAAGAAAGGATTCTACAGGCGGCTGTCCAAGCTGCCAAGAAGAGAAAAGGGCCACTGATGATAGAAGGGAGGAAAATATTTTTCTACCCTGACATAAGTTATGAACTTTTGAAGAGAAGGAAGAAATTTAATCCAGTGAAAAACCCCTATGCGGTCACGGTTATCAATTTATATTGTGTTATCCTGCAACCTTGAAGATTTTTTTGACTGGTGGAGAAAAAAGATTTTTTGACCATTACCGGAAAGCGGAGGAGTTTGTGTGAGATTCTTTGAATATTCACCAGATACAAGAACAAACCCAGGGGAGCGAGATGGATTGAAGATGAAGATTGGATCAAGGAATAGGCCTGTTGGATTTTTAGACGGATGAAAATATAAATATATTATTAATTATATGAGGGAGGGGAAGAAAGGTTAAAATTTGAGGAATACTAGTTGGGAATAATGATATTAATTTTTTTATATATATATACAATTTTTTTTACGGGGGAGCTGGAAGAAACACTGACCAATCGCTACGTTATTCATGTGTGCAACGTGGCAATAGCCACGACCCGCACAATGGAGGAGGGTAGTGTTGTGTATCTCTTCATTCACAACATTAGTGGGGGGGTATTTTGTTTTTTCTTTTTTTGTATCTCATCTTTTTTTTCTTTTTGCCTGGATGATTGGGAGGGAAACACATAGCAACATGGTGAAGTTCAAAGAAATTCCCCAGGGAACTATGACAGTTGAGAAGTTAAGAAATGTTTTAGATATGATAAAGATCTTGGTTCCTTGGAGAAAGTAACAAATATATATTAAATTTATTTTTAATCCCATGGAGCATGTGGAAACCTTCCAATATTCAGGCGATTCTTCTTTTTTTTCTTTTTTTTTCTTTTCTCTTTAGGTAGTAGCATATATTGGCGGGGGGGGAGGGTTAAGGGGAGGGGGGAGGGTAGATTTTTTTTCTCTTGTATTACTTTGAAAACTCAATAAAAATTATATTTTAAAAAATTTGCATCATTGTTAAGACCTGCTTTTAAATTATATTAATGGACAATTTTCCTTTTGCAATGTACTGATTAATGCTTCAGCATAACCTTTCCTTGTGGTTGCAAACAGATATAAAATTAACAGATTAATTATTGCGCCAAGGTAGTACAAAAGGCATATTATACAGGAAGAAATGCAGCATAACTGTAAGAAATGAGAAACGTGAGAGATTCTGCAGATGCTGGAAATCCAGAATAACACACACAAAATGATGGAGGAACTCAGCAGGTCAGGCAGTATCTATGGAAATGAATAAAGAGTCACTTCTGATGATGGGTTTCAGTTCAAAGCATGAACTCTTTATCCTTTTTCATAGACACTGTCTGACCTGCTGAGTTCCTCTGGCATTTTGAATATGTTTTTCTTCATTCCTCTCCACGCCTTGTGATGCCACAGGTGGCAACCTTGCCGTTTCTGTAGCATTTTTTAATTTTTATGAGGCCAAGTTGCTAGCTGGATGCCTCTCCCAGCATGGAAAGAAAACGTGTAAGGAGCCGGCCAGATTCAAACCAAGCACCACTCGCCTCGACGTCCGGTGTGGATGCCACTACACCGCCAACCAGCCGTCATGTTTTCTGTGTATGTTACCCTGGACAAAGTGAGACCTTCTCTACTGGGAAGATTGAATGTTATGTCACTCTGATAATGCTTTGCACTAGGTTTCTTAAGCAGCAAATTCCTCCTTCATTTTCTTAATCATCTTAATTTTCTCGAGTCTGCCCAGGAATTCCTGATACAGGGGGCAACAAACCTCTTGCTAAATCTGATTTATTTTTATTCACAGCAGTCCAGATTTTGGATGCTGAGATTGGCATCTAAGATCTGGGTTGCTGTGAGTAAAATAATACCTTGAATTCCCTGCCAAAGTTCAAGAAAATGAGGAACTCAATATCTGGGGAAAAATAGGAATCATACCACTTATTGACTTGTTTCTATTATAAATCTTCACATTCCTTGTAACACTCATAATATCTGAATTTATTTATTTAAATTATTAAAATTAAAGATATATTCTTTCATGATTTGTTCAGATTACAACCCACTGTATCCTTAAAGAATGAAAAACACAATTACTGGGATTTTATTTGACTGATGTTCCTGCTTTCTACATTCACTTCGTAAACCAATACCAAGAGCTTGACTTTGCCACAGCAATACTCTAGAATGGCTCACTTTACAGGTGCCAAGGCAGTTAAGGTCAGTCACAGGATTTGATAATCCTGAGACTATTCTTATCTGCCTTGGCACCTGTAAACTGGGCCGTGCTAGAGGCCACCACCTCACAGGCTTTCTCTAGCCATGAGTGGTAAGCAACTTTCAGTTGAGGAGATATTGACCCCCATTCCACTCTTCCACTTTAAAAAGTTAAAGAGAAACTATGAATAGCAAACATATAATAACATGAACTTGAAATAATGAGAAGTAAACAAATATCTTAGCTAAATTAACTTTTTAATGAAGGTTGGCAATTCCATCCATGATTTACAGCTTGTACACCAGCCATTGGATTCAGTGGTAAGTCCAGCAGCAAAACCAGAGATCAGAAAAATGCAGCATTTGATCCCCAGTCTACTCTTCTGCAATGCATAGCCCTGGAAATCAACAGAGGGTCCATGTTTCCTGCAGGATCAACACCGAAAGCAAAGAATAAGCCAACTCTTTAATCCTGTCCATAAAATAATGCATGACTTCCACAAATAGATAAAATAAGAAGGGAGGCTATGTAAGCTAAATGCTCCAAAATCCCCATCTATGTATCTCTAGTGTAAGGATTTTTTTAAAAATCTAATTTCTTTTACAAAGTTCATAGTTACCAGCTTCATTTTTAAGCTGTCTTTGACTTCCCTTGTCAGACGCAGTTGTGTAATCCTCCCTTTAGAATACCTCTTCATCTTTGGGGTGTATCTATCCTGAACTTTCTGAATTTTCCAAGATATTCTAGTTGTTGCTGTTCTACCATCATCCCTAATTGTTTTTCCTTCCAATCAGCTTTGGCCAACACCTCTCTCACAACTCTGTAATTCCCTTTACTCCACTGTAATACTGATACATCTGACTTAGCTTCTCCATCTCAAACTTCAGGGTGAATTCTATTATATTATGATCACAGTCTCCTACGGGTTCCTTTCCCTTAAGTTCCCTAATCAAATCTGGCTCATTACACAATGCCCGATCCAGAATTGCCTTTTCCCTCGTGGGCTCAAACACAAGCTACTCGGAAAAAAATCTTGTAGACATTCTCCAAGTTCCCTCTCTTGGAATCCAGCATCAACCTAATTTTCTCAATCTGCTTGCATATTGAAATTCCCCCCATGACTATCATAACATTTCCCTTATTACATGTCTTTTCTATTTCCTGTTGTAACCCACATCCTGGCTACCGCTTGGAGACCTATGTATAACTCCCATCAAGGTCTTTTTACTCTTCAGTTTCTTAAATCTAACCACATGGATTCTGCATCTTACAATCCTATGTCAATTCTTTCTAGGATTTGATTTCATTTTTCTTACTGACAGAACCATGCCCCTTCCTCTGCTTACCTGTCTGTCCTTTTGATACAATGCATATCTATGGACGTTCAGTTACCAACTATGATCTTCTTCCAGCCATGGCTCGGAGATACCCTCAATCATACCTGCTAATCACTAATTATGCTGCAAGATCATCTACCTTATTCTGTATACTGCATGCATTCAAATATAACACCTTCAGTCCTGTATTAATCACCTTTTCAAATTTTGACCCATTACACTTCAACTCATCCCACTGCCTGCAATTTTCCCCTGTCATCTGCCTGCTTTTCCTCACTGCCTCTGATTGTTTACGAACTGCCCCATCCTCAGCCCTATCACTCCAGTTCCAATCCCCCTGCTAAATTAGCTTAAAGCCTCATCAACTGCTGAAGCAAACCTGCTGGTTGCCCTCGGGTTCAGGTGTAACCCGTCCTTTTTGTTGGGGTAAACAAAGTCTCGCATTACTGCCTCGTTGACCCAGATACATGGAAAAACATAGAAACATAAAAAACCTACAGCACAATACAGGCCCTTTGACCAGCTGTGTCGAACACGCCCTTACCTTAGAAATTTGTTTGATGATGAAATTCAATAAAAATTAAATTACAAAAAAAAAGAAAGAAATTACCTAGGATTACTCATAGCCATCTATTTTTGTAAGGTCCATGTACCTATCCAAGAATCTCTTAAAACACCCTATTGTATCCGCCTCCACCACCGTCACCAGCAGCCCATTCCACGCACTCACCACTCTCTGCGTAAAAAACTTACCCCTGACATCTCCTCTGTACCTACTTCCAAGCAGCTTAAAATTGTGCCCTCTCGTGCTAGCCATTTCAGTCCTGGGAAAAAGCCTCTGACTATCTACACGATCAATGCCTCTCATTATCACCCCTATCAGGTCACCTCTCATCCTCCTTCGCTCCAAGGAGAAAAGGCCGCGTTCACTCAACCTGTTCTCATAAGGCATGCTCCCCAATCCAGGCAACATCCTTGTAAATCTCCTCTGCAGTCTTTCTATGGTTTCCACATCCTTCCTGTAGTGAGATGACGAGAACTGAGAACAGTACTCCAAGTGGGGTCTGACCAGCGTCCTATATAGCTGCAACATTACCTCCTGAACTCAATCCCATGATTGATGAAGGCCAATACACCATATGCCTTCTTAACCACAGAGTCAACCTGTGCAGTTGAGTGTCCTAGGTACTCAGACCCCAAGATCCCTCTGATCCTCCACACTGCCAAGAGTCTTACCATTAATACTATATTCTGCCATCCTATTTGACCTACCAAAATGAACCACCTGACACTTATCTGGATTGAACTCCATCTGCCACTTCTCAGCCCAGTTTTGCATCCTATCAATGTCCTGCTGTAACCTCTGACAGCCCTCCACACTATCCACAATACCCCCAACATTTGTGTCATCAGAAAATTTACTAATCCATCCCTCCACTTCCTCATCCAGGTCATTTATAGAAATCACAAAGAGAAGGGGTCCCAGAACAGATCCCTGAGGCACACCACTGGTCACCGGCCTCCATGCAGAATATGACCCGTCTACAACCACTCTTTGCCTCCTGTGGGCAAGCCAGTTCTGGATTCTCAAAACAATGTCCCCTTGGATCCCATGCCTCCTTACTTTCTCAATAAGCCTTGCATGGGGTACCTTATCAAATGCCTTGATGAAATCCATATACTCTACATCTACTGCTCTTCCTTCATCAATGTGTTTAATCACATCCTCAAAAAATTCAATCGGGCTCGTAAGGCATGACCTGCCTTTTACAAAGCCATGCTGACTATTCCTAACCATATTATGTCTCTCCAAATATTTATAAGTCCTGCCTCCCAGGATCTTCTCCATCAACTTACCAACCACTGAAGTAAGATTCACTGGTCTATAATTTCCTGGGCTATCTCTACTCACTTTCTTGAATAAGGGAACAACATCTGTAAATCTACAATCCTCTAGAACTTCTCCTGTCCCCATTGATGATGCAAAGATCATTGCCAGAGGCTCATCAATCTTCTCCCTCACCTCCCACAGTAGCCTGCAATACATCTCGTCTGGTCCTGGTGACTTATCCAACTTGATGCTTTCCAAAAGCTCTGCACATCCTCTTTCTTAATATCTACATGCTCAAGCTTTTCAGTCTGTTGTATGTCATCCCTACAATTGCCACGATCCTTTTCCGTAGTGAATACTGAAGCAAAGTTTTCATTAAGTACCTCTGCTATCTCCTTCGGTTCCGTACACACTTTTCCACCATCACACTTGATTGGTCCCATTCTCTCACATCCTATCCTCTTGCTCTTCACATACTTGTAGAATGCCTTGGGGTTTTCCTGAATCCTCTCCACCAAGGCCTTTTCCTGGCCCCTTCTAGCTCTCCTAATTTCATTCTTAAGCTCCTTCCTGTTTGCTTTACAATTTTCTAGATCTCTATCATTACCTAGTTTTTTAAACCTTTCATAAGCTTTTCTTTTCTTCTTGATTAAATTTACAACAGCCTTTGTACACCATGGTTCCTGTACCCTACCATTCTTTTGCTGTCCCATTGAAATGTACCTATGCAGAACTCCACACAAATATTCCCTGAACATTTGCCACATTTTTTCCGTACATTTCGCTGAGAACATCTGTTTGGAATTTATGCTTCCAAGTTCCTGTCTGATAGCCTCATATTTCTCCTTACTCCAATTAAATGCTTTCCTAGCTTGTCTGTTCCTATCCCTCTCTAATGCAATGGTAAAGAAGATAGAATTGTTATCACTATCTCCAAAATGCTCTCCCACTGAGAGATCTGACACCTGACCAGGTTCGTTTCCCAATACCAGATCAAGAACAGCCTCTCCTCTTGTAGGCTTATCTACATATTGTGTCCAGAAACCATCTTGAACACACCTAACAAACTCCACCCCATCTAAACCCCTCGCTCTTGGGAGATGTCAATCAATATTTGGGAAAATCTGCCACCACGACAACCCTGTTATTTTTACACCTTTCCAGAATCTGTCTCCCTATCTGCTCCTCAATGTCCCTGTTACTATTGGGTGGTCTATAAAACACCCAGTAGAGTTATTGACCCCTTCCTGTTCCTAACTTCCACCCACAGAGACTCCGTAGACAATCCCTCCATGTCTTCCTCCTTTTATGCAGCCATGACACTATCTCTGATCAACAGTGCCACGTCCCCACCTCTTTTGCCTCCCTCCCTGTCCTTTCTGAAACATCTAAAGCCTGGCACTTGAAGTAGCCATTCCTGCCCCTGAGCCATCCAAGTCTCTGTAATGGCCATAACATCATAGCTCCAAGTACTGATCCTGTTGTCCTTCAACAGCTCAGTGGAAGAATTTAGGTTGTTAATAGTCCAGTTCATCAGAAACTGTTCACTAAAATCCTGCAAATCAGTGTTCAGCTCACGACCCGCCTCGGTTCGAAATCTCATTATGAGCTTGGTATAAACATTGGAAAAAAGTTAAATTATTAAGTTTAATGCATTGGGTCTCAAATCAGCTTATGGACAAGTCCTGTGTAATGAATGAGAACCTGGAAAAAATCTATAGTTATTCCTAGCTATAAAATTGTTTTATATCTGTTAACAACCACAAAGTGATTATTTAAACGCAAACAACAGGAATTCTGCAGATGCTGGAAATTCAAGCAACATACATCAAAGTTGCTGGTGAACGCAGCAGGCCAAGCAGCATCTATAGGAAGAGGTGCAGTCGACGTTTCAGGCTGAGACCCTTCGTCAGGACTAGACGAAGGGTCTCGGCCTGAAACGTCGACTGCACCTCTTCCTATAGATGCTGCTTGGCCTGCTGCGTTCACCAGCAACTTTGATGTATGTTGCACAAAGTGATTATTGTATGTCAATCATCTCAGCTTCCTGGAAAAGAATTAGAGGGTCCAGTGGAAAATAGCTGTATATGACTAGCAGTAAGTTTATGTGGTGATAATTAGCCAGGTTTACACCCCGGTCTGTACCCTTCTTGGCAAACATGTGGTCAATGTAGAACAGGCTAATATGCTGGATCATGTCAACGGTAAAAAGGAGGTTGTGCTGGAATTTTTGAAAACCATTAGGATGGGTAAGTCTGTGGGGCTGGATGGAATATGCCTAGGTTACTATGGAAAGTGGGGGAAGAGATTACTGCACCTTTGACAATGATCATTGCATCCTCACTGCCCACATGATTATTAGCAGAAGATCGGAGGCTGGCAAATGTTATTTTTTCTGTTCAGTAAAGATAATAGATTTAATCCTGGGAATTATAGACTAGTATGTCTCACATCAGTTGTGGGCAGAATATTGGAGAGGATTCTTAAGGGTGTGATTTACGAACATTTGGAGGAGCGTAATTGGATTAAGAGGTAGTCAGCATGGATTGTGAGGTGTGGGGCTGATCATATCTCATGAGCCTGATTGAATTTTTCAAGGAAGTGCTATAACAGATTCATGAAGGTAGAGCAGCAGATGTGGTGTAGATGGATTTTAGTAAGGTGCTTGACAAGGTTTCCCATGTCGTGCTCTTTCTCAAAGTCAGGAGGGTTTTGTATCTTCTGCCTTAATGGGAGAGGGAAAAGACAGAATGATATGCCTTGTCCCATGATGACTGAGGTGGATAATAGAGGGTGGGGTTGGGGGATTCAGTCAGAGAGAAAACGGCAGATCCAGACAATGTTTTAAGGGGAGAGTTTGGGATTCTTCCCTCCATCTCACAAGCCTCCCTCCCCTGCCCCCTCCCTGGAAAGCTCACAAAGGACTGTCTACCCCTCCACAACATCACATAGCTACCATGCCCTGGCATCAGGCAGTGAGGTGAAGTTTGTGGCAGACATATCCGGAGAGAGTCCAGAGAGTGAGAAGCATCTCAGAGCCTCTCTCCATCCAGCACACCACTGCAGACCAAATTAGAAATCACCACATTCTACGGCAAGCAAACACATCTCTGATCAGACCAACATCTGCAGGTGACAGAGCTAAAGCGAGGACACTGGAGAGAGGAGAGTTTGGGGGTTTACAGGGTAAGGGAGTCAAAGGGCTGGAAGGGCAAGGCTCAGTGATAGAGAGAGGAAGCACACAGCAATTCCCCCGGGTCATGGGAAATGTGATGTTGTGAACAAAGGTGCATTTGGAGTTGAAGGGTAACTCCAAATCGGCCTGCAGTGAGGGGCAAAGGGTCAGAGGCAAATGGTCAATGATGACAATGTCCCTGTGTCTTCCTCCCCCTCCTAGTACTGTTTGTCAAGAACACTGTCCTCACCCCTTCTGGGAGTGGGCATTGACACACTGCCATCTCCTGCACAGGGGGAAGGGGTGCTGAACACATCATCCTCTTCCCCATCTCTGGGGACCATTATCAGACACGCCATTCCCTCCCCCATCTCTGGGACATACAGTCCTCTCCCATAAGCTTGTGGTGTTTCTGTGTGTGGAAGGCATGATCAAAACTGACACACACACACACTCCCTGGGTCAAAGAAAGAGTGAAGCTTCCTCCACAACATCCCATCACACACTCTGAGGGTCATAGAGTGCAGTTTCTTCTATTCATGTCCCACTACAGAGAACATGACACTGCATAGAACAAATCATTCAGAAAGACAATGGTTCTCTTCAGGTGTCACTTCACTCCTCAATGCTCTGAGGAAAATCCTCTGTTACTCTTCATGTCATCTGTCATTGATTTCCCCACCAAGACTAAACCCTGTGGGAAGTAAAAGCAAGAGGGAGAACTTCACCCCTCTGACCATGCAGTGTTCCCTCTTCTGCACTCCTGATTCTAATTACTTCTCTCCACCTCACCGCCCCTGTAATCACCAGCTGTCCAGAAAATTAATTCCACCCCTCGTAGGAAACCCCACACATCCTGATTCGATTTGCATCACTCTCAAAAAGTCTGCTTTTACTGCAGGCTTACCCAAGTTCTGCTCTCATAGAGGGACAAGAAGGATCATGGGGTCCAAGTGTATCATCCTCTGAAGCTGGGGGCATGGATTAGAGTGGGAAAAAAGATGCAAGCACGCCTGGCTTTATTGGTCCTGATTTTGAACTCTAGAGTCAAGAAGCTACAGTGCAGCTGTACATTTGGAGCATTGCACTCAGTTCTGCTCCCCCCATTATAGAAAGGATGTGGAGGTTTTGGAGAGGGTGCAGCAGACGTTCGTTGGGATGTTGTCTGAACAAGAGGGTATTATCCACAAGGTGAAGTTGGACAAATTGGGCTGTTTTCTCTTCAGTGATGAAGGCTAAAGGGAGACCTAATAGAAATTTAGAGAACCATAGAGGCATAGAGAAGACATCCAGAACCTCTCTCCTCTAGGGTGAAATTATCTAATACTGGATAATGCTGCTTTGGCCTTGACCCTGCCTTGTAGAACTGGATCCTGGACTTCCTGTCAGATCACAGCAAGTGGTAAGAGTGGGCTCCCTCACCTCTGTTGTGCTCTTTATACATACCATGGGTTACTAAGAGCAAACCATATTCTGGAAGAATTAAAACTAGAACTTTTATTTACAACGGCAACAGCAACCATGTTTTTAAAATACAAGTTTCTAGATCATTCTCTCATTTCTGCGCATGCACCGAACTCTGACCAATCGCGTTCTTACACATGACACGTGATATCACCACATCTTCCTTTCCTTAAAAAGAAAAACAATTAGCAACATTAATCAAAACAAATGCATAACTTAACATGTCTCTATCAGTCTCTCTGGGGGTTTACGAACACGAGTAGACCTTCTAAGTGGTTCACACAGTTCTTGTGTTTCGTTGTTATTTTCATGTATTATCTGGACTGCATCAGTTAACTGAAACTCTGAAGTTGGCTCTTTCTTAAGGTCTTTGCAATTTCTTCTTAACACTGCTCCCTCCTCTGTTTGGACCATGATCTGGGTTGTACTTCTTCAAGTACTGTAGCTTTCTGTGTCCATGCGTTCAAAGGGCCGAATGGCCTACTCCTGCACCTATTTTCTATGTTTCTATGTTTCTATGTTCATTTTGTCTTGTATCCTAACTTCATCTCTTTGGTGCAGCTCAAGTAATGGAAGAGAACATCTGTCAAAGTATGTTTTCTGCTTTGCTTTTAGTTCATCTTTCCATCTTTTCACTTGTTCACCTTCCTCTGTTCTCAGAAAGCTCTCATCTATTGGCAGATTGGATCTCAACCGGCATCCCACCAAGAGCAGAGCAGGTGAAAATCCACATTCAAGTAGAGTACTGCGATAGGCTAACAAAGCTTTATAAAAATCACCTCCACTATCTTTTGCTTTGTGCATCAGTTTCTTGATAATTCCTACCAACTTCTCAACCAATCTATTGGACTGAGGGAATAATGGACTAGATGTTGTATGAACAAAGTCTCATTCATGAGCAAAATGTCTCATACATTCGCCATTGAATTGTGGACCATTGTCTGTGAAACTCCATCAGGTACACCATGTCTGGAAAAAACTGATTTCATGCATGTAATTACAGTCTCTGCTGTTGTTCTGCTCAAACCACACACTTCAGGGTACAATGAGTAGTAATCTGTTATTAATAGATAATACTTGTTGTCAGTTACAAAACGATCAATGCCTACCTTCTGATAAGGTCTTGAGGACTAGAATGTGGATGCAATGGCTCCTTACGGTTGCTAGGTTGGTATTTAAAGCATATTTGACAAGAAGACACCAATTCTGCAATTTCTTGATTCATCCTGAGCCAAAACATCACTTCCCATGCCCTTCTCTTACACTTTTCAATACCTAGGTGGCCTTCATGAATTTTCCCAAGCATTTCTTTTCGGAGACTTTTAGGAATCACAATTCTGCTACCTTTGTACAATATCCCATCCACAACAGAAAGTTCTGATCTGTGGTTCCAATATTCTTGTACTTCTGAGGTACAGTCATGCTTATTATCAGGCCATCCATCCATCACCATTTGTATTACCTGACTGAGAATTTTGTCCTTCTCTGTCTCAAGACACAGCATTTCTAATTTTTTGGGAGCAACAGGTACAGTGTCTATGATCATATCAACAAATGCTTGAACATCAATAGCATCCCTGTGACTGCCTTCTGCTGTTGGATCCACAGTGCTGGAAAGTGTGTCAGCCATGTACATGAATTTTCAAGGTGTGTGTGACACATTCAATGCATATCTTTGCCATTTGATCATGGTTTGCTGAATTCGCAAAGGACAGTTGCTTAAAGGTTTGTGAAACAATGCAATCAGAGGCTTATGATCGGTTTCAACATCAATAGATTGCCCTGACACAAACTGATGAAATCTCTCACAAGCAAACATAATGCTGAGCAATTCTTTTTCAATTTGGGCATACTGTACCTTGTTTCTGGATCAGATAATGAACGAGACGCATAAGCCACTGGTAGCCATTCCTGATCATGTTTCTGGAGTAATACCGCCCCTAAGCCTGCTTGAGATACATCACATGAGATTTTGATGGGTTTCTCAGCATCATAGAATTTCAACACAGGTTCTTTGGTGAGCACTTTCTTGAGATTTTGCCATGCCTTCTCCTGTCATGATTCCAGCTCCATTCGTTTCTCTTTTCTGTTAGCTGCCTCAATGAAGCAAGCTGTTTCGAAAGATTGGGTATGAATTTTCCCATGTAGTTGACCATTCCCATGAACCTTTGAACATCCTTTTTACATTGCGGTCTTGAAATGATCTCTTTTAATGGCTCAATTCAAGTCCCTTGGATCTAAGCAAATCCTCAGTTTTCCATTTTTCTTATCAACAATGACAACTGAGTTGACCTATTCAGCCGGTTCATCAATTTTTTGTATGACTCCTAACCACCCCATTCTGTCAAGCTCTGTTTTCAGTTGATCACGTAATTCAAAAGGTACTTTTCCACTTGAATGTACTACGGGTGGCACTGTGTTGTCAATTTTAATCGTGTGCTCTCCTGGAAGACAACCAAGCCCTCTGAACAAGTCCTCATACTCTTTCATCAAGTCACTGTATTCTGACTATGTGTCACTATCCAGGACTAAGACTCTTTTCACCAAATTCAGTCTCTCACAGGCAGATAAACCCAGTATTGATTGTACATTTTTTGGCACCACTGCAAATGAAAGCATGTGCACCATATTTTTGTGTGATACTTTTGCCACACATGTTCCTTCAACTGGAACGTCTGCACCTGAATACCCAGTCACTTTTATATTTGACTGATGTAACTTTGGTCATGGCTTTAATGCATTAAACTCAGATTCTGCAAGAACATTTACTTGTGCTCCAGTATCCAGTTTAAACAGAATATTGTTTTGATTCACTTGCAATGGAATAGTCCAGTCATTCTTACTTTGCTTGTTTTCACAAAGTACATCTATGTAAAACTCCTCACGCTCATTCTCAAGTGCTGTATATATGTGGTTTATTTCCTTTCTATTTCTGCAACAGCATGAAAAATGATTACTCTTACTACAGTTGTTGCACATTTTCCGATACACTGGACACTTTTTTGGTCGGTGCTGCCGCCCACAGTGATCACATGTTTTTTTTCTTTCCGATGACATCTTGCTCTCTGTCAGTTTCATTGCCGCTTCATTATTTCTTCTAATATGTTCACGCTTTACAGCATCTACACAGCTCTCAATGAAAAGCTCCTTTGCCTGCGACATCACAATTTCCAAAGCTTTGCACAGCCTCAAAGCTTTTTCCAGTTCAATGTCTTGCTCTCTTAACAGTCGTTCTCTCAAACCATTATCCAAAATGCCACAAACAATTCCGTCTTTAATGAGAGAGTCTGTGAGCTCTGAAAATACGCACTCTTTACTGTGGTGTCTCAACTCCATAACAAATTGATCAATCATTTAACCAGGTCTCTGTCAACATTTGAAAAACTTGCACCGTTCATACGTCACATTGTGCTTCAGTATACAAAATGTGTCAAATTTGTCCATTATGGCTTTGAAATTTAAATATTCTCCATTCTCAAAAGTAAAATGGTTATATACTTCAACTGCGTTGTCACCTATTACATGGAGTAGAATTGGAGCTTCCATTTCTTCTGATTTTTCATCTGCTTCGATCACCAATAAATAAATTTCAAAATGCTGTTTAAATCTTTTCCAGTTTTCAGCTACGTTTCCAGCCAACTGAAGCGTCAATGGGGGTTGCAAAACTTCCATTTTAAAAATTGCTAGCACACCAAAACAATTTGTGCTTTTCTTCTTCAATTATGTTCGCTTCTCCCGTGTTAGCGAAACGTATTATTCTTCCAGACCGACTTCTGACACCATGTTGTGTTCTTTATACGTATCTTGGTTACTAAGAACAAACCATATTCTGAAAGAATTGAAACTAGAACTTTTATTTACAACAGCAATAGCAAGCACGTTTTTAACATACAAGTTTCTAGATCATTCTCTCATTTCTGCGCATGCTCCGAACTCTGTCCAATCATGTTCTTACACGTGACACATGATATCACCACAAGCTCCACCCTTCTGACTCTCAACACAGGAGCCCCTCAGGGCTGTGTGCTAAGTCCACTCCTATACTCCCTGTATATCCATGACTGTGTTGCCACCTCAGCTTTAATATGCTAATTAAATTTGCAAACAATACTACATTGATTGGCCTTATTTCTAACAATAATGAGATGGCCTACAGGGAGAAGTCATCTCTCTGACACAGTGGTGTCAAGAGAACAACCTCTCCCTCAGTGTCATTACAGTGCCTCTTTCACCTTAGATGGTTGAGGAAGTTTAGTATGGGCCCCCAAATCCTAAGAATTTTCTACAGGGTGTTACGTACCCCGTAACTGGGTTGCCAAACCAGCAGAAATGGATCACTCAGTTGGAGTCTGGAGTACTAGAACTAAGAAAGTTTTATTAAAGAAACAAGCAACACAGTAATCGAAAGGATAATAAATGCAACAGTTCAACAATGATAACCACACATGTGCACAGAATTAAGATAACAGCATCAATCAAGCTCTATCGTTGTCTAGGGGTAAATGACCAAATTTAAAGTGACTCAAAGTTCAGTCCAGTTAGTAGTTCAGTTCGCAGTAATCGTTGCCATGGTGATGGACAACGTGGGGGAAGAGAGACAGAGAGAACAGGAACAACTGATCATTCAGCACAGCTTCACTCACAGACCGGCGAGATGGCTCTCAAGCAGCTTTTGGGCGGGTCCTTGGTGATGTCACCTGAGGTCACCGACTGTGACCCCTCCTCCAGATGCGGTCGATCCTCTGCAGTGAAGCCGGCACCCAGGCAAGGGCGGACACACACCGGGTTCCCGCTGATCGTACCTTTCCACCCTGGTCATTGTCTGATACTTCTCACCCACTCGTGAGAGGCGCACCGCTTCCAGGGTCTCGTTACCTCGGGTGGCGTGTGTGTCTGTCTTAGCGAACCGGTCCCTTTTTATCCCCCTGCTGGGGTATCGCCTGTCCATCACTTCAAACAGTTCAGGGTTCAAAGGGGGGAGCCGCTCCAGACAGCTCTCTCTCTCCCACGTCCCTTCATTACACATCTCCAGACGCTGCTCCTTATCTCTCCTTCCCCTGAGGGCAGGTGGCAGACCAACTGCTGATGCCACCTGATGCTAGCCCAGGCCAGCAAACATCTTAATTTTATGTGTATTCTCGTCACAAGGGACACAATTGAGAGCATCCTGACTGGCTGCATCACTGCCTGGTATGGGAACTGTACGTTCCTTAATCGCAGAACTCTGCAGACAGCCCAGTGCATCTGTAGTTGTGAACTTCCCATGATTCAGGACAGTTACAAGGACAGGTGTGTAAAAAGTGCCTGTAGGATTATTGGGGACCTGAATCACCCTAACCACACCCTATTCCACCTGCTACCATCCAGGAGGAGGTACCGCAGTATAAAAGCCAGGTCCAACAGGCTCCAGGACAGCTTCTTTTACCAGGTCATCAGACTGATTAACTCATGCTGATTTCAGTGTATTCTATTTTACATTGACTGTTCTATTTATTATAAATTAATGTAAATTGCTATGATTACCCATTGCACATTTTACTCCTCATGTATTTGAAGGACGTAAGAAATAAAGTCAATTCAATTCGATATCATATATTGAAGACGAGAGAGGTAAGTTCACAGGAGATGCGCAGGGCAAGTTTCCGACACATAGAATAGTGGGTGCCTGGAATACAAAGCCAGGTGTAGTGGTGGAGGCAGATATAACAGAGGTGGTTAAGTAAACATTTTGATATGCACATGAATCATGCAGAGCCAGAAGTATACAGACATTGTTTATGCAGAAGGAATTAGGTTAAATAGGTGTTAAGTTACTATAGTTTAATTAGTTGGGTATAATATTGTGGCTGAAAGGCTTAACATAAGAACATGAGAACATAAGAAATATGAACAGGAGTAGGCCATCCGGCCCATTGAGCCTGTGCGGCACTCAATAAGATCATGGCTGATCTGTCCATAAACTCAGCTCCATCTGCCTGCCTTTTCCCCATAACCCTTAATTCCCCTACTATGTAAAAATATATTTAACTGTATCTTAAATATATTTAGTGACGAAGTCTTACCTGTTTCCCTGGGCAGAGAATTCCACAGATTCACCACTCTCTTGGAAAAACAGTTTCTCCTCATCTCCATCCTAAATTTTCTCCCCTGAACCTTGAGGCAATGTTTCCTAGTTCTAGTCTCACCTACCAATGGAAACAACTTTCCTACTTCTATCTTAATGATCCCTTTCAAAATTTTGTATGTTTCTAAAAGATCCCCTCTCATTCTTCTGAATTCCAGAGAGTATAGTCCCAGGCAACTCAATCTCTCCTCATAGGTTAACCCCTTCATCCCTGGAATCAACCTGGTGAACCTCCTCTGCACTGCCCCCAAAGCCAGTATATCCTTCCTCAACTATGGAGACCAGAACTGCACACAGTACTCCAGGTGTGGCCTCACCAGTACCCTGTACAGTTGCAGCATGACCTCCCTGCTCTTGAATTCAATCCCTCTAGCAATGAAGGCCAACGTTCCGTTTGCCTTCTTAATAACCTGTTGTACCTGCAAGCCAACTTTTTATGATTCATGCACAAGCACTCCCAAGTCCCTCTGCACAACAGCATGCTGCAGTCGTTCATCATTTAAATAATAATCTGCTCTTCTATTCTTCCTTCCAAAGTAGATGATCTCACATTTACCAACATTGTATTCCATCTGCCAGACCTTGGCCCACTCACTTAACCTATCTATATCCCTCTGCAGACTCTCCACATCCTCTGTACAATTTTCTTTTCCACTCAGTTTAGTGTCATCAACAAATTTTGCTACACTGCACTCAGTCCCCTCTTCCAAATCATCAGTGTAAAAAACAGCTGCGGGCCCATCACCGACCCCTGCTGCACCCCACTCACCACCGACTGCCAACCAGAGAAACACCCATTTATACCAACTCTCTGCCTTGTTCCAGTGCAATATCAGAATCAGAATCAGGTGTAATACACAAGTGTATGTTGTGACATTTACTGTTCTGCAGTAACAGTACATCGCAATACATAATAATGGAAACCAAATATTACAATAAGAAGTGTATATCTATACACACACACACACACACACACACACATAAATTAAATAAGCACTTTGCAGTACAGAGTGTAAAAATTACTGAGGAAATGTTCGTGAGTTTATTGTCCATTCAGAAATCTGATAATAGAGGGGAAGAAGCTGTTGCTGAAACGTTGAGTGTGTGCCTTCAGGCTCCTGAGCTCCTCCTTGATGGTAGCAATGAGGAGAGGGCATGTCCTGGGTGATGGGAGTCCTTCATAATGGATGCCACTTTTTTGAGACATTGTCTTTTGAAGGTGTCCTGGATATTGGGACGCTAGAGCCAATGATGGAGCTGGGTGTTTAGAATTTTCTGCAGCTTTTTCCAATCCTGTACAGTAGCCTTCCCACACCAGATGCCATCTGTTAGCATGCTCTCCTGTTAGAATACATCTGTAGAAATTTGCAAGTGGACAGGTGTGTAAAAAGGGCCTGTAGGATCATTGGGGACCCAATCCTGCCCAACCACAACCTATTCCAGTGCTACCATCCGTGAAGCAGTACCACAGCATAAAAGCCAGGACCAAGAGGTTCCGGGACAGCTTCTTCCACCAGGCCATCAGACTGATGAACTCACGCCAACCTGAGTGTAGTCTGTATTACATTGACTGTTCTATTTATTATAAATTATTATAAATTACTATGATTGCACATTGCACATTTAGATGGGGACATAACGTAAAGATTTTTCTCCTCATGTTAATGAAGGATGTAAGAAATAAAGTCAATTCAATTCAATGGTGAGATACTAATTGTCCTCAAATTCCTCATGAAATATAGCCATTGTTGTGCCTTCTTTGTAATTGCATGAATATGTTGGGCAGAGCCTTTGCCACCCAGGAACCTGAAACTGATCACTCTTTCTACTTCTGATCCCTCGATGAGGACTGGTGTGTGTTCCTTCAACTTACCCATCCTGAAGTCCACAATCTGACGTTGAGCGCAAAGTTTCTGCTGCGACAGCACTCCACCAGCTGATCTGTCTCTCTCCTGTGCCTCCTCATTATTATGCTTTGTAACTCTAAAGCATAAAAGCTAATCAAAAGAAAAGGACGGGAGCCCAGAGATAACCTGCCTAGTTCAGATATATTTAAATATAAACAGTATATTATATAATGCGACTACTATAGACAAACATCCACAGCATAATAAGTTTTAAATTGTCCCATTCAGGCCTAAAGATGAACCGCTGTGGAGGATTTCTTACTCCTGTGGGACAATGTCTCTGCTGACAAAGGGGGAGTCACCCTGCTTTTAGCTGTGAAACAATATCAGGTTCTGGGATTCCCTCTGAAGTGATTGTAGGAGTTGACTCTGGGATTGCAGGAAGCGGCTCTGGGAGCTCTGGATACCTTTCTTCTGGATGTGTTGGCACCCCTAACAGTGCATGGCAAGCTTCAGTGGATGTTGTGGATCAATGTGTGTGAACACAGTGTCTGATGTCACGATTTCCTTTACCTTTTTGAAAGCCGTCTCGCGCTGCTTCATCCATTGCCATTTTTTCCCGATCTGTAGAACTGAGTTCAAGAGGTGGACCACCGTAGACATGTTTGGCAGGAACCTGTTATAGTAATCGACAAATCCTCAATAGGACTGCAACTGTGACACATCCTTTGGCCTTGGGGCACCCACCACTGCTTGAATTTTCTCAGCACACTTGTGTAATGCTTGTAGATCAGTAGTGTGACTACAGTAAGTGATGCTTGGTTGAAAGAACTAACACTTGTGTTGTGCTCTGAGCCCATAATCTTCTAATCTTTGAAACACTGTCTTAAGATTTTGGGGATGTTCCTTGTCATCCTTACTGGTAACTATGATATTATCTAGGGACAGCCATAGCTTCCTGCCAGAGTTCAGGTGTAGATGCTACTCCAATAATAAGCTTGTTATAGCGATAAAGCCCCTTGTGAGTGTCTGTGGTGAGAAACACTTTGGACTTATCTTTCAACTCCATCTGCAGGTAGGTTTCGGCTAAGTCCATTTTGCTGAAGTGTTTTCCTCCAGAAAAGATTGCGAATATATCCTTTGTTCCAGGCGGAGAGTATCGATCTATTTTCAGTACTGGGTTGATGGTGACCTTAAAATCACCACAGATCCTGATAGATTTGCTTTTTTTGACTACTGCGACAACTGTTGTTGCCCATGGACTCCATTCAACCTTGGAAAGAATTCCTTCAGCCTCTATGCAATCCATTCACTGGCTGCTTTATCATGGATAGTATAAGAAACCGGACTCGCTTTGAAAAACTTGTCTGTGGCATCTTCATTTAACACAATTTTACCCTTGATATGTTTGAATTGTCCAATGCCATCGTTGTACACTTCTGTGGTAAGTGTCAGGTCTCTCAGAGGGAGACCATTTTGAAGATAGTGATCACAATTCTACCTGCTTTACCATAGCATTGGAGAGGGATAGGAACAGCAAGTTAGGAAAGCGTTTAATCAGAGTAAGGGGAAATATGAAGCTATCAGGCAGGAACTTGGAAGCATAAATTAGGAACAGATGTTCTCAGGGAAATGTACAGCAGAAACGTGGCAAATGTTCAGGGGATATTTGCGTGATGTTCTGCATAGGTACATTCCAATAAGACAGGGAAAGGATTGTAAGCTAAAGGAACCATGGTGTACAAAGGCTGTTGAAAATCGAGTCAAGAAGGAAAAAAAAGCTTATGAAAGGTTCAAAAAGCTAGGTAATGATAGAGTTCTAGGAAATTATAAGGCGAGCAGGAAGGAGCTTAAGAATGAGATAAAGGGAGCCAGAAGGGGCCCTGAGAAGGCCATGGGGAGCAGAAGTAAGGAAAACCCCAAGGCGTTCTACAAGTTTTGAAGAGCAAGAGGATAAGATGTGAGAGAATAGGACCGATCAAGTGTGACAGTAGAAAAGTGTGTATGGAACCGAAGGAGATAGCTGAAGTAATTAATGAATACTTTGCTTCCATATTCACTACAGAAAAGGACCTTGGCGATTGTAGGAATGACTTACAGTGGACTGAAGAGCTTGAGCATATAGATATTAAGAAAGAGGATGCGCTAGCGCTTTTGGAAAGCATCAAGTTGGAAAGGTCACCAGGACCGGACGGGATATACCCCATGCTACTGTGGGAGGCGAGGGAGGAGATTGCTGAGCCTCTGGCAATGATCTTTGCATCATCAATGGGGACGGGAGAGGTCCCAAAGGATGGAGGGTTGTGGATGTTGTTCTCTTATTTAAGAAAGGGAGTAGAGCTAGCCCAGGAAATTATAGACCAGTGAGTCTTACTTCAGTAGTTGGAAAGTTGATGGAGAAGATCCTGAGAAGCAGGATTTATGAACATTTGGAGAGGCATAATATGATTAGGAATAGTCAACATTGGCTTTGTCAAAGGCAGGTCATGCCTTACGAGCCTGATTGAATATTTTGAGGATGAACACATTAATGAAGGTAGAGCAGTAGATGTAGTGTACATAGATTTCAGCAAGGCGTTTGATAAGGTTTATTCCCAGGCTTATTGAGAAAGTAAGGAGGCATGGGATCCAAGGGGATCCTTGCTTTGTGGATCCAGAATTGGCTTGCCCACAGAAGGCAAAGAGTGGTTGTAGATGGGTCATGTTCTGCATGGAGGTCGGTGACCAGTGGTGTACCTTGGGAATCTGTTCTGGGACCCCTTCTCTTCATGATTTTTATAAATGACCTGGATGAAGAAGTGGAGGGATGGGTTAGTAAAATTGCTGATGACAAAAGGGTTGGGGCTGTTGTGGATGGTGTGGAGGACTCTCAGAGATTACAGTGGGACATTGATAGGATGCAAAGCTGGGCTGAGAAGCTGCAGATGGAGTTTAACCCAGATAAGTGTGAGGTGGTTCATCATTTTGGTTGGTCAAATATGACGGCAGAATATAGTATTAATAGTAAGACACTTGGCAGTGTTGAGGATCAGAGGGATCTTGGGGTCTGAGTTCATAGGACACTCAAAGCTGCTGCGCAGATTGACTGTATGGTTAAGAAGGCATACAGTACATTGGCCTTCATCAACTGTGGGATTGAGTTCAAGAGTTGAGAGGTAATGTTACAGCTTTATAGGACCCTGGTCAGACCCCACTTGGAGTACTGTGCTCAGTTCTGGTCACCTTACTACAGGAAGGATGTGAAAACTATAGAAAGGGTGCAGAGGAGATTTACAAGGACGTTACTTGGATTGGAGAGCATGCCTTATAAAAATAGGTTGAATGAACTTGTCCTTTTCTCCTTGCAGCGACGGAGGATGAGAGGTGACGTGATAGAGGTGTATAAGATGATGAGAGGCATTGATCGTGTGGATATCAGAAGCTTTCTCCCAGGGCTGAAATAGCTAACGTGAGAGGACACGGTTTTAAGGTGCTTGGAAATAGGTACAGAAGAGATGTCAGGCATAAGTTTTTTATGTAGAGAGTGGTGAGTGCGTGGAATAGGCTGCCAGTGACGGTGGTGGAGGCGAATACAATAGGGTCTTTTAAGAGACTCTTGGGTAGTTACATGGAGCTTAGAAAAATAGAGGGCTATGGGTAACCCTAGGTAATTTCTAAAGTATGTAAACACAAAATAATCTGCAGATGCTGGGGTCAAAGCAACACTCACAACACGCTGGAGGAACTCAGCAGGTCGGGCAGCATCCGTGGAAAAGATCGGTCAACGTTTTGGGCCGGAACCCTTCATCTGATCTTTTCCATGGATGCTGCCCGACCTGCTGAGTTCCTCCAGCGTGTTGTGAGTGTTTCTAAAGTACATGTTCAGCACAGCATTGTGGGCCGAAGGGCCTGTATTGTGTTGTAGGTTTCTATGTTTCTATGTCTGTCGTCCCAATACCTTTCTTAATTCATTTTCAGTTGACTCTCCTGCAGGGAATATGACATGTAAATGCAGATGGATCTCCAATGAAGTTCTAGTTGTCTCCACCAATCATGAGCCCACAACGCCGGCCCTCCTGTTTTTACCACATATAAGCCTAATGTGGCTTGTTGGTTGCTGTATTTCACTGTTGCATATGTCATTCCCATAGGAGTTACCTTTTCTGCAGTGTAAGTGCTTCAATGGAACCTGCGGGGTTCAGTTCTGTATCTTTGAAATACTGTTCAGACTCATTTTGTAGAGTGACTGAAACGGCTGAGCCAGTCCTGACAGAGATTCTTGGCCTAAAATGTTAACTGTATACTCTTTTCCGTAGATGCTGCCTGGCCTGCTGAGTTCCACCAGCACTTTGTGTGTATTACTTTGACATCGTGAGACATTGAGCTCACGATCTGAAGGCTGTGGGTTCGCGTCTCGGCCAAGGCAGCATGTTGTGTCTTTGAGCAAGGCACTTAACCACACACTGCTCTATTCCATCCAGCTGAAAATGGGTACCAGCAAATGCTGGGGGTTAACCTTGCGATAGACTGGCGTCCTATCCGGGGGGGTAGGGGGAGGGGGAGTCTCGTACTCTCAGTCGCTTCACACCACAGAAACCGGCATAAGCACCGGCCCTAATGGGCCACAAAGGAAGGCTCGGGACAGACTTCGACGAAGGGTCCCGGCCTGAAACGTTAACTGCACCTCTTCCTATAGATGCTGCTTGGCCTGCTGCGTTCACCAGCAACTTTGATGTATGTTGCTTGAATTTCCAGCATCTGCAGAATTCCTGTTGTTTGCGTTATCTTCAGATTTTCTCTTGTTTGTTAACCAAGCCAGTGTACAGTGCCATTTTAATTAATTTGCTGTTCATTCTGGTGCAAAGCCATATTTCTTAGCTATGCCTGCCTTTTTGTTGGCTTTGTGGAACAATCTATGTTCCGTGCCTATTCTGGTATCTGTCCCCCACTTTTCCTTCGCTACATCGACGACTGCATTGGCGCTGCTTCCTGCACGCATGCTGAGCTCGTTGACTTTATTAACTTTGCCTCCAACTTTCACCCTGCCTTCAAGTTTACCTGGTCCATTTCCGACACCTCCCTCCCCTTTCTAGATCTTTCTGTCTCTGTCTCTGGAGACAGCTTATCCACTGATGTCTACTATAAGCCTACTGACTCTCACAGCTATCTGGACTATTCCTCTTCTCACCCTGTCTCTTGCAAAAATGCCATCCCCTTCTCGCAATTCCTCCGTCTCCGCCGCATCTGCTCTCAGGATGAGGCTTTTCATTCTAGGATGAGGGAGATGTCTTCTTTTTTTAACAAAGGGGCTTCCCTTCCTCCACTATCAACTCTGCTCTTAAACACATCTCCCCCATTTCACGTACATCTGCTCTCACTCCATCCTCCCGCCACCCCACTAGGAATAGGGTTCCCCTGGTCCTCACCTACCACCGCACCAGCCTCTGGGTCCAACATATTATTCTCCGTAACTTCCGCCACCTCCAACGGGATCCCACCACTAAGCACATCTTTCCATCCCCCCTCCCCCCCTCTCTTTGCATTCCGCAGGGATCGCTCCCTACGCAACTCCCTTGTCCATTCATCTCCCCCATCCCTCCCCACTGATCTCCCTCCTGGCACTTATCCGTGTAAGCGGAACAAGTGTTACACATGCCTTTACACTTCCTCCCTTACCACCATTCAGGGCCCCAAACAGTCCTTCCAGGTGAGGCAACACTTCACCTGTGAGTCGGCTGGGGTGATATACTGCGTCCGGTGCTCCCGATGTGGCCTTTTATATATTGGCGAGACCTGACGCAGACTGGGAGACCGCTTTGCTGAACACCTACGCTCTGTCCGCCAGAGAAAGCAGGATCTCCCAGTGGCCACACATTTTAATTCCACATCCCATTCCCATTCTGACATGTCTATCCACGGCCTCCTCTACTGTAAAGATGAAGCCACACTCAGGTTGGAGGAACAACACCTTATATTCCGTCTCAGTAGCCTCCAACCTGATGGCATGAACATCGACTTCTCTAACTTCCGCTAATGCCCCACCTCCCCCTCGTACCCCATCTGTTACTTATTTTTATACACACATTCTTTCTCTCACTCTCCTTTTTCTCCCTCTGTCCCTCTGAATATACTCCTTGCCCATCCTCTGGGTCCCCCCCCCTTGTCTTTCTTCCTGGACCTCCTGTCCCATGATCCTCTCGTATCCCTTTTGCCTATCACCTGTCCAGCTCTTGGCTCCATCCCTCCCCCTCCTGTCTTCTCCTATCATTTTGGATCTCCCCCTCCCCCTCCCACTTTCAAATCCCTTACTCACTCTTCCTTCAGTTAGTCCTGACGAAGGGTCTCGGCCTGAAACGTCGACTGCACCTCTTCCTAGAGATGCTGCCTGGCCTGCTGCGTTCACCAGCAACTTTGATGTGTGTTGCTTGAATTTCCAGCATCTGCAGAATTCCTGTTGTTTGCTTATCTATTGTTAGTTTTCACATTGTAAATTTGAGAGCTATGCAGTCGTGTGTCACTCTCATTAATATCAAATTTTTCATCAACAGCATTCAGATTAGTGCTGTTTTTGAAACAGCAACTTGCCTTTTTAACTTTTTCTCTTCCCTATATGGACCATTTATATTTGTCTGCCCTACATGGTCATTGTATGTGTCCTACTTTATTGCATTTTCTGCAATTTTCATCTTTAAATGTGCACCCGTCCAGGGCACATGAGTCCCTGCCACGACGGTAGCATAATTTTTTCAGCCAGGCCAGTTTTTGTTTGGATGTTGCAATTTTGTTCATGCCCACTTTCATTCCCGACTACAACTAAATTGTGTCTGTAGGTGAACTTTCCATTGATACAGCTATCTCAACTATGTGTTTAAATGTAAGTTGGAGTTCAATTTTGAATGCTTTATTGTAAGATCCCATTGACTAAACGATCTCTTGGTGCATCATTACGCCCACTACCGAACTGACAATGCTCACACAACTTCCTCATTTCAACGGGGAATGCTGAAATGGGCTCTCCTTCAGTTTGATTCCATTTATGGAGCCTAAAGCATTCTGCAATCAACAATGGTTTCATTTCTAAATGTTACTGCATCACTTTCATAATACTAACAAAAGTTCATTTTGGCTGGTTTGGTTGGAGCAGTCAAACCCCTAAGCAAACTATATGCCTTTAAATGCAATGCACTCAGCAAAACTGGCACTTCTTTCTCATTGGTTACATTTGCTTCAAAATACTGCTCAGTTTGTTCTGTATTCAGCAGCCAGTTATCTTTTATGCAACTGAACATGTCTATCTTTCCAATATATCCAGCCATTACTGCTCTTTTTTGTATTTATAATTATTTTCAGCCAGTTCTCACTGCTCATAAACCTGTGAATTATTCCATTTTCTGCCTTTATTTTAACTCGAGTGTCTCGCTGTGCTTCATTAGATAGGTAGTTGTCTTGGGTTTGTTTAAAACCTCTCTGTCGCCGTTGTTTATCTCTAAAGCATAAAAACTAATCAAAGGAAAGAGATGGAAGCCTGAGATAATATATCTAGTCTGATTTTACTTTAGGTGAGGCAATGTTGTGATGACATATGCCATTCATGGACTTTGTACATATAGCCATAATAAATTGTATACATAACGAAGAGTGCTTAATCAAACAATACATTTACAATATTACTCAAATATTACTGAAATATCAAACACACAACACTCATTACCATCTGAACTTCGTCCAACAATATTTGTGTTGTTGGCAAATTTATAGCTACTGTTTGAGTTGTGCCTGTGGGTGTAGAGAGAGTAGACCAGTGGGCTAGGCACACATCCTGGAGGCGCGCCAGTGTTAATTGTCAGCAAAGAGGAGATGTTATTTCTGATCCACACAGAATGTGTGTCAGATCCAGTAGCAGAGGGAGGAGTCCCTAAAAGAGACTCTGGAATTGAATTACCAAAAGATTCAGCACAACCTGAACCTGAAATTCCACCCCATCCTCCTAGAGCCGGTGGGCAGTCACTCAGTAATAACAGCCTGCTTCTGCGTTTATATACCTCTGCGATATTTTTCTTTAACCTTCCCTTGGGAAACTTGAGATAATGCCTGCTCTCCGACCAATGCTGAATCTCTACTTCTGAGAACACAATTCTGATCCTCGTACCACACCAGCAGCACTGCTCCAGTCAGTGTCAAAATTCAGCAGCTTAGTGATCTCCAACCACAGGGTTCCCATGTTGCTGTACGTCACATTGTCCATCTGCTGTTCCTGAGTACAATCAGCGGGGAACTGAGACAAGCCATTGCACTGTGTGGCATGTTCCACGTACCAGCATGGGAAATGGGAGCAATACACGTGCCCATAGATGATCAGTTATACTGTAGGTACTGAGGATTGCACAGTGAGATTGTCGAATATGGGTAAAATCTGGAAAGGGCAGGATCAGACCAATACCAGGAGTGACATGCATGGTTCCCATCTCTGCAACCTTCAGTAACACCAACACCAGGTGCATCGTGCACTGTTCCTGCCTTGATATACAGTACTGTACATATATACCACAGCTGGGGTGCCAAAAGCTTTTGCCCAGTACTGTATTTGTGAACGTGGAGCGGAGAGCGAGTTTGTAAATCTAGCAGGAGCAAAGGATGTTGGAAATGGCGAGGGTGGTGCCCCGCGGGAGGGGTGTGGGACAAGTGGCAGAGAAGGAGGTCGGAACAGGGTCGGGGGGCTAGCACAGGTGCAGACACATCCAGCCTTGAGCCACCAGGCAAGGTATTTTATCTCCAAACAAATGGTTTATTGGTCATTACAGAAT